>NC_059437.1:45192531-45510031 GCF_021028975.2 Sphaerodactylus townsendi
TTTCAAACCACTTTCACAACTGTTTGCAAGTGGATTTTGCTATTCCACACAGCTTCAAAGAGCACTGAAAGCAGTTTGAAAGTGCGTTATTCTGCATGTGTGCAATGAGCCTGATAAGATGATGGTACCCTTTACTGCACATGTAATTCAAAATAAAAACAATGGTATATATTTATACTATATACTATATATACTATATTCTTGTTTTTATAGTACCGTTATTGTATAGATATTTTCTAATGAATAAAAAAATAATTATTTCTATGAAACAAAACACTGTTTATCCCATTGCTTTCTTGCCTTGAAGATACACGGCATTTTAACTTGCAGGAACCGAAGATGCAAAATAATATTTTCCGTTGCTTGCTTAGAACTTTATTTATACTACAAAAAGTTTTCTCCTGCATTTTTTTTCATTGCA
Source organism: Sphaerodactylus townsendi (assembly GCF_021028975.2). Lineage (NCBI taxonomy): Eukaryota > Metazoa > Chordata > Lepidosauria > Squamata > Sphaerodactylidae > Sphaerodactylus > Sphaerodactylus townsendi. Next base: position 45,192,953 of record NC_059437.1, read on the forward strand.
AAGTCTTTGATCATATCATCAAAATTACTCTGAGGAAGGAAACCTGCTTCAGCAGAGATAAGGAGGGCCATAACTGAGGTTGATATTAGCATTGGTAGTATTTCAAGTGCCCCCTCCTAGTGCAACCAGAGACGACTTTTCAAAAAAAAAAATTACGTTGTTTATAGTCCGTCTTTCTCTTTGGCACTCAAGGCGGATTACACAGAGTGCGTCAACACAGTCAGTAAACAGTGAAACAAGATTTTGGCTTGTAGATTGGAGCGGTTTGCTCCTTGGAGTAAGGACCACCGGTTTTGTGTCCCCCCCCCCTCGCCTGCCCTGCCTTTTACGCAGGTTAGAAGGAGGAAGGTGATCTGGGACCCCCGATTCCCTGCAAGCTTTCCTCCTTTGCAAGCAGTCCCCTCTCCCCCGGAGTCCTAGACAGAGTTACTCCGGTCTAAGCGCGTTCAAAGAAACGGGCTTGATTGTAGCTCCGCCACTGGGCTTGACGTGGAGTAACTCTCCTTCGGATTGTATTGCAGGTCTGGTCTCCCAGATCAGCACCTGGGCGGTGGCCCCGCCTGGTCTCTTCCTCGCCCCCCCCTCCCTCCGCCTCCCAGCCGCGTCTCCCTGTTTGCCCCCGTCACGGGCAACTTCCCCTCAATGGCCACCTCCCCAGGACCCACCCCCCCCCCGCCCGGCCGATGGACCCATGAATCATCCCCTTGAAGGTAAACGCGCGAAAGGGGGCCGGCGGGGAAGGGAGACATCAACAAACACACTTGCTGAAAGGGGCGCTTTTAAGCCTTGCGGATCGCACTGGGGGAAGGGGGGGGCTCGCATCTGCCCGCCTACGAAGCCACCCTTGAATGGGGCTTTGGATTCTAGCACTGGAGGGTGACAAAGTGGCTTTGGAAATGGGGGTGGGGGAGAGGGGGCCGGGGCGCGCTAACTTTAAAAACTAAGCCAGCGGAAGCGGGGAGAATCCCGCCCTTCATAAGACCCGAGGTGTCGACAAATGACAGCTTTACGTTTAGGGTTACAAAGACACTTTGTGGCAAAGACACAGAAACTCCCCCCCCTCTCCCCCCCCCATATTCTTCATACTCTGATTCTTACGGACAGAAGAAGAAGAAGAAGAAGAAGAAGAAGAAGAAGAAGAAGAAGAAGAAGAAGAAGAAGAAGAAGAAGAAGAAGAAGAAGAAGAAGAAGAAGAAGAAGAAGAAGAGTGTATGTGCCGAATAGCAAAATCCACTTGCAAACAGTTGTGAAAGTGGATTGAAAATGCATTATTCTGCATGTGCCGAAGGGGCCCAGAGGTGTTTCCGTCCTCCCAGTTTCTCTCTCCTCACTTAAAACGAAACGTGGTCAAAGCTAAACTTATTTTGCTCCAGTTATTTAAAAAAAGGAGATGTGTGACAACTTGCGTGGGGTCCACATTTAACATCATTCCACTGCTGGTTTATTTCTAAATATAGACATCTCTGTCAAGAACAAATTGTCCAGGTTTTACAGGTTCAATTGCAAACTTTAGATTTCCTATGATATTGTGTGTGGGCCGAGTCCAGAATGCAACCAGTGTAGGAAAAAAACAAAAATGGAAAAAGTTCAGTTTCTACAGTTTACAGCTATACTGTGAAATCTGCAGATACTTGTAAAGAAACGTGATTAGCATCCTGGCCCCGTCCGCACATGCGGAATAATGCACATTCAGTCCACTTTCACAATTATTTGAAAGGAAGAGCTTTGCTATTCCACACAGTAAAATCCAGTTGCAAAGTGCACTGGAAGTGGATTGAAAGTGCATTATTCTGCATGTGTGGAAGGGGCCATGTAGCATCTTAAATGAAATACTGAACATCTGAAATGTGTGCCTTCATATAGACAAATATACCTGCTGATTTAATGCTTTGGGTTCCCAGACTTCCACCGAGAAACCCGTCTGGCTTTTTCCCTTCCTCTTTAAAATGCCAAATGTATATGTATATGTGTATGTGTATGTATATGTGCATGTGTATGTGTATATGTGTGCATATGTATATGTGTATATATGTATATGTGTATATGTGTATATATAGCAGTTGCAAGGGTCAGAAAGACAGAACTAACTTGCCTAACCCAGCCTGGTTTGCTGCGGAATATCTCCTTGGTTTCGAAGCCAAGAAGTAAGAGAGAGAGAGAGAGAGAGAGAGAGAGAGAGAGAGAGAGTGTGTGTGTGTGTGTGTGAGAGAGAGAGAGAGAGAGAGAGAGACCGTCCCTCTCCTAAATTTTCCATCCAAATTTTGTTGGCCCGACGGATGTGAAGGAAATCTGGAGGCATCTTCATAGTCCTTCTATTGAGAAATTTTGGGGAGACAGACCTGCGGGGGGGGGGGGAGTAGCCCGGAATGACGCCTGCAGATGCTGGAGTCTACAGCCCGCTCCTCATTGAGCATGGGTTTCCTCGGAAGTAAATCCTAGGGGATTCAACTGCAGCTTCCACGTCTCTTTTTTTGACTTGCCGATTTAAAAACAAACAAACCTTAAACCGCACTAGAATATTATTCTATGTTGCCCCATCTGCCTCATCTATTTCAAACAAACCATAATTTTTCTATGTTAGATTTACTATTAATAACAGTCCTTTCTGGATTGCTCTACAAACCCTGAAAACTCACTTTGAAGAAAAGGGCTACGCGTCGCTTACTCGGAAGTAAGCCTCGTTGAGTTTAATAGGGTTTACTCCCCAGTGAGCGAGCACAAGCGTGAGCCTTATTTGCAAAAGAGTGGGAAACTTTCTCGGGATTTACCGACCGAATATTTCCGCAATCTAAATTCTGTATTGTAGTCAGTTTAGTGCGACAAACTCCTGGGAGAGAGAGTTTTCATGGAGGAGATGAGATACTTCGGAAACTCACAAGGAGGGGGGCGGTATTAAGAGCGAAATCCTAAACACTTTCCCGGAACTAAACCCCATTCGGTAGACTTGAGCAGGATTCTGAGCAGATCTGTTTAGAACTGAGCACTTTGGTCTTCTAATATTCTACCTATGGCATTTGTAGAGAGGGGAAAATATCCATTTTCTTAATCCGGTTCCGAGACTATATATCGGAGTGAGGGTAAATCGATTTGAATGAAAGGGTTCAAGATCCTATTCGGCTGTCAACCTGAATAAGACCCGGTGGAAACCGATCTCATTTGGAAGCAACCCCCGCCGCTATTCCCTGGTTCAGATGCGACTATCAGTTGTAGTTCTAAATCCCATGAAAAGATTTGCCACGAAACACACTCAGGATATATCCAGCATTAGTTTTTATCGAGGGAATAATTGCTGTAGTGAAGCGAGGGTTCTTTCCAAAGGCGCCAGACTTGTGATTTTATTGCGCTGTTCGTTGTGTTATTTTATTCTGACTCGGTGGTTTTCTAATTCTTGCAAACCGTTGCATGGTCTGTGGTATGCTTATACTGTTTAAAATGTCTTTTCCGCCTAATTTTGTAACCCTTCTCAGCGAGAAAGAAGAACTTATGTATTTATGATATTTAAACCCCGCCTCATTCCAGCATTTCTAGGCGGCTTACAAAGGTTAAAAAACAATTAAAAAATTAGCTGGATTGAGCAGTATGCATTCCTGAATTAACAATAACAATAATTATCCCTGAATTAACAATAACAATCCGATTTCTTCTATTATTCATTTGGAAATTCTTCAAGAGAGAATGAATCCCATTGATTTCAACAGCATTTTGCTGTATGGGTTAAGTACGGCCCAGTCGCTTCCAATGTATGGCGACCCTATGAATGAAGTCCTCCCAAACGTCCTCTTGTGTAAAGCCTTTCTCGATTCTTGCAGGCCGTGGCTTTCTTCGTGGAGTCCATATATCTGCTTTGGGGTTTTCCTCTTTCCCTGCTGCCTTCAACCAAACGCATTTACATGCTACTAAATCTGTGACCCTACAGCACAAGTTCTCTTCAACTCAGTGGGCTTAACTTCTAGGGTAGATTCCGGTTGTACATCTACTTACTGCTCAATCCTAAACAGATCTAGTCATAATCTTACTACTAAGGCTTACTCCCAGGAGAAGTCTTCTTAGATTTGCAACTGACTTGCCGTTCTGTTCTTTTAATCCGATTTGAAAACATGTGGCTACTTCTAAAGGGCGGCGGGGTGAGGCAATTCGGGAAAGAAGTCAGGGGCCGCCTTAAACTTGAATCGGTTGTATTCTACATCAGTGTTCATGGACCAGAACCCAAGAAAGGTCGCCATTTGTGAAGGCGCCACAAAACTCTCGTTTATGAGGGTGTTGTGGGTTTTCCGGGTTTCTCGTTTGTTCCCCAAACAGTCGTGTCTGTGGTCTTGCAACCGGACTCCAAATCGATTCTTCTTGATCCCAAATCCAAATCCAAAACCTTTATTAGGCATAAAACCGGTTTGTGTCAAGAATTCCAAATACAATAAGATCATTATTGCACAACTTGCAGTACACAGAGTAAAAATATAGCAACAGCTTCTTGATCCTTTTTCTCTAGTACTACCCACTCCAGGAAAGTGTGGAAGAATCAACTGGGATCCCGGCTGCAAATGGGGAAAAGGTGAACGCTGCAAGAAAGGACGAAGTCTGCGGCTTGCAATTCGGTCCCCAGGAGGAAAGGAAAGCAAAACCGAATTAAACCGGGCCAGTCTGCAAGCTTCCTGCGGGAATCCCAAGAGATTCGAATCGCATTTCGGGTTGGGGGTTCTGAACATTACAGAATTACAGGATGAGCCAAAGACAGTATCTAACTTGCAAAAGGAAAAAGAATCTGTCTGGCTCTGGTGCGAATGGGAGAACTCTATTTTTAATGAAAATAACTAAAACATTCATCTAACAGACCCACAACTCCTCTGAAGATGCCAGCCACAGATGCAGGCGACAAGTCAGGAGAAAATGCTACTGGAACACGGCCATACAGCCCGGAAACCACACAGCACCCCAGACCCACAACTCTTAATCAACACCATTTCATAGATAACACCAACAAAGCAATGAATAATACAAATATACAGGGGATCCCAAAAACAATACTAAGATATCAAGTCTCTGTAATAAAGGTATAACTTTCAAAGAGATCCACTCATGGTATAGATGCCAAGGATCAAGATGAAGAAGAAGAAATGCTTGGCTGTTGGGCAATAGAAGGTGGAAGTAAATATTGGCCCCGGGAAAAACCAATACTTTCTATTGTTACTTCTTCCCCAGCCACTTTCCTGGCAATCATTGTTGGTGTTATCTATAACATGTCTGGTTTATTGTTGATTCAGACGTGTGGATCTGTTATATGAATGTGTGGGGATCTAAACATTCCCTGGGGGGGCTCCGTGGCTCCGTTCAGGTCCCCCTCATTCCAGCGGCTTAGCTGCCTGCTGGTGTTGGGGGAAAAGACCCTTTTCTGCAGACAAAACATCGCCTCGGAAATAAATCCCGGGACTCCAGTCCACTAGACACAACGAAGCGTTTAAACAACCCAGACGTCGACGGGGGCCAGGAGGAGCACAAACTGGAGCCAACCGGTTGTGACTCCTATTTTTGTTCCCCTTGTGTAATGGGCAAGCTGCGGGATCTTTCTTAGCAGGCCTACTCCGAAGTAGACCCAGTGAGACCCAAGTGTACCCATGGAGGCTTGCTGGTTGGTTTGGGGGAGTTCTTCACATCCCACTTGCTAGTCGGAGTAAAACAGGCCGAGGTGGCGAGGTGGAAAGCCCACTCATTTGGATTCTGCCTGCAAGGGAGGTTGCCATCGGCCGGGAGAGGAAGCCCTGTCCCTTTAATACAGGCTTTAAAGGACGCTATTCACCAGGTGAGGTTATTTACTTTCATGCAGTGAAAGGCACCATCAAGGAAGCAGCGGGGCTCCTTTCTCCAGCTCAGCTGGCAGCTCTAACGATTACTCTTATTAATATTTTTATCCTGCCTTAGACAAATACGTCTAGGCGGCTCACAATAAAATCAGACTAATAAAACATACAAAAGATAAAATAACAAACCTGAGAACTCTAAGGCTATAAGAGGAGAGCTGGGCCGCAGTTACAACCGAAGTTTCTTAGTAGTAAAAAATAAATAAACCTGTGTTTTGGAGATGGGATAGCTTTCGGGGGGGGGGGGGGATTTCCTTGGCCAGCCTGAACGAGAGAAGCGGCTAACATAATTGGTGGGAGCTCTTTAACATTATTGCCCACCTTGTGCACGGCGCTGTACAGAAGGAAGGAAGGAATCAGGAGCCCAAGAAATCTCAAGGAAACCTCCATGAAACCGGAGTGATTTCAGATCCGCGTGGCAACCTGCCTTTGGAGACGGGGGGGGGGGCATCTTCGTTCCCCCTCCTCCCCTTGCTCAATCTCCGCTCACTGGGGGTGGGTGGGACTCGGGAGGCAGCCGGCAAGAAAACCCAGAAACGTGGGCGGGATCGTGCCCGACAATACTTAACACTTTTGTGGAATTTCCCATCACAGATAAAACGGGTCTTCAGGGTCAGGGGATGACAGGAAGAAGTAGATCCCTGCTCTAGATCTCCTGGGGATTTCTTCTTCTTCTTCTTACATGGGGGGGGGGGGTCAGAAGGGGCCGCGACGACCAGAGGGGGTCCCCCCCCCCACAAAGATAGCTTACATGTTAAAACAGCGAGAGGAGGAGAATCTCAATAATTTTTTTTCAAAAAGAACGCAAAAGCACCCTTAAATAAGGTCTACATTACACCTGCGCACACCTTGGGTGGGGCGCATGCTTCTTGTCCACTTATCGAAAACATGCCGAATTCTCAAAGCGGTTACAAGTAAACAAAATGGTCACAAAGTCAGGAAGCAACCAGTTAAATAAAAGCTCGTTATTTCAAGCCCATGCAATTGCTCGCATTCAGAGTGTTTCTGACTGTTTTGCTGAGTTCATTCTCTCCTCTGGGGCTACCACCGAGAAGGCCATTTAATGGAAACAGCCCCAAGCCCTTTACAAATTTAAGCATCGCATAAGCATTATGCCCCAGTTTTAGGAAATGCATGTATTTATGCAGCGGCTAGAGTGCTTGGCTAGAACTGGGGAAAATTGGATTTCAACCCCTGCCATGGAGCTAGGTCAGTCACTGTTTTTTAGTCTGACCTACCTCACAGGTCCGTTGTGAAAATAAAATTGGAGAGAGGTTTCAAAGGCAGTATAACAAACATAAATAAGCAGACACAATATTGTTATTGACTGAAACAGAGGTCCAAAGAAAACGAGCCTGATTTTATCCAGAAGTGGCCGCTACATTGTGACCTTGGGCTAGTCACAGTTCTTCGGAGCTCTCTCGACCCCACCCACCTCACTGGGTGTTTGTTGGGGGGGGGGAGGGAAAGGAAATAGATTGTAAGCCCCTTTGAGTCTCCTTACAGGAGAGAAAGTGGGATATAAATCCAAACTCTCCTCTGGGGAGTGTAACAGACTTCCCTCTGTGATACACCTCTAAAGATGCCAGCCACAGATGCAGGCGAAACGTTAGGAACAAGATCCACCAGACCACGGCCACGCAGCCCGGGAAACCCACCACAACCAGTTAAATCCAAACTCCTCCTCTTCCTCCTCCTCCTTCACACATGCTGGGTTTCATGGGACTTAGTTCCTAGTGCGCACACAGGATCGCAGATAAGAGACCCTGATCCAAAGAAACAGCCCACATTTGCGCAGACTCTCGGAGTAACCCAAAAAGAGGAGAGGACGAGAGAATAGATGCTCTACGCCGCTCTTTTCCAAGTCCGGAAGAAGACTCTAGAGTCGTCTCATCTTTCGCCTGTAAAAAGACAAGAGATCCTGTTTGCCCAAATATCACCCACCCACACAGCTCTTTCACTGTGAACAAGCAAGGCCATCAAAATCGCGAGGGCGAAACTGAACACTAAACAGATCTCAGACCTTTCAATGGCCCCGTGGATTAGCCCCCCCTCCTGAAATGGTCCGGTCGTCAAACCAGCTTTAAATAGATGCTGAGGGAATCTGCGGTGGGCAAGAATAAGAGTTTTGATTTATACCCCATTTTTCTCTCCTGTAGGGAGCCTCCAGGCGGCTTACAAGCTCCTGTCCCTTCCTCCCGCACGACAGACACCTTGTTAGGTAGGCAGGGGTGGGAGAGTTCTGAGAGAACTGTGAGCTCCCGGTTTCTCTTTTGGGGTAGAGGCCCAAGCTCAGCGGTGGGAGTCCAACTTGGCACACAGTTCATTCCTTGCCTCTTCAAATAGAGGGTTCCACTTGAGCTGTGGAGGTTTAACTGGTGAAGCACATGCCAGCTGGGTGACCTTGGGCTAGTCACAGCTCTTCTGAGCTCTCTCAGCCCCACCTACCTCACAGGGTGTTTGTTGTGAGGGGGGGGGAAGGGAAAGGAGATTGTAAACCCCTTTGAGTCTCCTACAGGAGAAAAAGGGGGGATATAAATCCAAACACCACCATCTCTTACTCTCCTCCTCCTCCTCCTCCTCCTCCTCCTTTGGGTGGCAGGAGTTGAAGGTACCTGCCCCAACTTCCCTGAGGAGGGGCTGCCAGTCCGAGCAGGGAACTGGAAAGGTCCAAGGCGTAACTCCACCAAGGGAGCTTCAATTTTCGAAAAGTTAAGCTTCTCGGAAAGAACCTGGTGGTTCCGGCCTGTTCCTGCCGGCGGCTTCCTGGCTTTGTAGTTCCAGAATTCCGGAACCTCCACCCTAAGGAAGAACATGATTCGAGTCCAGTAAACTCCAGCCAACTTCCCCAGGGTGCGAAGGCTTGCGGGACTGAAAGCTCCCTTTACCAGAAGTGACTCACCAAACCTGAACACACTACTAGAGAATCGTGCAGGTCTCGGAAGGACTGCTGCTGGGCTCGATTTTTGTTCTGCTAGAAACTACTCCTAAGAGTGAGCGGGATAATTTCACTGTTCCAAATACCCCAAGGCTGAGGAAGGTGGAGGGGGTCCCCAAAAACTGAAATAAACATTAAAATCCTCGAAACACCGCCCTACTAGGAGTCTGTTCAGGACCCCTGCCCAAATAATTTCTACTCCTTCAGAAGGCCTTTGCTGGACCGGACCTAAGTCCACCTGGTTGGACATGACTTACAAGGATGGAAGGAGGAGCAGGTACTTTCCTTCCATTCAGCTGCCCCCTCAGAAATTCTTTCCCTGCTTTATTATTAAGGCCTAATGCCTTAAAAAGGCGCTCCCGGGATCCAACCGCTGTCTTCTAGACCTTCCAGCTCAGATCTGTCACTTGAGCTGTGGAGACTTATCTGGTGAACCAGATTAACTTGTGCACTCCACCACAGATCAGCTGGGTGACCTTGGGCTAGTCACAGTTTGTCTGAGCTCTCTCTGACCCACTCACCTCACAGGGTGTTTGTTGTAAGGGTGGGGAGAGAAAGGAGATTGTAAACCCCTTTGAGTCTCCTTACAGGAGAGAAAGGGGGGATATAATCCATACTACTACTACTACTACTACTACTACTACTACTACTACTACTACTACTACTACTACTACTACTAGTAGTAGTAGTAGTAGTAGTAGTAGTAGTAGTAGTAGTAGTAGTGCTGGTGGACCCTTTGTTGCTTGACTCCTGACCCTTTCACGGGTCCAGTGAAGCTCCAGTGGCAACTCTCACGTGTGAATGAATGACCCATTACCGGTCAAACCCCCGTGGAGCTTTTATGTCACCAATGTCCCCTACCCACTCCCCAGGTCAGAAGCATGTCATGCTCCCTTGGGAAATGTGATGAGCATGCGTTTGTTGATTCCTGGGGAATGCACTTTGTACATGCTCAGAGGCTCCTCGGTGTTGGTTCTATGATTTCCCACCTGCCGCTACAAGTGGTTCCACAACTCGTAGGTTGCCAGCCGAAGTCCTGCCTGGAATTCGAAGTCCTGTGGTTTTCGGCTTGATCAATAGAGATGAACTTGGAAACATGGCTAAGAAGGGAAGAGGCGGCGCAGTACGTGTTATTGGCGGCAGTTTCCCAGCTCAGACGCGGTTCCTTTAAATGGGGAGGGGACCCCCTTCAAGTACTGAGGAATGCGAAAGAGGAGAAGTGAGGGGCGGGGGTGGACGGGAAGAGACGATGAAGATTGAGAGCGAAGAAGATGAAAGGCAGGAGGAGAGGCTGGGGTGGATCGGCCTGGGGAAGGAAGGAGGGGGGGTCACCGCAGAAGCCAGCATAGCATAGAAAACTGGGGGTGGGGGGATCCGCAAGCGATATGGCCAGAATACACAAAGGAAGGGTTTGCAGAAGAGACCCACAGAAGCTGTGAGAGATGGATTTAGTACATTTTCTCCACTCTTTACTACATGTTTACTACTACTCCTTACTCCATCGTTACTACTACTTCATAAAAACCATTAAGGCGCATAAGCAAGCGAGGAAGAGGTTTACAATCCAGGATGAATGGGCAGAGAGGCGATAGCAAAATCTAGCCGGTGGGCAGAGACCGACTTTACTATGAATGACTTGGGGGTCTCTTAGGGCCCACGGGGCTTGCTTAATTTGAACTCAGGCCCGGCATCGGTTCTAAGTGAAGTCACTAGTAGAGAACAGACTGTTTCCGAACATGTGCAGAATGTCTTTTGCTCTGCTTCAAATCAGCCTTTTCCAGGCAACGCAGCAGGCTTTCGAGGGGAATCCCTTTGTCCGGAAGCAAACCTCTGAGAATAGACGTGGGTGCAGAGGAAGAGATCTAGGGATCTACCGGATCTGACTTTACGTTTTTTTTCCTGCGTGCTAATTCGGAACCAGAATGAAATAATCGACCTGCAACAAACTTGGCTAGTTCCTTGCAACCTGCGCGGGAAAGGAAGGCGCGCTGCGGCTGCCAGTTGAGCCTAGCCAGTGGCTACTGAATCCGTGCGCGGGGAGGCCTTTCCATGCTCCATACTAATCCCGCAGCTGCTGGGACTCTGTTGTGCCTCCTAGACAGCTGACCCCGGGCTTATTTTGGGCCCCTTCTCCCCTCTCCAGACCACCACTCCTTCGCCTCCCCATCTGCACCCCGCTTTTCAGTTGTCCCCCAAGGTGCTTGGATTTATACGAGGCCCCCGGCCCCCCATTCACCAGGGAGGAAAAGGACACGTCCAGTTTCATGCCCCCATTTCCTTCTCCCACTCCAAGAACAGAGCATTGCTTTGAGGACTGGGGGGCGGGGGTGGTGGTTAGGAGAGGAAGCAAGCGCCGCCACGGGGCTGTGGGGATCCCGGGCTGAGAAGCTAGGATCTGGCCCTCCGGGGTGCAGTGAGAGGAGGCTGCCCCCCCACACAAATGTCTGTGCCCCCCCCCCAAAAAAAAATCAGGGCCGCCCTGAGCCCGGTTTGACCTGGGCAGGGTCTCTTCCTGTAGATCCCGGTTCTAAGAGGGCTCCAGGGCGGACAGGATAACCGGGTGGGGTGGGGGATGGTGGCGAGGGGGGGTTCTGGTTGCCACTCAAGCCGCCCAAAGCCGGCGGGGAGGGCGGCGCGGCGCCTCCAATGAGACGGGCCGGGGATCGCGGGGCGTCTTTTGCGGAAGCTCCCAGCCAGCCGCGGAGAAGGACCGAGCCGGGAGTCGTCTGGAAAGGCTCGGCGGAGTTCAGGCGGCGCTGCGGGTCGGAGGAGGCCATCGCCTGGCCCGGGCCGTAAGTCTCCGTCTCTCCTCGCCGGTGGTGGCTGCCTTTAAAGGCGGGGAGGGGGATCTGGGTTTGCAGGGAGCCATTAACCCTTGCCCTCCCGGTCGCCAGCCGCGCGTGGCTTTGCGGGGAAAGTGGCGCAGCGCGATCCGAGGCATTACTTCCCCCCCTAAGCGAAGCGGAGTGGGCGGCGGGTCAGTCCAACTGGACTCTGCTTTTGACAGCTGGGCCTAGAAAACCACCCTCTGCTGCCCGAGTCAGGTCACGTTTACTCGGGAGTAAGTCCGTCCCCCTCGTTTCCAAACCTATTTCCGAGTAAAGATGCGTGGAATCCAACCCTAGTGTGATTTACCGTACTAACAATAACCTTGTTGACTACTTGCTGACTAACGATCTTGTTGACTAATTAATAATAATAGTTGTCGCGATTGTTGTTGTTCATTATGATTGGTTCCGTTGGAAGAATCAGCGCTATTAATAAACCTCGACGGCTAATCGATAACTCCCGCGCCGCCCCCGCTGCTGAGAATCGCCTTTCTAGTAGTAATTTCCCTCCTTTGCAACAACTCACTCCCGTTCTTTAGCTGAGCGGAGCAAATAGGTTTCGCGAGGACTCATTTGCATCTTTCAAGATTGCCGGCCGGTGAATGTTTACTCGAGAGTAAGTTCCACCGAATCCACCGGCACTTTTTCTCAAGTACCTGGGAAAGCAGAGCCCGACCAAGTCAACTGGTTTGGGGAGAGCAGAGAAAGTTTCCCAGATTAAAAAGCACCGTCTTGTGTGGCAGGGTAAATCCCAAGGAAAGAAATCGGATTTACTTTCGAGTAAATGTGGTCGGGATCGGCCTCTTCGATTGAGTTGTTTCTGCATGCTACGGTAATTCTGTGCCCAGGCGGTGTTGGCAGAACTTTTTCGGAGCCACCCGCAAGCCACTTAAGCCGGGACGCCTGAATCCAAACATCCTACCCAAAAGAGAGGAATTAATTGCTCTACAGTCTGGTACTGTGACTTAAGTGGTGTATGGATCTCAGCCAAGGAAATGATCTTGTTGACTAATAATTGTCTCACACACATAAGGCGAGAAAGGGGGAGAGTACGTTTATTATTTTCCATATTTTTGTACCCCTCTTTCTGACTCCCAATCCTCTCTCCATCAACAGATATCTATATCGATTAAGACATAAAATGTAACAGTGAAGAGAAGGGGGGGGGGGTTAAGAGCGGGACCCGGTCCAGATTTGAGGCGGCCGGTACTTTCCTCTTCTTTCTCCGGCCACGCTAATCCGGATCTATAGGATACATCCACCCCTCCACGCCCCACGCCCCCCGTAGTTTGCGGCGCGTGTGAACGGAGACAGGCCAGGAGGGCGATCCAGTTCTCTTCGAAACAGGCGCAACTTCGGCTGTTGGGTCCTGCGGGAGAGGATCTGGTCCAAGGATACGAACTAAAGCCGTGTAAACGCGGCGGGCGGCGCGTGTCTTTGGCCTGAGAACATGGAAGGAGCGAAGGCTTTATTTAGATGCATTTCAATGGAGTTGCGGCTGGAAAAAGAAGAAGCGGCGAATCTCTAAGGTTTCTCTCGCTCCAGAACGGGCCCCTTGAAGCAGACTGGCCTGAAACCCGAGCCCGCAGGAGAGGGAAGGGAAAGGGTTAATGGTCTGGTTTAACTACTGAGAGAGGGGGGGAGAGAGAGGGTGGAGGGGCCGGGGAAGGAAAACTCACTGGAAGTTAGTTAAATTCGCAAACCTGTCCCGACCAAACCCTCGTTGCTGCCAGACAAGCGCAGCCGGAATCCTTTTTGGTCCTTCCCAAAAGCGGGCTCGAACCCCGCACCCCCAGTGCCGCTGGCACGATCCTTCGATTCGAATTGCGCCTTCCTCCTCTGGCAGGCCCCTTCCGCACATGCAGAACAATGCACTTTCAAGCCACTTTCAATGCACTTTGCAGCTGGATTTTACTCGGTGGAATAGCAAAATCCACTTGCAAACAACTGTGAAAGTGGATTGAAAGTGCATTATTCTGCATGCGCGGAAGCCGCCCCAGGGTCCCTGAAGCCCTCTGGACTCCGGAGTGGAATCCCCTTCTCTGCCTACCCCATTCTGACCCTTAAGGAAGGTCCCCAGTCCAGTTCCTTAGTTGGCCAGAATCCGGGAGGAGATTCACACACACACACCAGATCACATGAGCCTTATGGTCAGTATCCTAAGCAAAGGACCCGGTCTGGAAAGGCTCCATGCATTATCTTGGCGGCTAGCAACTCCATTCACAACACTCACCCCTTTTCAGGGAGAGTGGATGGAGCCGAAATTTAGGGAAAGGGTTGGACTGGGTGATCTCAGTGCCAGCCCCCCAGTTAGAGATGGGGGGCTGTTTGGATGAGACCCTTCTTTTGGTCGGTTTGAAGGGGCTTTGGATGGCAAGAGGGGACAGCCGGAGACTGAGGAATGGTTTCAAGATGCAAAATCCCCAGGGATTTCGCTCTTTTGCAGGCAAGACATCATACATGTTTAATTCAAGAAGGGAATGGTTTGTTCCTGTTTGTTTAAAGATTTCTACCCCACTTGTCCAGCAGATCAAGGCACCTTAGGTTGCAATCGCCCCCCCCCCCACCACTCAGTTTGGTTACTTCTGGTTTAATTCCCCCCCCCAAAAAAATTAAAGATCCCCCCCCCAAGACAAGTTCTACATTTAAATGAGCAGTTCTGTTTACTTAGAAGTTCCAGTCTGTCCAATGGGGCTTTCCCCCAGGTGAGCCTGCCAGGGATTGTAACTTTAGCCAGTAATGCAGAATCACTGAATGAATTCCATTGAACTCAGAGGACGTTACTTCTGCATAGCTCATCCCACCCCCCAAAATTAACGGAATTGAATTGCAATGTATTTTGCCATCAGGTCACAGCCATCTGGTGGCCTGGTAGGGTTTTCAAGGCCAGAGAGGAACCACGGGCCATTCACCATGGCCCACCTCTGCATGGCAGCCCAGAGGCAGCTCTGCAATCTCCCATCTAACCCCACCCCACCCCCCACCCCCTGTTTAGCTTCTGGGATCTTCCTTTCTCATTCCTTTACTGTTCTGGGAGTCTGCTGTGTCCTGGTTGAACTGGATGATTTCTAAACTGGATTCTGTAAGTGGAACGTGCACAGTTAGTCACTTCTCCCTTTTGTCGTGAGTGCATTGATCAAATATGTTTCGAAAACAATCTTGCTGGCATTTGTCTTGAGTGAATCAACAGTTTTTCATGCAGCGTTTGGCTAATGCAGGCATATATTCTTATGTACTGGCAACGGGGCGTGCATGGGGAAAGGAGTCCTAAAAAGCAACCCAAAGGGGCTGCACATATTTTGCTTATTTCTACACTCAGTTAAAACCCACCATTCACGCCCATGGGGACCTGAAACAGTTTGCATCATTCTTCTTATCTTCCCAGCAATCTTGTGAGGCTGAGAGAGGGACTGGTCCAAAGTCACCTCCGTAGCAGAGTCGAGATTCGAACCTGAGTCTCTTGGATCCAAATTCAATGCTCTAACCACTACACAACACTGGCTGTCATGTCCATACATCCTTCCCTCATCCATCCTTTCCTTATAGAAAATATGACTGGGGGATTTAGAAAGTCATCATACAACAGTGAATCTCACGGGATGACACTGAGCCATGAGTGTAACCTACCTTACAGGGGTGTTGTGAGGACAAAATGCCTTGTCTCCCTGAAGAAAGGGTGTAATTAACTAGGGCTCATTCTGCACATGCAGAATAATGCACTTTCAAACTGCTTTCAGTGCTCTTTGAAGCTGTGCGGAATGGCAAAATCCACTTGCAAACAGTTGTGAAAGTGGTTTGAAAATGCATTATTTTGCGTGTGCGGAAGGGGCCTAGAACTCTAAAATCCAGAACAGGAGAAATTTAGAAATATTCCTAAGTAGTTATCTTATTTCCTATCTACCAGGATTCCAGCAAATGTGTTCCAAAGTGGACTCACACTAGATAACAAATGTTATAAAACTAAGTTCCACTTATTGATCTGTTAAATAGCTAAAGCAAATGTTATGGAACACAAAGGACAATCAAGTTTTTAACAAAAACAGTCTGTATCGCAAAACCCACACTAAGTCCGGGTGCAAAGGAAAATTGGGTTTTGCATTGAATCATTGCATTTCTAAATAATAAATAGACAATTGTGCAAGTTTGCAAGTTCCCCAGAATTCTTGATCAAGGTGGATGTTAAGTACAAATATTTATAAATTTCAATGGAAGTGAAGTGGAGAGATTTTTAAACCTGCTGTATGAGTCCCGGAGTCTGCAGTTTCCAGATCCTTTAGACTGGAGGCATGCTGACTGTGTATTCCAGGACTTTGGCTTTTGGAATTCTTCTGAGAACTTTCCCAGCTACTGGCAATCCTTCTTTAATTAGTTAATTGTAACAGACTGCCAGCATTATTCACCCTGTGCACTAATTGTGGCCCAAGGCGCTGCTCACCCCAATTGCTAGCGACAGGCCTACAACCACAAATTGATCAGTGTTCAGATTATCTTGTCTGGAATCTTGTGATCATGAAAGAAGTCTTTTTTTAAATAACCGCAAAATGAAGCAGCTCGGTAAGAGAAGCTTCCTCTTCTAGATTTCCTTATTGCTTTTCTTAAAAGCTGTTGAACAATAATTAAGTCACAAAGAGAGGCTTGGAAACAGATGCAAAACTGAGGCCCCTTCCGCACATGCAGAATAATGCACTTTCAATCCACTTTCAAAATGAACTTTGCAGCTGTGCGGAATAGCAAAATCCACTTGCAAACAATTGTGAAAGTGGATTGAAAGTGCATTATTCTGCATGTGTGGAAGGGGCGTGAGAGGTAGGCAGCCAAGAAGGACTGGAGTTATGTTTTCAAATACCAAGCCCCTCAAGAAGTCAACATTGACCACCGTGATACCCTTGGCAAGAAAAGGAAGGAGTCAGCCCTCCACCAAATGTATCATGTTGTGACAAATAAAAAATGAAAAATAACACCCAATAGAGTCACTGTTCTTAGACCAGGATCATCAGCCTTTATATAGGTAAAGAACTCAACTGTATCAGCATTCAAAGGACAAGATACAGGAGAAAAGCCAGTGTGAGGAAGCTCATTTGCATAACTGAAAATATGCCTCTTAGCACTACGGATAATTTGACACATTGATTAATAATCCATCAAGTTTCTGCAGATCCAACCCTGACAAATGTGAGGCCTTTATTTTAAAGATAAACAAGGAAGGTTTACATTATCCTAATATAATGCTAGTGCCATTGTGGCACCATCATATGTGGACAGGTGCAAATACATTTTTGAAAATTCTGTAGGACCTAGTTTCTTGGAATAAGAAGTTAAATGGCCTCTTTCTTTCTTTTTAGCTATTAGCTTCTGAGGCCTAAATATTGTTTTCCCATACTTGGTACAGCCTGTTCTTGAAATAAGAAATATTGTTTTCCCATACCTGGTACTGCCTGTTTCCACATCCAGTAATAAAAATATACAGGAACACCCCACGTGGTTGTTTCAGTGCGGTTGCATAAATCTGCACATGACTTTCCACTGTTCACCTCTCTCATCTCCCTTTCAGTAAAGTAACTCAAAGGAGTCCTTCACTCCCATCATAATCTTGGTATGCCATTCCCTTCCTTCAGCAATTATTCTAGTGCCCACCAACCCTTGATTTTCTTCTCTCTGTTAAGTTTCTCTCTGTTTTTCTTCTCTCTGTTAAGTTTCAAAGGGTAGTTGTGATGATCTGCAGTAGAAGAGCTAAATTCGAATTCAGGAGCATCTTAGGCCCCTTCCACACACGCAGAATAATGCACTTTCAATCCACTTTCACAATTGTTTGCAAGTGGATTTTGCTATCCTGTATGGTAAAATCCAGCAGCAAGGTGCATTGAAAGTGCATTATTCTGCACGTGCGGAAGGGGCCTTAGAGACCAACATTGATTTTGGGGGGAGGAGCTTCTCTTCTTGAAACAAAGTTCATACCCCCTAAAACTCTTTTGGTCTCCAAGGTTCTCCTGGACTCGAATCTACTTTGTATACATTTGGTTCTAGAGTCATCTTTTGCAGGCCTTTGTCCAAAATGTAGCTCTGCTGTCACCCGTTTACCCTTGACCCTCTTTCAGTGATGGAGCCTAGACAAGCTTTGGTGCTAGAGTTTCCTAGTAGTCTATGTCTTCAGAGGTGGTGAGGCAATCATGGGTGTGCGACTTGGATTTTGCCATGTGGGCTGGACCAGGGAGTGGTGAGGAGGAGATGAAATCCCACCACTGAGATCTGATCTCCAAAACGAGCTACAAACCCCACGCCCGTCCCAGCCTGCCTTGGCTATAATTAAGGTGTGACTTCTGTCATTCTGCAGGGCTAGGAGTCAGTTTTATGGGACTAGGGTTTGTCTGGTTCCCCACTCTGAAAGGTTGCTCTTTCTTCCTCCATGATGCAACGATGACTTTTGAACGCGTTTTCTGCCACAGGATTATTTGGAGCTAGAGACTATTGCAGATTTCTATGCGCTGCCATTCCGCAGATACGTGAGAAGTTCCCCCAAGTTTTATATGGAACAAAATATACATTAAATAGGATTCTAGTTTCTAGCTTGGGTGCTGGTTAGATGAACTGATTGAAATGTTTTAATTGCCAGAAGTATCTAAATCCATGTCATCAGATTTTATTTTTAAAAGAGGTTTCATCCAAGTCATTGCAAAACCCACACATCTTGAAGGGAACATTCCCTCTTTTGTGAAAGAGAAGGGAGATGTTACTTTTCAGCTGGTATCTCCCGAAAGAGGTGAGCATTATGCAAAAACAAAGGAAGTGTTTTCCTTCTTTGGAACTATTGTGTGTGTGTGTGGGGTGGGAGGGTTGTGCTGCAAATTAAGGCAAACAATTGATTCTTAATAGATGGTAGTTTGTTCAATTAAACCAATGAAGACATCCTATTCATTTGGTGCCAGACTTAATTTTTATGGCACGCTGTGTCTACTAGTTAAGAAATGTGTCTGGGTGTGTCAGAGGAGGACGGAAATTAAAATGTACTAAACGATCGCTATTCAGCACAGCTTGAGCATATGGGGCAGGGCCTTGGCTCCGTGGCAGAGGACATGCTTTGCATACTGAAGCTTCCTGGCATTTCCAGTTAAAGGATCTCCAGCAGCAAGTGTTGCAAAAGACCTTTTTCTCTTTGTAAGACCCCCCCCCTCCAAAAAAACAAATACTTCTGGATACTTCTGGATTTAGATACTGCCACCAGAGCAGTCAATATTCAGCGAGCTGGACCAGCAATCTAACTCATGATGAAGCAGGTTCATAAGCTGACTCACAACACACACAAAGCTGCATTATACTCAAACTGACCATAGGTCTATCAAGGACAGGACTGTCTACTCCATCTTGCAGTGGGTCTCCAGACCTCCTCAAGGGGAGGTCTTTCACATCAGTTGCTACCCAGGGCTTTGTTCAGTGGAAGAAGTAGAAAAGTTTGGATTCATATCCCCCCTTTCTCTCCCGAAAGGAGACTCAAAGGGGCTTAGCCTTTCCCTCTCCCCTGCAACAAACACCCTGTGAGATGGGTGGGGCTGAGAGAGCTCTGAAGAATTGTGACTAGCCCAAGGTCACCAAGCTGGCATGTGTCGGAGTGCGCAAGCTAATCTGGTTCATCAGATAAGCCTCCACAAGTGGCAGAGCGGGAAATCAGACCCAGTTCTCCACATTAGAGTGCACCTGCTCTTAACCTCTACACCATGCTGGAGATGTTGGGACCATCTGCATCCCAAACAGATGCTCTGCCATTGAGCCTCCTCTAACCTTCAGAAAGCTTCTAAGATGCTCTGGCCCTGGAGGTGTTGCAAAAACCATTCAGACACACAGAATACCTTATATTAAACAGGGACATGGTATCCTCAACAGTGGTGAATTAAAAAGAGAGAGAGAAGATGGTGGTGGAAGGTGCCCTCAAGTCATAGCTGACTTATGGTGACCCACAAGGTCTTCAAGGCAAGATATGGACCAAGGTGGGTCACTGTTCTGAGATCTGACCAGATTGGAGTAGCCGGGTTCAAAGATGCTTGGTGTCTAAACCAGCTCATAGAGAGTCCCATCCTAGACATGTAGTAGGCATACATCATGCACGTATGATGTGTGTGTAAAGTACCGTCAAGTAGTAACTGATTTATGGCAACCCAATAGAGTTTTCAAGGCAAGAGAGTAATAGAGATGGTTTGTCATTGCCTTGTCTGCATAGCAACCCTGATATTCCCTGGTGATATCTCATCCAAGTACAAACCAGGGCCTACCCTGCTTGGTTTCTGAGCTCTGACAAGATCAGGCTAGCCCATATATGATAATGAATCCTGTCGGCCCAAGTCCTTTCTCGAAGGAGCCCTGCTTTTCAAACCAAGTGTATCTGACAACATGCTTTCCCGGCTGCCGTCTAAGAAAGCTGCTCTTTCAGTGATCTTCACGGGCTTCCAGGTTCTGATCTGCCATAGCTTTGAAGCACTGGCTACACAGGCTGCTTTGTTCAGGAGACAAAACAAGGACTGGAGTGAAAAAAATTGTCAGAGCAGTCCACACTCAATTAAATCAGTGACAAAACTCCCAGCAAAGAGTCTTCCATTGCACCATAAAGGAGCTATGGCTCAATAGCATTCTTTGGATTATTCAGTAGTCACCAGGTGTCTCCTTAGTCCCAGAGGGTAGAAATCGCTGGTCCTGAAATGGTCTCTTGTAATGCAGCAGCTCAGGCTGCCGTAAATGTGTGCATACTTTCTAATCTGGAGAACTGGGTTTGATTCCCCACTCCTCCACCTGAGTGGCAGAGGCTTATCTGGTGAACCAGATGTGTTTCCACACTCCTACACTCCTGCTGGGTGACCTTGGGACAGTTCTTCAGAACTCTCCCAGCTCTACCTACCTCACAAGGTGTCTGTTGTGGGGAGAGGCGGGGAAAGGAGCTTGTAAGCCACCTGGAGTCTCCTTACAGGAGAGAAAGGTGGATTATAAATCCAAACTACTACTACTACTACTACTACTACTACTACTACTACTACTACTACTACTACTACTACTACTACTACTACTACGGAAACACTTCTGGCTGGTGTGCTTTGAAGCTGCATGCTCTGGCAGAAACCTACATTGATCCAAAGGGGGGGGCATTACTGTGTCATCAGCAGGTTATTTTTTTTGTAGCATCACCCTTTCAGCTTGCAAAGTTGGCTTGATTTGGGATGTTGGCTTAACTGGTCGCCTTAAGATAATCTGTGCAGTGAGAGCTGGAGTTTCAGCTCCTGGATCTGTTTTGCAACAAGAATTCTGGAATCCAAACACATAGAATCATAAAGTTGGAAAAGACCACGAGGGCCATCAAATCCATCCCCTGCCATGCAGGAACACACAGCCAAAGCACTCCTGACAAATGTTCATCCAGCTTCTGTTTAAAAACCTCCAAAGAAGGAGAATCCACCACACTTCGAGGCAGTGAATTTCACTGTCCAACAGCCCTGACAGTCAGAAAGTTCTTCCTAATGTTTAGGTGGAATCTCTTTTCCTGCACCTTGAATCCATTGCTCCTGGTCCTAGTCTCTGAGGCAGCAGAAAACAAGCTTGCTCCCTCACCAACCTGACATCCCCTCTAATATCTAAACACAGCTATCATGTCCCCCCTTAACCTTCACTTCTCCAGACTAAACATCCCCAGCTCCCTAAGTCTCTTTTTGTACAACTATAAAATGATTACTCTGAAGGACTTTCCCAGTTAGCAACCTTCCAAGCAAGGTTTGCAGGGCACTTGGAGACTGCAGCCAAGTAATTTCCCACCCCTAACAAACACACAAAGGTGAAGCTGCCTTATAGGAAAGGGACATTTTTAGCCATCAAGATTAGTATTGTCAGCAGCTTTTGGCCTTGGGAGTCTCTGGTAGAGGTCCTTCCCCTCACCTCTCCCTGACCCATTTAACTGGAGATGTCAGGGTCAATCGCTTCTCGGCCTTTTGGCTAAGAAAGTATTCTCTATGTGTGAAATGTCAGGGTCCAAACCTGCTTTCACTGAGCCACGGCCCCTCTGGCACAACACTGTGGATCTCAGGAGGCATTCACACACTCGATGGATAAAACCCATGATTTGTATGTGCTGTGGAGACAAAATGATCGGATCTGCCATGTTGTATGAAATGGAGTTTTTTTCCCAATTGATTAAGTTCTACTCAGTGCAGGAGAGTAGATTTTGGCAGAGTAAAAGTGTCAGGCATTCTGCGACACAGCCAGTTACCCAGAAGGCTCTCTGGCACTGAAGGTCTGGAAGCAGGGTCTGGATAGTTATTTGGAAGCTCTAGACATGCATTTCCTGAATGGGGAAGAGGGCTAGATGGGATGGACTGTAAAGGCCTCTTCCAACTCCCAGACTCATGCTGCAAAATGCCTGCAACTGTGGACCAGTGAAAAATATGGAAACAACCAATGTCATTACTGTTGTTTGATTGATTAGTTCTTAAGATTTGCTTTATGTATTTATGCAAGATGCAAGTGACTTACAGCTACCCCAGCAAGGAGTGTTTGGGGCAAGAGAGAGGCAAAGGTGGTTTGCCATTGCTTCCTCTGCAGAGTCTTCCTTGGTGGTCTCCCTTCCAAGCACTGTCTCTGCTCAGATCTGACAAGAATGGGCTATACTATGCCACCTTCCTTCCAATATTTGCTTCAGATAGGAATTACTGCTCCATCCCTCCCCACCCTATAGATCAGTAGTGGCGAACCTTTGGCACTCCATGCTGGCAGAGGCTGATGGGAATTGTAGTCCATAACATCTGGAGTGCCAAAGGTTTTCCACCACAGCTATAGATGGTCTTGGGAGCTGAAATGGCTGGAAGGTCTAACTACATTTAAATATGAATAAAATAATTAGATTGCCGAAACTTCGGCCCCTGCCGCACATGCAGAATAATGCACTTTCAATATACTTTCAATACACTTCGCTGTGGGATTGTACTGTGTGGAATAGCAAAATCCACTTGCAAACAATTGTGAAAGTGGATTGAAGGTCCATTATTCTGCATGCACGGAAGGATCCCTGGAGCTGAAAAAGTTCTGGATGGGAAACCCGCTGGGAAACCTTGGAAGCAACTCTGAACTTTCCAGAGACGAGCAGGATATAAACAGGCAAATTGTGTAAACAAACCAGCTAGGCCCTGATCTTTTGCCCAGGGTGCCAAGTCATTTCCCACATATCTTCGGTCCAGATGGTCTTTGTGCAAATATAAACCAAAATCTTTGCATCTTTACTCCCGGGATTAGATTCTGGAAAGTGTTTGGGGCAGAATGCACACAGGTTTTAAGAACAGGGTGTCCTTAACCTTTGTTCTTCCCCAGTCCTTTAACATAGGAGGGGGTGTCCACAGTGAGTCCCCTGCCATTTCAAGCTTCTTAACTGTGGAAACAGCCTGGGCGGGGCTCCCTTGGGATGGGGAACAGCAGGCATTGCTCCAGGAAAATGACCTCAGCAGCCCTCAGGATACTGCTCCTATTTAAAGAGAGGCATCTGTACCACCAGGCAAGGGGGGGGGGGATCTGATGGCCAAAGAATAACAAGGAGCTAATGGTCACCTTTCTTATTGGTTGTGGAGGGTTTTCCGGGCTGTGTGGCCGTGGTCTGGTGGATCTTGTTCCTAACATTTCGCCTGCATCTGTGGCTGGCATCTTCAGAGGTGTATCACAGAGGGAAGCCTGTCACACACTGTGTCCAGTGAGAAGGGAACGTTTAGTGGGGTATATATTGTCCATGTCCCAGGGTGGGGAACCAATCAGTAAGTGTTTTGGATGGAACTTGCTATGCAAAGGTGTGGTTGATAGTATTGTATTGCGGGTAGGTTTTTCAATAATAACCATAATAACCTTTCTTATTGCTTATCTATCCCCAGAGATGCTAATTTTCCCTAGTCAGAGGAGAGAGAATTAGCTGCCAAACGGTGGGGGTGGGAATATACAACAGGGAAGGAGGCATCAGCTCCCTACCTGTTTATGAATTTGTTGGTAGGGTGTAATAGTGAAAGACTTAGAAGACCCAGGTTTGAGTCTTGACTTGTTCAACTTGGCTGCTCACCGGTCTGCTTCATGGGGTTATTGTGAGGCTAAAGAAGGTAAGACTTCTGAGCTCCCTGGAGGGAGAGGGGAATTGAAAGAGGTGTTTTAGAGTCATCTTTTCTGCAGGTGAAGAAGACATAAGAATGTAGGGCTGATTCCGCATGGGCCAAAAACAGCGGTGTGAAAATGGTGTGAAAACAGTATAAACCCTTTTATGCCATTTTAAACCCTTTTACACCATTTTCACACCATTTTTCACACTGCTGTTTTTGGCCCATGCGGAATCAGCCTAGGTGTAAAAAAAATTACTCTTCTCTCTTGTGTAGGTGAATCACTTGAGGAATGCAAGGGTAATAGATTACGTGAAAATGATCCATTCACAATTTTTCCCACTCCAAACATTTCCCAGCCGAATCCATTCACAAGTGTCGGTTTAACCAGCTATGGAGCTGTTCTACACTTGAGACAGGGACTCTGTTGGGAATGTCGGGTTCTCTAAATTAGCTCGGATTTTCATCTGTAAAATGGGAATAATTTAGGAATTTAGATGCCAGAGTTCTTCCAAAGGCCAGTTCAGAGAAGGGCTGTAACCCCCTTCCCGCCCCCCACAAACATATATATTCCAAACCTTGTGTTGATGATCAAAGGGCAAAGTTTTGAAGATTCAGCAGCCAGCAAGTTTTCAGATTCTCATTTTCAAAAAGCAGCTCTTTCAGATTTCGCTTCCCAGAAATTCGGCATGGAGGGGATTCTTTTTCTTCCTTCCTGAAACCCTGTGGGAAAATGACAAGACATCCACGTGAAGAATAATCTTGCTGGCCAAACAGAACTCCCAGGCTGTTTCTCAGCATTCATAACGGAGAATCTGAATAAAGAAATCAAGCTAAAAGAAATGACACCACCCAGGAGCCCAGATTCCCTCGAGCAGCTCCAGATCCCCAGTGGTTTTCACTTCCTTAAAAATGTCTACATTAGTGGTTACTATTATTCATATTAGTGTATAATTAGCAGTATGATCGGACTGAAACAGTAATTATTGGCGCATACTCCTCTGCCTTTATAATGCGCAGTTTCATGATATGAGATCTCTGTAGGGAACTAAAGATCATGTCACTAATAAAGATGTAGTCTATAGGCTATAATCTTTCAGCAGTTGTTGGATTAATACATGCTTTCAGTTCATTTATGGGAGATCTAAAAGTAAGATTCAGCTCCTTTTTTTCAATGGAAGCTCGGTTCTCGGCAAGTTATCTTCAGAAGCAGCAAGGCTGGGGTGATGTCTTTTTAAATTATTAGCTTTAGTAGTTCGTAGCTCAGTGAACAAGAGCGACCCAATCAAGATACCCTCAAATGACCAGTTGTGTTGAAAACGCAGTGAATACAGAATGGCTTTGGCCCAATGCCCCTTCCGCATATGCAGAATAATCCACTTTCAATCCACTTTCAATGCACTTTGCAGCTGGATTTTACTGTGTGAAGCAGCAAAATCCACTTGCAGACAATTGTGAATGGATTGGAAGTGCATTATTCTGCATGTGCGGAAGGGACCCAAGTGAAGCGCTCCCTTCCCACACTCCCAATCCAGTTTGGTTTAATGGGAAAGTTAAAGGAAATGCGGACATCTGTCCCTTGAAATCAGGCGCTGAACGTGAATTGGATCAGGACCATAGCTTCGAGGCTGACATCGAAATCCGTGGGACTAGCATTTGGACCTAAGCGTTGACCATCTGGCTTGTTAGTTATGTGGCTAGTTAAACCTGTCAGAAGCACGCCCATGGGTGGACTAAACTTGTAGGAGGTGCCAGGTGACTATAAATATCTCAGGCACTTGGTCACAAACTATTTACCCCACAGGCGGATCCATCTGCTTGAATTGGGTTACTTAAACTAGTAAATTTTAACCAAGCACACTGCTGTGAGAATCACAGAAAAGGGGCAGAAAGGAATAAGAACCCGTCAATTCTAGGCTTAATGCTAACAATAAATGGGCAAATATTAAAATAATGCATTGATCAAGAATTGAAGAGGACCACCTACAGACACTGTCTTGTTTATGTACTTCTTTAGTCATTGGACTACATCAGCCGTCCAACTTTCTCACTGAGGGCACTTCCGCACACGCAGAATAATCCACTTTCAATGCACTTTGCAGCTGTGTTGTACTGTGTGAAATAGCACAATCCGCTTGCAAACAAGTGGACTGGAAGTGTATTATTCTGCACGTGTGAAAGTGCCCTGAGGCTCAAAGCAGATTGCAGAATTATGAAACCCTGCGATAAAGTCCAGGATAACACATCCCAAAAACAATAACATAAACCTGCTTGAGGATTATGGTCAGTCAGGAATATTAAGAGTGATTCTGCACTGCATATTTATGAAGTGCTGCAATAGTTATAAATGAACCGAGTTCATATATAACGACTGCAACTCGTCATAAATACGCTGTGCGGAAAGCCTTCGACAATACACTTAAATCTCCTTCTCGACCTTCCTTCCTTCGTTTTAAGCTCTTTTCTGCTGCCCTTTGAGTTGGGAGAGCGACCCCCCCCCCTTTCCGGGCCTGGGAAAGAGTTTGAGCTGGCCCTTTGGGGCAACTTTGACTCTGTGAGGTCTAATGCGAGGAGGAGGGGGGGAGGAGAGTGAGCAAGTTCGGCCATCTCTGCTTCCCCCTCCCTTTCCAGCCCTTTCCAAGGGGTTGATGTAGCCCGAGTATCGCGTTGCACAAGCCCCACGTCTGGCTGAGCCATGAAAAGCGATCCTGTTTCGCCGGCTGGCCTTCTAACGTTGCAGCTGAGAAAGGTGAAGGCGTTTGGAGGATGACTTTCCAGGTGACTGCCAATTAAGCAGATTTATATGTCTGGCTCGCCCGGCGGAGAAGGCCAGACTCGGCCTGCCGGCAAGAACCTTCCATTCAGGGGTGCCAGAAAACACATTAAGACCTAGGAAGGGGGGGGGGGGGGGTTTTGTTGATGCGCGCGCGCGCGAGAGAGAGAGAGAGAGAGAGAGAGAGAGAGAGAGACAGACAGACAGACAGACAGACAGACAGACAGACAGACAGACAGACAGACAGACAGACAGACAGACAGACGATGCAGAACCCACAGCTGAAATAAGCATCTCTGCTTTCTCCGTCTGGCAAGAAATCTATGCTTGATGAAAACTCTTCTTGACAGATCTGTGTTCTCTGGCCCACACGCTATTTTATCTATGATTTTTAACACCCTTTTTCTGTCCCAAATATATTTTGTGCACTTTCCTTCTCTTTTCTTTCTTCTCTTCCTTCCTTCCTTCCTTCCCTCCCTCCCTCCCTCCCTCCCTCCCTCCTCCCTTCCTTCCTTTCTCTCTCTCCTGGATCCAAGGAATATCGGTAGAGGCTGTGGGCGTATTGGGGGTGGGGGTGGTGAATAGATGATGAAAAATATCATAAATTGTAGGCTGCAGAATCAGACATCTTTAACTTCTGCCCTCAAGTCAGTGGGAATTTAATTTAATCTGCCCACTCGTTTGCTTTGAAGGAGAGGGGGCTTCATAGGATTGGGAAGAGGGGTGGCCCAGAAAAGGTCCGGACCACACTGTTTAAAAACAAACACACGAACAAAACATAAGGAAGTGTTGTGGGTTTTCTGGGCTGTATGGCCGTGTTCCAGTAGCATTTTCTCCTGATGCCAGTCACAGATGCAGGCAAAACTTCAGGAGAAAATGCTACTGGAAACCCCAAAACACTCCAGTGATTCCGGCCCTGAAAGCCTTCGACAATACATAAAACATAAAGAAACTTTCCTTATAGGCTCTTCCCAAAGGGGCTGCTTCGACCTCTTTCCGGAATCCGGACCTTAACATTTGGGCCACAGAGAATCTCCCGGGCTTTCCTTTCCCCGCTGGGCTGCTGCTTCTTCTCGACTGAGTGTCAGAAGAGGGTGGCCGCCCTGGTCTGGGGGGCTGCATCTGGAGTGGGGTCCGGGAGCACTTTAGGGACCAAGAAGCGGTTCAGGGAAATGGACTCGACTCCAGCTGTCCTGCCCTGGACTCCCCTTGAGGACGGCCATGGAGAGAAATTTTGACACTCGATAGCTCATACCCTGAAAGTTTGAATGGTCTCTAGGTGCCCCTGGATTGGAATCTAACAGCAGAATTTAGCGCTCCTCCCCGCTCCAATTCTAGGCTTCCCTCGGCCCAGGGAGGTGGGGACGCCCTCCTGCTCTCTCCACAGGTCCTTTTCGAAATCTTCAGTGCCTCAGGGTGTTGGGAGCAGCAGTGGTTAAGAGCAGGTGCACTCTAATCTGGACAACCGGGTTTGATTCCACACTCTGCCACTTGGGCCATGGAGGCTTATCTGGTGAACCAGATTAGCTTGTGCACTCCGACACATGCCATTCTGGGTGACCTTGGGCTAGTCACAGTTCTTCAGAGCTCTCTCAGCCCCACGCACCTCACAGGGTGTTTGTTGTTGTTGGGGGGGGGGGAAGGAGTCTGTAAGTCCCTTTGAGTCTCCTTACAGGAGAGAAGGGGAGGGGTATACATTCAAACTCTTCTTCTTCTCTCCTTCTTCTTCTTCGGTCCAGGTGCCCTCAGCCTTTCTCAGGGGCTTAAAACCGCAGTGTGTGTATGGGGGGGGGGGGAAGTGTTTTGGAAGGAGCCACTCGCTTGCATTGCAAGGAAATGTGGCCGTCGGGAGGGGGGGTCAGCAGAAGGGGGCCGGAGAGCGGAGTGGGAGGACAAGTCAAGCAGGAGGATAAACGGGGTGGGGTGGAGAGAAGGCAGCGACTAATAAATAAATCGCCGACGGGGGGAAGGAGGCGGTGGGCGGAGGAGGCGGAGGAGGGAAGCGCTGGTGAGACGGGGCGGCCCGGACGGGGCTCGCCTCGCCCGGAGAGGTTTTCCTCCAGCTGGGCGGGAGCGGCCCGGGGAGGGGGAAGGGCCGGCCCGGGCGGAGGGCAGTCGCGGGGAAGCGTCCCGCGCCGCTGCGCCCTCCCGCCGGGGGCCCCGCCTGCCCTCCCGCCCGCCCGCCCGCCCGCCCGCCGTGGCGCGCTGAGCTGCGGGCTGGGGCCGGCCGGGCCGGGCTGTGCTCTATGGACGAGGGCAGCCCGCTGTCGCCCAAGGCCAGCGCCTTCAGGATCGCCTCTCTCATTGCAGCCGCCGGTCAGCCGGACCGGGAGCCGCAGCAGCAGCCCGGGGGGCCCTTCGCGGCGCTGGACGCCCAGCTGAGCGCCCACGGGGGTCTGCCCAAGCCCTACAGCCCCGCCGCCCTCGCCGCCGCTGCCCGCAGGAGGATGCATTTCAGCGCCGTCACCAGGGACATGGAAGGTAAGCCAAGGAAGCGGCCGTCGGGGAGGGAGGGAGCGAGGGAGGGCCAGCCGGGGCTGCTTTCTCCACCCCCGGGGAGCCCCGATCCCGGGCAGGGGGCTGAGGCGTCGCCCCCGCCCCCCCTTTCTCCCAGCCCGCCGCGGTTCCTTCCCGGGCCTTCCCCACCTCTCCAAACCTGCTTGGGGGAAACGCGGGGGCCACCTTTTGCTCGGCGATCCTCAGCACGCTGCAGGCGAAAGAGAGTTCCTCAACTGGAGGAGGCCGGCTGCCAGGCAGGCGACCAGGGGGTTTTCCTTCCGAGGAGCCGGGTCCGGCGGCGGAGGGGTCAGATCCCCCGGGCAAAGGCGAGCGGGCGGCCCCGAGGCCACGTCGACGGAATTTGGAGTCACTCGCCTGTCCTAGGACGGTTTCCGTAGCTTCCCAGCAAAGCGCCACTCCGTTTGGCCTCCGGGGCGCCTGGGCCAGCGGGGCCCGGAAGGCTCTCCCGAAACCGCAGCCGCTCCACGCGATCCTTGTGCCGCGGCCGGGTCGCCATCAGTCACCGAGGTGGCCCAGAGAGAGGCACGGAGGATGACAGCGCAGCAAGAACCGCGTTTGGGGAGCGGGAGGAAGCGGAGCCTTCTCCGCCGAGACAGCCGGGCGAGGCACGATCCAGCACTCAGTTAAGCCCTCCTAGGCACGCTGACGGGGGAGTCAACCCCCTGGAAGAAAGCGAGGCTTACTTCCGAGGAAACACACCTAGTGGTGGCTGCACAGCCGGGCCGTGTGAACGCCACCGATGTGCGCAGGAGCTTGAATGCGCTCGGGCGAGATGAACGGAACTCGAGATGGTTAGTTTCAGTTTGGGTTGGGGAGCGCCACCCCGGACCCCGAATCCGCCCCGGTGCGCGTTTCCTCTCTGCGCTCCGTGCGCAAAGCCCTCCGCTCCAGGGCACCAAAGCATGGGGGGAGCGCAAGGTTGCCTACAGTTAAGTTAGAATAAAAGGATAGCCTTGCATTATAGAATAGTTCAGAGCGAAAAATGATCGTGTGCTTGTAAGCTCCTAACCTTACTTCGGAGTTAGTTCTATTTTAGGGCGCGTTGTAAAGTGGATTTTAAAACAGTTAAGGATGCAGGACCGGATATCTGCTACATGTATATCGGAATTTCACCCGTCTCAACTTGCTTCTAACCGCATCTGGGGTTAAATCAAAGTTCTGGGGGTGAAATTGACAGGTCAGGGTATTTGAGTCACCTAAGAGTAATCATATAGAGAGGCAATTATGTATGGTATAATGTCATGAATAGTAAAATTCTGTAGGTAACCTCTCAGGTTGAGGCGAGTGATGGAAGAGCGCATTAAATACAGTCACATTGTCATTCCCAGGCCCCTTCCGCACGCGCAGAATAATGCACTTTCAATCCACTTTGCCGGCAGGTCCACTTTGCAGCTGGATTTTACTGTACGGAATAGCAAGATCCACTTGCAAACAATTGTGAAAGTGGACTGAAAGTGCATTATTCTGCATGTGCGGAAGGGGTCCTAGGTTTTGGACAGACAAGGAGGCCTCTTCCCAGATGCGAGAACGCCAAGGGAATAAGAGGCAAAGTAGAATAAGACCAAATCGGCTGGATGTCTTTCGGAGGGAATCCCATTCACTTCTACTGGTCTCCAAGAAGAGACCTCGAAGCTGCGCAGGTTGCCAAACTTAGGCAGATTCCTCATGGGCAAAAAACGGCAGTGTGAAAACGGTGTAAACTCTTTTACATCATTTTAAACCCTTTTACACTGTTTTCACACTGCTGTTTTTGGCCCATGAGGAATCAGCCTATTAGAGAAGGCTCCCTGCTCGGCTGCCCACGTTTGCAAGCAACTCAGGGCACTGTTCAGAGGGTACATTTTTAAAATAACAGGCAGCGTTCATTTCCATTGCCTTTTTTTTTTTGGCTTTGTTTTAATTCGGGGGAAAGGTAGGAAAGACCGGGCGCGTATTTCTAGCGCCCCTGCCCCGTGGAATCCACCAGATTCCTCCCCAGAGAAGCGTGCCATAGCGATAGAAGCTTAAGGGGTTTCATTGCTCAGAGCTCCGCAGCAGAAACACACGCAACCCGTTGGGATCCCGACGGATCTCGGGAAAGAGGATCGCGCCCAGCCCAACCGGTCCGTGTCCAAATTCGAAGAAGGCCGGCCCGGGAGTCGTTTGCTCCAGCCAGGCTGACAAAGGGAAGCTCTTCGCGTTCCTCCCTGGCCAGTGGATCTGGGCAAAGGGAACTCGCGCAGGATCCGGCCTTTCGGGGAAAACGGACTACCCCCCCACCCCCGCGTGCTGAGGATCGCCGGCAAAGATCGCCCCGGACCCGGACTGTCCGCAGCGCCAAGCCCGGCGGATGGCTCCCCCAGCGCCAGTCGTTTCGGGTCTGCTGGGTCCTCCGGCGCTCGCAAGGTCCGCCGAGCAACTGGGAAGTGGGCCCGATTCAAGGGGCCGGGAGTGCGGCACCTTTCCAGTGCCCGCCGGACTCCTCCGAAGAAGGGTCGCGTCTCCCGGGAGCGGCTTAAGAGCGCTGGGGATCGGAGCTCTCCCGGGCGGGATCCGGTACAGTTGGATCCCGGATCCGGACAGAGGAGAAAGCGGAGGTGGGGGAAGAGGGGGAGAGCGCGACAGAGGCGCCCGGCCGAGCTGTGCCTCTTCCTTCTCGGAGGGGGGGGGAGGGGGCGAGTGCGAGTCCAGGAAAGGCCTGGGCTGGACACGGGGGCGGGGGGAGGACCTCCCGCCAATCATTCCTGCTCGGCTTCTTCCGCGGGGCCAGCCGAGGCCGGCGTGCTCGACTTCCCTGTTGCCGGAGCGCCGCGGAGGGAAGCGGCGGGCGGGCGGCCCAAAGGAGCCGCGCCAGGAGGCAGCAGCCCGGCCCGCGCCCCTCACGGCTTCCCGACGGGGAGGGCGGGGCCAGAAAGCGCCCCCGCTGGGCCGGGCCTGCCGCGCGCGCGCGCTCCAGAAGGAGGAGGCTGACAGACAGACAGACAGACAGGCGGGGGAGCCGGAGAGGCGAGGCTGGCGCTGGAGCGCGCGCGGAGAGGAAGGCGAGGCTGAGGAGGGCGCGCCGCCTGAGAGGGCTCCAGGCGCCTGCAGCGGGCGGGGGGGAGCGAGCGGAGCTAGGATCCCGCCTGAGCGCCAAAGACCCCCCGCGCGCCCCCTCCTCCCCGTCTGGGCGCGCGCCCGCTGCTTGGGCCGGGCTTGCAGGAGGGAGGGCAGCGCCCGGGGTTGCGGCGCAGGCGCGCTCCCCGCGGAGAGCCCCCTCCCTCCCTCCTTCCCCGCCCGCCCGCCCGCCTGCCTGCCCGCCTGGCTGCCTGTGGGCGCCCTTGTGGTGCGCGAGGAGGCGCGGGGGGCTATAAGTGTCTGCGGGCCGGCGGGGTTCGGGCGCAGAGCTGCCGGCGGGCGGGCGGGCGCCGGGGCGGGCAGGGCAGGGCAGGGCAGGAGCCGGGCATGATTTCGGCCATCTCGAGCCCGTGGCTGACGCAGCTCTCGCACTTCTGCGACGTCGCAGCCTTCGCGGCCAACAGCCTGAGCAGCCTCAACGCCTCGGCCGCCTACCCGCACCTGGCGCCCCCCTCGCCCGCCCAGCCCGCCGCCGCCGCCGCCTACGGCCACCATGAGCCCCCCCAGCCGCAGCCCCACTACGAGCCCTGCGCCGCCCAGCAGCAGCAGCACCAGCAGGCGCACCAGCAGCAGCAGCAGCAGCAGCAGCCTCCTTCGCAGCAGCAGCAGCAGCACGGCTACCCCTTCGCCGGCTCCGGCTCCAACCCTCCTCCGGCGCCCGGCTCCGAGACCCCCGAAGGGGCGGGGGGCGGCAGCTCGGCGCCTTCTTCGGCCAAGGCGGCGGTGAAGAAGAACGCCAAGGTGGCCAACGTGAGCGTGCAGCTGGAGATGAAGGCGCTCTGGGACGAGTTCAACCAGCTGGGCACCGAGATGATCGTCACCAAGGCCGGCAGGTCAGTCTGAGCGCCCGGCACCCCCTCCCCTCCCCCCCCACCCCCAAAGCTCCACTCCCTGGGGGGTGAGGGCTAGAGAGAGGGCCTTTGCCAGGGGCCACTGGGCCGGATTGGGCCCCTGAAGGACTGGGAGGCAGATCTCTCCTAAGCCGGTCTGCTCAGAATCCCCCCCCCCCCCGCCGTCTCCACGGCCAGCCAGAGGCCCTCCCCAGCCTGGCCCCGGGAGGCTTCCGCAGGACCCCCCTCGACAGGCCACCCGGGGCTCCCCGAAGGCCGCTCGCGCCTCCACTGCACGGTCAGTCCCGAGCAGGGGGGGAACAAAACGGGGAAATTAACAGCAGCAGCAAAACCGTCTTGGGCCCCGTCGGGGGTGGGGGGTGGGGGGCTTGGAGGCCTCCGGTCCCCGCAGCCACCTTGCGCTGGAGAGGCCGGCTGGAGGGTTCCGGGCGCCCCGAGAGTGGGCTTCTTCGCGCCCCCGTTCTGTCGGCCCTTCTTTCTGGGCGCCAGAGGCTGTGCCTCGCCGCCTCCCCACCCGTCGCTCCCCCGAGTGGGTTTCTGGGTTTCCTCCTGTCCGGGGCTGAGGTTGTTGTAAACCCCACGGGTTGGGGGGGGGGGGAGAATCAGGGAAAATCACGCCCCGCGCTTGAAAATCAGGCAAAGCAAAGCAGACCCTTTCCCAGCCCTGTCGTGCGTTTTCTGGGACCACCGGCATGCAACCCCCCCCCCATGTCCTTTGGGTCCTTTTCTGGCGGGCCTGCTGCCTGCCGGTCCGGATCCCCGCGGCGCTTCCTCCCCTCGCTTAGGGCCAGCGCTTTCGAGCCAGGCCGGCTGCTTTCGCTGGGAGGCTGCGGGCTTGAAGCTTTCTGGGCCTGGACAGGAGTCCCACCTATGCTTTCGGCTTAACGGGGAGGGGGATGGAAGCTCAGCTGAACCGAGATGTCGAAGCCCCCTGAAAGAACCTCCTTCCGCACATGCAGAATAATGCACTTTGAATCCACTTTCCATGCACTTTTACTGTGCGGTTTTACTGTGCGGAATAGCACGATCCACTTGCGAAAGTAATGGCAGTGCGGTATCCTGCATGTCGCAAGGGGCCTGGCTGGTGGGGCCTTCGGATCCGTGTCCAGATTACTGGGGTGGGGGGAGGAATTCGGATTTCCCCGTCAGGTAGGGGGGTCGAACCAATCCCAACCGTCTGTTCCCCGGGGGTTATTCTTCGCGCTCTCCAGTGGGCCGCTGGTTGTCCGGTCCTCTCCCCCCCCCTCGCCTATTTGCCTGGGGGGGGGCTTTATTAGTGGAGCTATTAATAATTAATCG
Organism: Sphaerodactylus townsendi; assembly: GCF_021028975.2. Lineage (NCBI taxonomy): Eukaryota > Metazoa > Chordata > Lepidosauria > Squamata > Sphaerodactylidae > Sphaerodactylus > Sphaerodactylus townsendi. The sequence goes on from NC_059437.1 coordinate 45,227,202, forward strand.
ATACAGAAGCGTCTCAATCAACGCTTCTCCAAAAGGATCAGCTTCACCCTCGATTCGTGGTTCTCCTTTGATGGGGGGGGGGGGGATCAAACCCACAGACTGTTCGACTCCCCGCACAGCGCCAAAGTTGCCGAGTTCCTTTGTTTGTGGTTTTAAAACCCTCTTTCCTAAATTAAGACCACGTTGAATAAAGTCGGTGCACACGAGACGTTTCCTAGAAATTACGGCGGGGAAACCAGGAAAGTTCAAGCTAGGCGTGAATTACGGTTGTTAACATGACGGCGGCGGCGATAAATTACAAACTGGAAACCAGTTCGAAGAGGGAGTGCGTGTGTGTGTGTAAATCCTCCTCAGCCTTCAAAAAAGAGAGGTTCCTCTCCTCTCACCACTCCCCCTACACTCGATCTGCATTTTTAAAAAATTCCCCTCTTCCCCTACTATGTCGGTCCCCCACCCCATTTTCCCGAAAGCCCCGTCCTTAAACCGGTTTGCGCTTCGTGTAAATGACCTGTAAATCACTCATTCCGGGGCGCGTGCATTTTTTTCCCCCCTGAGGTCTTTTGGCTGGGGGCCTCGGTGGTCTCCTGAATGCAATAAAAGACACCAGCTAGGACCCCTCCTAAACACACAAACACGAACCACACACACCACTTTCTCGTGGAACTAGCAATCGCAAATCCCCTTTTGTCTTTTCACTTGACTGTTGCAAAGCGTTGGAACTTATTTCCTTGGGAACTGATTTCCCAGTAAACATTCCTGAGATCTGCGAATCGGGCGGAATAACTGGCTAGCGCGGTGGTTTGCCCTAGAAAGGTCTCCAAGACGTCGACTTTGCGAAGGGGAAAGCTTCAAATCCCTCCAATTTAGGCTGTTTCTCGGCAGACCCTAGGATTTGGGCCTCCGTTCCCTTAACCTGGTCCTCTTCTAATATCGCCCTTCTCCATTCCGCCCTGGATTCCGTGCAGCACGTTTATAACAAGTTGCAATCGTTATAAATGAACTCTTCCCCCCCCCCCCCCCCAGTCCGCTTTCAAGTTTGGACTTGGCCCGGTTCGGACTTAAAGTTTGCCGTCTTGTAAAATGTGGTTTCCCCAAACCGTTTTGTGCTTTCACTCTTTCCCGCGGTGCCAGGCAGTAAATTAGGATTTCTGTTCCCGCTGGCCCTTGTGAAATATATATATCCTGTAAAGAATGAAATCGAATTCCCTTCGGGGAAAGCTGGAAACGTTTTTATAGGCCTGTTTTCGAGGAATATAGGAAGATCCCCCGCCCTCAAATTTTCACAATAATCTGCTTTTAGTCATCTGTGTTTATTTGAGGACAAGCTCTGCGTTTTGTGTGTATGTGGGGGGGTGTGCTTTTTATTCTTGGGGGAGGGAAGAAATAGCCAGACCTTATTCAGAAGGCAAATGTTTACGCTGGTGGGGAAAAAAAAGGGGGGGGGAGTATTTTATCTCCAACTGGGAAGTGAGACTTTCACTGCTCGTGGTGGGTTTTCCGGGCTGAGTCTTTCCCCTTTTCTAGTTAATACCCCTCACGGCAGAATAAATCCTCTCATTCTTCCGGCACAGAGTTTTTAAAATGTAAAACTGTTTTTAGCTTGCAAAAAAATGTATTTAAAAAAACGGGCGCGTGCTCTTTGTGTCTGCACCAGACTGTAAATCTGTGCTTTTAAACCTTGCGATTTGCCCCGGCGCAAAGCAGAATTTTTGTTTGTTTCTTTTTAACCGAGAGAAACAATCAATGATTGCCATCCTTCTGCACGGATTTTCCTTCTAATATCAAGACGATCCCATAATATTTTTTCCCCTTGGTGGCTTCCTGACTGTTACGCGGTACCAAGGGAAATGCCATCAAACCTTATTCCCGATGAACCTAGGCCCCTTCCGCACACGCAAAATAATGTGTTTTCAAACCACTTTCACAACTGTTTGCAAGTGGGTTTTGCTGTTCCGCACAGCTTCAAAGAGCACTGAAAGTAGTTTGAAAGTGCATTATTCTGCGTGTGCGGAATGAGCCCTAGATAAAACCAATGAACCTTATCGGTACCAAAGACTTCCAGAGGGCTTAAAACTTTCGTGGATCGGATCGCGGGCAGGGCGCACGGCTGAGTTGTGGCTGGGTGTGGTTTCTTAGCACTGGGCATTGCAAATTCTTAGGTTCTAAATTCTCCACGTGGGCTGGTTCCCCAAAGCTTTGGATATGACTGGTTCTGGTGGGTTTTCCGGGCTTTGGATATGACCTTGGGAAATAACGCCCCCCCCCCCCCCACCAGCCAAATGCGGATAAACTATTGTGCTCTGCTGGTATTTTCGAGGCAGTTTATCCCGGATGGTCTGACGCGAAATATTGACTGTAGATCCGTGATCCACCCGTTTGCACACAGCTGGCTTTTAGTGCATAAAGATTCGCAAACTGGGGCATAATGTTATCTTCGCCGGGCGCACCTCTGCAGGCGTACTAAATGCAGGCACACCTTTTTGGACGGGGGGGGGGCATGCCATGCAGCCCTAAATTCGCCATTTAAAAAGTCCCCGTTAGTGTCCCCGGGCCGTCCTGCCGCGCAGTCCTGCAGGGTGTTCTGCCGTTGCTTTGGAATAACTGCGCACCAGATCGAGCCTGGCGCTTGGTCAAAATCGAGGCCGTGCTTTTTGCTTTTTGCGATCCACCGGGCAGACTTCCCCTCCGGCAGGCCTTGATTTGGGACGGACTTTTGCAAACCCACCAAACCCGCTACTACGCGGAGCGCTGAGCTTCGCCTCTCTCCCCGATGGCCGCATTCCGGGGGTTGCAAAACCCCAGCCCGGTGCGTGGGGATCTTTACTCTTCGTTTGCGGTGCCGTGCAAAGTGGAGTCTTGGGAGAGGATACTCCTTTTCTCCCCTATGAATTTTTTGGGAGGGGGAGGAACTGAGCCGAACTTCTTCAACTGCGAGACCTTCGACATGAGCTCACAGCAAACAGGGAGGCTTCAATGTCTGGCCTTATTGGAGGCCTCTATTTGCGCCAGGAACTCGCTCGGTGCGGAGGAAAAGTTTTTCCTGTTGCTTTCTGATCCTGGACAGACCTGATCTCAGCCGTATTTACCTGGCGGATAAACCCTCCTGTATGGAATGGGGTTCCACACTCACGATCGCAGCTTTGCAAGCCGGGTGGGGGAGGGGGGGAAAGGCAAATCGAAAGGATCGTTTCTCGGCCTCCCGGAGATAAAGTCCTGGTGAAACAAGAGAGCAGCCATTTCTGCCTTCCCGAGTTAGAGGGGAGGGCAACGCGACAGTCACAGTAACAGGCGGGTGGGCATATTATTCCTGGGGGCGGCGGGGGGGGGGGATGAGTCTGTGATTGTAGCAGCCGCTCCAGTCTGCTGCAGCAAAACTGGGTGTGGGAAGGGGGGTTATTTGGGTCCCCCAGAAAGTAGCCGAAGTTTGCGTGGGCCAGATCTGCTATTGTTTGCGTGGGCCAGATCTGCTATCCAGTGCCAGATCTGCTATTGTTTATTCTGGACCCTGGCAGGGCTGGAAACTCACAGGGGGAGAAATGTCAAGCACTAGGCATTTAACAACAAAAACTTTCCAGATTTATTTTGGACTGATTTTCTTAGGGGGAGTCCCTAAGGACTCTTCCACCCTCTTTGTGTTGGGGGAGGGGAGGTTGGATTGGAAGCTCCGTTTTGGTTTAGACCCCGCTTCCCAATCTAATGCACTGACCACGAAGCCCACGACCATAAGTGTATTTTTTTTAAGTTCAGAAGATGTCCCGGGGAAGATTTCGAGTAAACCTGCTTTCAGACAGAGGCAGCCAAATGCAATCCGGCCGGGTCCTGCATTGTGAATCGAATCCTAGAGCAACCTTTGGGGTGCCTTTTGGGGAGAAACAGTGGGCTATGCATCCTAAAACATAAATGCACAAAAATTATTATTCACAAAGCACTTAAGCAAGGTGATGATAATGAGGACTGTTGGGACTGAGCTAAAAATAGTGGATTAGATGTATCCTCGAGGGTTAAACTTCTCAATACAGAGGGGCATGGGCAAACACACACACACACACACACACACTTTCTCTGTCTCTCTCTTACACACACACACAGAGTGGTGTTCTGGTGCAGAGCGAGGAAGCATTAGAGGTCATGGAACACCCTGCTGAGAACAGCTGCCTGCTAAAGCCAGGCCAAGCTTTCCTTGGCCTTCCAAAGCGGGCACTTACCAGTCTTCTACTTTTTTGGGGGAGGGGGAGCTTCTCTTTCTGGTCTCTGAGCGGCTCAGCTTCCCCTGAACAGGGCGCATCTCTTGGGCCCTTTCTGCACGTGTGGAATAATGCACTTTCAATCCACTTTCACAATAGTTTGCAAGTGGATTGTGCTATTCTGCACAGTAAAATCCAGCTGCAAAGTGCATTGAAAGTGAATCGAAAGTGCATTATTCTGCATGTGCGGAAGGGGCCTTAGGCAAACCAGCCCCAGATGCAGCTTCAGGTCAGGGAACAACAATCCGGGCAGCTGCAGACTCTGGAAGAACCCTCGCCTGGAAATCTAGGGGAAAAGCTCACAGCCAATAGCCCAGTGACCCCCATAATAACATTTTTTTTAAATGCCACAATCCACCTAATGCGCATCTACTTGAGCCCCAGAGTGGAGGAGAGGGATGTTGGCGAGAAAAAGCCTTTCAAACTGAGACCTGAAACATCTTGTTCTTCCCCCACTTATCTTTAAATATATATTATTCTTTAACACCCAGTTCTGGAGCGCTTGAAAGTTCGCGAAAGGTGGGGATTGTGGTTTGGGTTTTTGTGCTTGTTCTGGGCCCTCTGATAACCTTGTTTGGCCATTACGACAGCCTCTTGCAGGCAAGCAAAGTTTCTTTCTGCCCCCTCCCCCCAGCCTGCTTCTCGGCAGTCATTCCCAGTGGTTACAGTGGGTACTTGTCCTTAGATTTCCTCTCATACACACCTGCTGCGCCAAGGTCTTTACAGCACGATCCTAAAGGAGCCACCTCCTTCTAAGCCGACTCACCCCAGTGGATTTAAAGTGTGACTGACTCCATTTGGGGTTTTGAGCCTGGACAGCAAATGTTTATTTGTTCTATTTATGTTCTTTGCACTCCACCTTTCTTCCCAAAACTCAAGGCGGATTACAGAGTGGAAAGTGGTTTCCGCACAGCATATTTATAACGAGTTATAAATGTATAAATCCAATCCACGGGATGGGACACCCGAGGAACAGTGCAAAGAAATCTGAAAGCAGGCAGAATTCTACAAGAGGACTGAAACAAGGCGTAAGCATTTGGCCATGACATGTTATGTGGTGTAGAAGCTACGCTTGCAGAGGGCAGCGCAGTCCTGTAAACCACAGTCCTCAATGGGGGTCCTTTTTTGGGGACAGGCGGGTTGCTCCCAAACTGGGAAGCTGCCCTCTTATTTTGAGTGGTGACCTGGTGGACAATGTCTGAAATGCCTGGAGCCCAGGCTGGGTTTATATCCACAGCGAACCCAATGGCCACCACTTGTGTCCACTAGAGTTTGCATGTTACACTGGTGTCTCTTGACAAAAAGCACACTACACAAAAAGGGAGAGGTGGTGGATCGGGCCCTTCGTGACATACACTAATTTCATACACGCAAGGAAGCTTTGGTGGTTCTGATGCCCAGCTGCAGCAGACGTGGCACAGCCCAGGAAAAGCTTTCAGCTCCCTACGCTGCCCTGGCTGAAGTGACCCAGCGATTCCGCCGCTGGAGAAGTGACTGGCGAAAGCCACGACTTTCTCCCTGGCTGGTTAAGGAGCAACTCCAAAGTGCTTCTCAGCCTCCCACTCATAATGCACTTTCAATCTACTTTCAATGCACTTTGCAGCTGTGCGGAATAACAAAATCCACTTGCAAACAATTGTGAAAGTGGATTGAAAGTGCCTTATTCTGCATGTGCGGAAGGGGCCTGAAAGATTTTAAAAAAAAGAAGTACCAGGAACCTGCATAGAGCAAGAGACTAAATAGTCTACAATCCCAACTTTTTACTCCAAACTTATTTCTGAATCATTTTGTTATAGGGTAACACAATGTTTCTGGGTTCTTCTGTTCATTTCTGCCACATCGCAAACCCATTACAGAGCCTGCCTAGGCTGGCTACGCTTGGATTTAAGCCAATTTATTTCAGGAGGACTGAACCGGTTTAAGTCAAAAGATTTATGGCGCAACTGATTTGCGCGTGCGTCGGGTGCGAAGTAAATCTCACCGATTCAGTTTGGGGCTTACTTCTAAGTAAGGACCGAATGCTTCGGATGGCAGCCTTTGATTGGTGGCCTTGAAAATAACCTTTCCCTTGTTTTGATTCTTAAATCGTTAAAAACGAATAGCCGCCCCCCCAAAATGTTAAAACCTATGATTACAACCTTAAATTTGAGTCATACCCGATTTACACACCCAGCATTATATTGCGGTCGGTCGGAGGAACAGTCTCTCAATCTTGGTTGCCATCATTTAAAAAAACAACAACAGTTCTTTCGATTTTAACAAGAAGCCCCCACCTGGTTTCAGCTCACTTAGGGCCGGTTCACACGTGCCAGGAGAATGCAGAGCAAAATGGACCCCATCATTCCAGATGGGAACTATGTAGATTTCAGCCTGGAGTGTTCCTCTGCATTAAAAAATTAAACTGGCAAAGGTTGCGAGCCATGTAGCCCCAGCCTCTGGCTTGCCTTGCTGTTTTCCTGTCTGCAGATAATTCTGGACTTGGAATGTTCTCCTTTAGGATCTCCCCCCTCCTGCCCCCATCACCTGTGGCTAAAGTGATGCAGTCCACTTTACCGCCACAGGTCTCTGCCACCTCTTCCTCGGACACCTTATCTCCACCCTATTTACAGCTGCCTCCCCAGCTAGGTTTCTACATGCCAGGTTGATCCTAAAGGTGGAAAAGCCATGGGATCAAAAGGAAGCCAGAGCAACCCTTCATATTTTCAAGTGACTTCCGATGCTCTGCCCTGCAGTGCTTGCCCACCTGCCCGGCTTCTCCCTGAAGCTGCCATCTGTTCAGAAAACAAGTACTGGGAATAAAGGTAAAAGCTGTCCCCTGTTCAAGTACCAGGTCATTCCACTGCTCCTCCCTATGAAGCTTATTGGGTGACCTTGGGCTAGTGTCGCAGTCCTCTCAGAACTCTCTCAGCCCCATCGGTCTCCCAAGGTGTCTGTTGTGGGGAAAGGAAGGGGAAATGAGTTTGTAAACTGCTTTGAAACTCCTTACAGTTGAGAAAAGCAAAGTATAAATCCAAGCTTTTTTCTTCTACCTGAAACCGACTTCTCTTGGGATCGAACTGACGTTCTGAGTAGAGCTTTGACTGCAGTACTGCAGCTTTCCACTCTTCTCCACCTTATACAGAATAGGAGGGGTATTATTTACTGTGCTGGGGGAGGGTAGGCTGCAAACCCATTACTATGATTGATGCCATTTGGAAAATAAAATTTAGTTCCCTGATTAGTGGGAGAGTTGGGGTGCCAGAACTTGTGGGAAGAGGAAGGGAAGGAGTTTGCAAGCCACTTTGAGGCTCCTTACAAAAGGTGGGGTATAAATCCAAACTCTTCGCCTGCCTTTTGCATGTGAGATAGATGGGGCTTGGCGAGTTCTGACCCGAAGTGCGACTAGCCCAAGGTCACCCAGCCGGAGGAGCGGGAAACAAATCCAGTTCACCAGCTTAGAGTCTGCTGCTCAGGTGGAGGAGTGGGCAATCAAACCTGATTCTTCAGGTTAGAGTCTACCTGCTCTTAGCCACTTCACCACGCTGTCTGTTCTGGATTAGAGTGGTGATTCTGAATAGTGGCACATGTGCAGACAAGAAGGCACATATCTTGTGGTTTGTTTTCAAACATTTTTAATGGCCCACGGACAGATATATGTTGGAAAAACACAGTGAGGTTTTGGGGGGGGGAGGGGGGATTTTTTGATCTGCAAAACTAAAGCTGCAATCCTAAATACATTTTCCTGAGAGCAATTCCCACTTACTTCTGAGCAGACCTGTTTATGAGTGTTCCCTACTTCTCCTTAAACACATCCAGGGCTTCAATTAAGTATGATAATGAATGTACCAGAAATTGGTATGTTGCTTATCTCATACTCTGTGCTATTTCTCCCCTTTCCACTTTCCAGGCGCATGTTCCCCACTTTCCAGGTGAAAATCTTTGGGATGGACCCCATGGCTGACTATATGCTTTTAATGGACTTTGTACCTGTGGATGACAAACGATACCGGTAAGTATACTGGAAGGCTTCTTTAAAAATCCCTTAGCGCTAGTCAGAAGGGAATGCATTTGTTCCCATAAGAGATACGATCTGCAATCCTAAAATGCTTTTCTGGGATTAAGCCCCGTTGAATAAAACTGGACTTACTTCTGAGTAGACTTGCTGAAGGTTGCTCCCACAGTCTTACCCGTAAGACCTTGTTAGACTTTGCCATTCTCCGATTGGGTCAGTGCAAAAGAGAGCGATCTGGTGATGCAAAATTTCCAGGAAATGGTGATCAAAGGCAGGTTTCCATTTCAAAATCGTTGGAGTTTCCATTTTAGGCTGGATGTGACCATTTCTCTTTCCTGTGTTTGGGTTGACTTGTTTTCTAGCAGTTGGGTGAAATTCGGCAGGTGGAGAAATGAAATCTGGTTGTCATGTAGATATTAAAAAGGGAGGGAGAGACAGAGATTCTCTTTGCAGTTCTGATAAATCAACATCCATGCATTTCCAGCTGAACTCAAGTGCTGCTAACCCTTCCAGCTGGAAAACAACCCCTTATCCTGTTCAAAGAACCAGCTGAATCGCATCTCTGTTTTTCTACACTTGTGTTAAAACTCCACTTTATTTCTTTACTAATTGTTTCAAGCCATGCTTTTATTGCTTTATGCTCGCTTCAGCTTCTTCTTTTCAGCTCTGCCAAGATGGAATTGGCTTTAGATTTTTCCAAACTCAGATAAATAGACAATTCAGGCAAAGAATATTACTTTACATATTATTTGTATCCTCATCTTTCCCCCTCCTCCACTACAAGGTCAACCAGCAAACTTTTGTGGCAGACTGGAGAGTCGAACCCGGGTTTCCCAAATGGTAGTCCTACGCTGTATCCATCACACCACATTTCCTGTGGATATCAATAAGTATCATAAACCAATAAAGATAGTTTCAGTGGGTAGCTGCTTTGGTCTGCAATAGAACAGTTGAATTGGAGTCCAGTAACACCTTAGCGGCCAGTTTGATTTTGGAGGATATAAGCTTTGGAGAGTCGAAACCCTCATGGTCCATTTGAGGGGGGAGCTTTGATTCTTGAAAGCTCAAATCCTGAAAATCTTGTTGGACTCCAGTGTAACTGTACAAATCAGTAAGTAACATAAATACCCTAAATATCTCTTCTAGGGATGCACAACAAATTGATGCAATTAATTTTTTAAAATGCTCTCCTCTCAACATTCCTCCTCCTAACATTCCTCAGTTCCTCTTAACATTCCTCAATTTTGGAAGCTACCAACATTAGCCAAAAAAAGGCATTATAAAACAGGAAGACTCTAATAACAGTGCGTTTGTTTGATTTGTAAATCAACAGCAGTCAGATTGGGCTCAGAACAAAAATCATGGCTGCAGGGTGTGGCAAATGCCTCCCCTTTAGGAAGGAAGGCACATTCGTAGAGAATAGCGGTTACAGCTAAAAACAGAGTTTCTATATTCAGAGGCATTATAGACTTCTAAGGACCAGCTGCCAGGGACGATCAAAGACAGGTGTCCATCGGACCACGTGGGCCCCTTGTGGGTTTCTAGAGTGCTGGGCTAGGCAGCCATTTCTCAGACCCTTACAAAGCATGGTGCAAAAGTCCCGAGCCAGAACTGGGGCTCCAGGCCACATCCAAATTATGGTCTTGGAGCTCCGGGCAGATTTTCTAAACCAGCTTTCCTATTTTTGTTGTTTTTCAGCTCTAATTTCCTCTCCTGTGTATCTCTTTGAAAATCCATTTAGAAATGTCTCGGTTTGCAGCAGTGCCCCATTTGGGGAGGGGGTGAATAAAAAGGGAGCGTGAGCGTATCCCGGATGTCTATTTGGAAGTAGAAGAAGAGTTTGGATTTACATCCTGCCTTTCTCTCCTGTAAGGAGACTCAAGGTGGCTTCCAAGCTCCTTTCCCTTCCTCTCCCCAGAACAGACACCTGGTGAGGTAGGTGGGGCTGAGAGAGTTCTGAGAGAACTGTGACTAGCCCAGGGGTAGGGAACCTGCGGCTCTCCAGATGTTCAGGAACTACAATTCCCATCAGCCCCTACCAGCATGGCCAATTGGCCATGCTGACAGAGGCTGATGGGAATTGTAGTTCCTGAACATCTGGAGAGCCGCAGGTTCCCTACCCCTGGACTAGCCCAAAGTCACCCACCAGGAATGTAGGAGTGTGGAAACACATCTGGTTCACCAGATAAGCCTCTGTCACTCAGGTGGAGGAGTGGGGAATCAAACCTGACTCCCCAGATTAGAATCCACCTGCTCTTAACCACTGCAACACACTGTATGCAGTTGAACTTTTTTTGTTTCTTTGGCCATCAATTTGCAGCTGAATAATGTGGACCTTATAGGGTTTTCAAGGCAAGAGACTTACAGAGGTGGTTTGCCATTGTCTGCCTCTGCTTAGAGGCCCTGGACTGCCTTGGTGGTCTCCCATCCAAATGCTGACCAGGGTAAACCCCATTTAGCTTCCCAGATCATGAAACTTAACTCCACAGGACTGAGCCTGCTGATTACGTCTTAGCAGGGAGATGACTGCACAGTTGAAACAGTGGCCCTTAAATGCCAATCCCTGCAATGTTTGGGGTGCAACCTTTTGCATGTGGATTCTGGTGAGAAGAGGGGCAGGGAAAGTGAGCTGAAAATCTCTTCCCCCGCCCCCTCTGACTCAGCCCAGGAGAGTGGAGTTTGCCATTCGACCTCAGGGGGGTGACTCGTAATTCCAATTATGTTTCTTCCCTTTTTGCTGCAGGCTGTTTGTAATTTGTAAGTGATTAGACCCAGTTTTGTAGTTCCCTAAAAAAAACTTGTCTGGCAATCATCTCCTTAGCAATTTATGTGGAAGGTGGTTTCTGAATTTCTCCCATATTTCTAGGGTGTTTTGGAGGTGGTTGGCTTCTTCCAGCATCTCCAGCAAGGATTGCACTTAATTCCCTGGAACTCTAGTAAAAGGATCGAGCTGGAAATTACTGTTGGAAAATGTGCAGAAGCTGGGGCTTGAAAACATTATCATGGGGGTGAGGGGGTGGGGGAGGCTGGTGTAAATGCCACCTCCCCCGGGGGTGTTGGGATAAGAGCTCCTGGTAGTTGGAGATTATCTCTTTATCGTAGTTAGCAGAGCGGCACGGGTGGCTAGAACACAGCAGAAGCCCTTACCTCGTGTGCATGCGTGTGCGTGATGAATCCCAATGTGCGGCAAGCTTACACAAAAGAAAGTCGGAGTCAGTTATAGTTTCTTATCTAATAAAAAGAGTATTTATTAGTGAACTCCATTCTGGATAGAAAGGTAGGTAGATAGAGTCACTATGCTATCTTAATCTAGCTGGATGGAGATGGATGCGAGGAGCATCCATCCTCTCTCTAGGCATGGTAGGAAGAAGTGGGTGAGAAGGGGTCGAGGAAGAAGCCGGAAGGAAGGAAGTCCCTGAGAGTATCAGTCTAACATCAAAGGGATAGAACCAGCATGATAGAGTAAAGGTGTCAAATCCCTAGGTCCCTATCTAGCCACTAGCTCTCTAGTAAAAACCCCCTCTGTAGGTTGAGGCAGGAAACAGCGTGGAAATTACTGTTGGAAAATGTGCAGAAGCTGGGGCTTGAAAACATTATCATGGGGGTGAGGGGGTGGGGGAGGCTGGTGTAAATGCCACCTCCCCCGGGGGAACATCCAGATTAAGTAGAAAAGTGGAACTCTCAGACCAGGCGTTAACTGATAAAAGCCAGGGATTTTTTAACCACCATGGTCCAATACAACATTTACATCCAAACTGAAGAAGAGGAAGAGTTTGGATTTATATCCCGCCTTTCTCTACAGCAAGGAGACTCAAAGGGGCTTGCAAACTCCTTTCCCTTCCTCTCCCCACAAGAGACACCTTGTGAAGTAGGTGGGGCTGAGAGAGTTCTGAACGACCTGTGACTGGCCCTAGGTAATCCAGCAGAAATTTAGGAGTGGGGGAAACACATTCTGGTTCACCAGATAAGCCTCTGTCACTCAGGTGGAGGAGTGTGGAATCAATCCTGGTTCTCCAGATTAGAGTCCACCTGCTCTCCACCACTATACCAGGCTGGCTGTCCAGTGTGGTCTTGGAGCCAACTCAACCAGTTCTGGGGAATTCTCTGAGAAAGTACAGCACAAGAAATCAGCCCTCCCCAGAGCGACCAGCCACGGAGAGAGATTTGCTTGACTGCTGAGTCCCATTACCAAATGCAGAAGGATTAGTGGCAATTGCAGGGCTGAGCTGGCAGGCACGCTGGTACCTTGCAAAAGCCAGAGGGTGCTGTTTTCTCCCCTGAAAAGACAGTCTTTCCACAATTTGAATGGTGCTGAACTTGTCAAAGCAAGGCAGAGGCGCCCCTTGCTGGCAGCAGCCCTTGTGCGGGGGTGGGGGGGGTGGGGGTGTGTGTCAACTGGCAAGCAATTTTGTCTTCCACCGCAGGATTGGGGCAGATGTCCTCCTCCTGGCCTGCAACCCTCTTTGGAAGCTCATGGGCCCACCAAATCCAACTTTCTCTCCGTAGTTGACCAAAATGCAGTGGTTTGGTGAAGCTCTTCTACCCCCCTCCCCAAAACCCCAGTTATGCGCCTTGACTTTTAACACCTTGAGTTTAAAAGGGCCACACTGAAAGACACATTATACACTTGGCTCGGCAGATCCAAGACGCCTGAAAAGCCCCTGTGCCCAGGAATCGTGATGCCGAAGATGTAAATATTTAGACAGATCGCCAGCTTCCCAGGGCATTTCAGAACTGTTTGCTTGTCAAAGGAAATGGGACATATAACATCCAATTGAGTATATCTCTCCCAGCCACCCCCCTTTTTCTTGCCTTTGTGTTTCTGCTCAAGTCCGATGCGAGATAGTTCTCCTGCTGAGCAAAGGCTGGATTTTAAATAAACACCAAGCGGAGGAGAGGTCTGAGACTGCACTGTTGAATCAATATGTACTTTGGAAGGATGAAATCAAGGGGGAGGAAGGGCTGGGAAATGCTTTCCTGACGGACCTGGGTTTTGTCCCATACCTGTGCACACCCCAGACCCCAGACAAAGGTTCCCTCTGACTCACCTCACATTCAGAAGATAAGATTTGTTTGTGGTTGGAATATTGCTGCTATCCCTGTGTGGCATCTTGTCTGGCTCTCTGGGCCCCTGAAACTTGAGGCTCTCCCCAGCCCATATCCCCGGGGAAAAGTATGTTTTAACTCGAAGTTTGGCGGAACTTAAATATTATATACAAAAAGTTTTATTACTGTTCATAACTGTAATTTACATGGGAATGTAAGACTAGCTCATTTTTTTCTTCATGCTATTAGCAGGGGAATCCCACTTTCCTTTTGAGTAATAAATCTTATTATATTCCATATGCAGATAGAAAGACTGAGGTGGAGAGAAAATGACTTGCCTTAAGGCTTATCTAGAGAGCTCATGTCAGGGGTGAAATGTGAACCCCGGGATCTTCACAGTCCATTCAGAACTATGCTATACCCCCTATTTTAGACTTTTTGCAAGAAAAGATCAGTCATACTTTTCTGCTTGAAGAAGAGTTGGTTTTTATACCCCACTTTCCCTCTACCTTTGAGGAGTCTCAAAGTGGCTTACAACCATCTTACCTTCTTGCAGCAGACACCTTGGCCCTTTCCGCACATGCAAAATAATGCACTTTCAATCCACTTTCACAATTGTTTGCAAGTGGATTTTGCTATTCCGCATAGCTGCAAAGTGCATTGAAAGTGGATTGAAAGTGCATTATTCTGCATGTGTAGGTGGGGCTGAGAGATTTCTGAGAGACCTGTGGCTGATCAAAGGTCACCCAACAGGCTTCTTGTGGAGGAATGGGGAAAACAAACCCAGTTATCCAGATTAGAGTCTGCCGCTCACGTGGAGGTGTGGGGAATCAATTTCCATTCTCCAGATTAAATTCTACAATTAACCACTACACCATATAGATGTAAGCCACTCCCCACTAGAGAGAAAGGCAGGGTATAAATAAAGTAAATAAGTAAAAAAGAATTAATGTAGGGAAGCATCTACATAAATATGCCGATACCGATGCATTACAGAAATACCCAGCCTTTCCATGCTGGGTAAGCTATCCCAGAACTTGGGAATATACATTTAGGATCCTTGATTTATGTTGAAAAAATGACTGTTGTGTTCTGAGGCGTGGCAGATTTTTAGACAGCACAAAGGACAGGGTTGGCACATGATGGCAGAATGGTCCCTACTGGAGTCTAGTAAACTATCCAGGCTGCGTAGTGTAGTGGTTAAGAGCAGATGGATTCTAATCTGGAGACCGGGGTTTGAGTCCCCACTCCTGCTCCTGAGTGGCAGTGGCTTATCTGGGGAACCAGGTGTGTTTCTTCACTCCTACATTCCTGCTGGGTGGCTTTGGGCTGGTCACAGTTCTCTCCAAACTGCAAGGTGTCTGTTGTGGGGAGAGGAAGGGGAAGGAGTTTGTAGGCCATCTTGAGTCTCCTTACAGGAGAGAAAGGTGGGGTATAAATCCAAAATCCTCTTCTTCTCCTCTTAAGCATGAGGCTTGACTCAGACCTCACTTTTCTCTCCTCACAGGTATGCATTTCACAGTTCCTCCTGGCTAGTAGCTGGCAAGGCCGACCCAGCGACTCCTGGGAGAGTCCATTACCACCCAGATTCTCCAGCCCGGGGAGCTCAGTGGATGAAGCAGATTGTCTCCTTTGATAAACTTAAGCTGACCAACAATTTATTGGATGACAACGGACATGTAAGTGATGTGGGGGAGACAGAAAACCAGGGTTGAAGGTCTTGATCAATGAAATAGCAGATGAATCTCAAGAGGGTGGGATGGTGGGTCCAGGTGGGCTTCCTGTGGGCAGGCTGCTGGGCCTCAAAAAGTGATTATTAAAAGAGGCATCCCAAGGTTGAAGAGTTCATGTCTGGGAGAGAGGCCCCTTCCGCACATGCAGAATAATGCACTTTCAATCCACTTTCACAATTGTTTGCAAGTGGATTTTGCTATTCTGCACAGTTAAATCCAGTTGCAAAGTTCATTGAAAGTGCATTATTCTGCATGTGGGGAAGGGGCCAGATATGTGGTCTTTCAAA
Organism: Sphaerodactylus townsendi; assembly: GCF_021028975.2. Taxonomy (NCBI): domain Eukaryota; kingdom Metazoa; phylum Chordata; class Lepidosauria; order Squamata; family Sphaerodactylidae; genus Sphaerodactylus; species Sphaerodactylus townsendi. Next base: position 45,242,503 of record NC_059437.1, read on the forward strand.
ACCAGATACTTTCTAAGGGGCTAGCAGCAAAATACTACAGCAGCTATCATCAAGCCTATCTAGAATGTCTCTGTTGTGTGAAGTTCCTAACAGTCTGTAGCTCTTCCACCCATACAGCATCCCTATGAAGTAAGCAATTGATACGTCTTTTAATGGGGGGGGGTATGCTGTTTTTGTTATGAAAACAATAAAACAATATTAAATAATAATTTAATAATAATGAGTCTGAAATTGTGTGCATCGAGGAATGCTGCTGTAAATTTCGTTGTGCGTGCACAATGACAATAAAATGCTTATGCTTATGCTTAATACTTTTACTGGTGTATATAACATTTACAGTGGAACCTCGGTTTTCGTTGGTAATCCGTCCGAAAAGAATCGATGAAAACCAAAATCGAGGCAAACTTTTCCACAGGAATCAATGTAAATCCAATTAATCCGTTCTAGGCACTCCAAAAAACATACAAAAACAAAAAAAAATTTGTGAATAAACATAGTGTTTAATACTGGAAACAGTAACAAACAATAACACTAGGACCAGCTTCAGAGCCAGTGGACCAATGTCGCACCAGAAAGCTGTCCAAAGAGGTCTGTTTCTGACACCTCTTTAAGATTTGTCTGAAATGGAGCAAGACATTGTCATTAAACAAGTTGCAGACATGGCCTGCAACAGCTTTGTCCGGGTGATTTTTCTCCACAACCCCCTGCACCTTACTGCAAATAGATGAAAACCGAGGCAAATCGATGAAAACCGAGTCAAATTTTTCACTGAAAAAATCAATGGAAACCGAAACCGATGAAAACCGAAGGCAATGAAAACCAAGGTTCCACCGTATCTCTTTGCTATTTTAAGCATGTTGTCATATTGACCATGCATGATGACTGCTGAAATGGCAGCCAAGAAAGCCAATGCAGTTCTGGGATGCATCAATAAGAGTATACCGGTAGTGTCTAGACTGAGGGAAGTAATTGTACCTCTCTACATACTGTCGAAGGCTTTCATGGTCAAAAACAACTGGTTGATGTGGGTTTTCTGCTTTTTGTGTTTGTGGTTTGATAGTTTTTGCTTCTAATATTTCACCCACATCTATGGCTGGTATCTTCAAAGGCATGTCACGGTGAAAAACTCATCTTCCTGTGATATGCCTCTGAAAATGCCAGCCATAGATGCGGGTGAAATATTAGGAGCAAAAACTTCCAGACCATGGCCATATGGCTTGGAAAACCACAACAGCTAACAACAACAACAACAACATTTACTTTGGCAAGCAAAAATTAATGTTTAGTAGCATGGAGCTCTTCCCCTCTCAATAAATCAGTCCAAATTGTTCATGCCATGACCTGATAAACTTTGTTTTCCTTTGCTTCTCCTCCAGTCCAACCCTCTTTTAAAACCCAGCCATATGCCCAATGATTCTTCCCCTTCCCACATCCACGCTGCATGTTGGTCCCTACCCTGACATTGCACATTCTGCTTCCCGTGTATGGCCCCCTCTTCTCTGTATCCCATGTAGGCCCCCCTCCTCTCTCAACGTGCTGCCACAGTGTAGTCGAATGAATCAGTTATTATCTCCCTTGCTCATTTTATCATTCAGATCATTTTGAACTCCATGCACAGATACCAGCCTCGTTTCCACGTGGTCTACGTGGACCCTAGGAAAGACAGCGAGAAGTATGCCGAAGAGAACTTTAAGACCTTTGTCTTTGAGGAGACCCGCTTCACGGCAGTCACGGCCTACCAGAACCACAGGGTGAGTATCTGGAGTTTATTACTGAGACACAAACCTTCCAGTACTTCATTTATCAAAAAAAATATGTGCCCGTCTCACCCCACTTCCAGCCACATGATGGATGGGGAGCTGGAGAAGGCCAGGCAGGAAGGATGGATTGTTCAAAGCAGTCAATCAACCGGGGATTTAGTTGGGGTGGGGGAAGAGAACAACAACCTCAGACCAAACAATACCGCATGCCGTCCACAACGCATTAAAAGGCAAAGTAGACCCATTTGTGATCCGACTAAACAGAAGGGATTAAACAGCCGGGATTAAAGGTGCGTCATCTTTAAAAGGTTTGTGGGATACAATTTTAGCATTTATAAGGAATCAAATGTGCTAAGATTCACATTTGTTCCTGACGTCTGCTTTCCTTCATACCGAGTGAACCACAAGCCACAGAGGCCAGATTAAGCCACATTTTTTAGGGCCTCAAACACTGAAATAAGTTCTGATTTGTTCCAAGAGTAGGTTGGGATGCCCATCTAAGCCCTCGTTTTTATACTTAAAGTGCAGCCTTGCAGGTTCCGAGTTAGGTTTTAAAAATAGAAAATGCAAAATATTTCATTCAAGGGACAGACATTACCAAGTGTCCTTTGGGCCTCGTCAAAATTAATGCACTGGGAAGTTCTTACTATACCAACAAAAGGAAGGAATTGTAATAAAACACCCCTTCATAGAAAAAGCAGCCATGCGTATGTTTACTCAGGAGTCAATCCCACTGAGGTAAATGGAACTTATTCCCTAGAAACTGTGCATGGAATTGCAATTGGTTTATGCACTACAGTTATACAAAGTCGTGTGTATAGTGCCATCAAGTCAGCCAACGTATGTCAGCCCCAGCAAGGCTCTTTCAAGGCAAGTGATTAAACGGAGGTGGTTTGCCATTGCCTTCCTCTGCAAAGTCTTCCTTGGAGGTCTCCCTTCCGGGAACTGACCCTGTTTAGCGTCTGAGATCCGGCTGCCTTCCATCCATGCTTCCAACAAAGCACAGATGGGCTGGGATTGGGTGATGCCAAGCTTCCTAGAAACTCATACATGCAAGCCTTATTCATTTCAATAAAAGCTAGTAATAATTTGGGACATTACCTTTTTACTGCCTGTCCAATAAAAGTTAAGCCAAAGCTATTCTATACTTAAAGGACAGGACACCCTGAATCATAAACTGGATCTAGGTTGCCTTAGAATCCTACCCAATAACCCTTTGCAACAACACCTGTGGATTCAATGCAGTATTATTAACTATGGTGTCCTACCCTTCCTCAAAGCAGCAATGTGAGGGCCTACTAAATGGGAGATCCTCGACTTGAGGAAAGAGTGAAGCCTTTTCTCCCCCTTCACTGCAGATCTGATCAGGACAACCCCTTTCCTCAGTTGCTAACCAGCCCCTTCCTCCAAGTCACCTCTTGTTTAGTTCTCGGTTTCACTTAAAAGCTAATTAGACTGCAAGACATATCCTAGGTGAAGTTGAAGTGGGACCATGCCTCAGTGGCGGAGCACCTCCTTGGCATATAGAAGGTTCAAATCCTGGCATCTCAGGTGGTAGTAGGTAATGTGAAAGACCTTGTGAGAGCCAATGTGGTGTAGTGGTTAAGAGCAGGTGGACTCTAATCCGGAGAACTTCTCCTCCACATAAGAGGCAGGCTCTTATCTGATGAACTGGGTTTGTTTCCCTGCTCCTATACACCAAGCCTGCTGGGTGATCTTGAGCTAGTCCCAGTGCCCTTTGAACTCTCTCAGCCCCACCTGCCTCACAAGATGTCTGTTGTGAGAGAAAGGTGTTTGTAAGCCATCCTGAGTCTCCTTACAGGAGAGAGATCCAGGGTGTAAATCCAAACTCTCCTTCTTGTTCTGCATGAGACTCTGAAAAGCAGCTACCAGGGTGAATAGAGTATACTGACCTTGATGGGCCAATAGTCTCATTGAGAACCAGGCTGCTTCATGGGTGCATGCAAAGATACCGGCTTCTCTAACACAGCATTGTCTACTCTGACGGGCAGCATCTCTTTAGAGGCCTGCCCCATTCTGCTAGCTCATGGGTCTGCAACCTGCAGCTCTCCAGATGTTCAAGGACTACAAATCCCACCATCCCCTGCCAGCATGGCCAATTGGCAGGGGCTGATGGGATTTGTAGTCCACGGACATCTGGAGAGCCACAGGTTGCAGACCCCCTGTGCTAGCTGCAACCATCTCCACTGGAATTGCCAGGAAATGTCTGCATGCCCTGAGCTGCAATTCTTTCTTGTTTCCACTATTTGAAGCTGAGGCTGCAATTCTATGGCCCCTTCCGCACATGCAGAATAATGCCCTTTTAATCCACTTTCACAATTGTTTGCAAGTGAATTTTGCTATTCTGCACAGCTGCAAAGTGCATTGCAAGTGGATTGAAAGTGCATTATTCTGCATGTCCGGAAGGGGCCTAAGCATGCTGCCCTATGAATTGGCCCTACAGAATGTAGTCGGACTTTCTTCTGAATTTACACCATTTAAAACCTTTTTACACCATTTTCACACCGCTGTTTTTGGCCCATGCGGAATCTGCCTAAGTCTTTTTAAAAAACCACAGCAAATGTTTATTTTTCTTATAACGGATGTGCCAAAAATACAAGAAGAGCACATTTTCCACTGCTGTAGGATGTGGGCGATCAACAGTTTTCATGCAGAATCAATTGAAGTGGCTGTGAAAATGGATCTCTAAACATAGTTGCAAAACAGGAACGGTCAGCATTTCACAGTCAAACTATTTCCTCTCTTCCCCAAAGAAAACCAACTTCGGAAAACCAACTCTAAATTATTCTCAGCCCCACCTATCTCACAAGGGGTCTGTTGTGGGGAGGGGAGGGGAAGCTCCCACCGTTGCTTTTAAAGGCCAAATTGCATCATGACATGAAGTCTAATCCTGTGACTTCATAACCTCCCACCAGCTCCAAAACATAAGTTATGTCTATTTTCTGGGCACCGAAGTCCAAAGGCTGCAATTAAAAATAACCTTCCTCCGCTGAGTGTAATTATGCTAGGATGGAGTAATGGGTTTTAGAATCAATCCACTATTAAGCAAAACTTCCTACCTATGGGTAGCTGTATAGTAAAGAAACTAGGGATCTCTTGCAGAGAATCCTCAACATCTTCACGTTAGGACCAGCTTGCAGTGAGGGGAAACTACGGCAGCTGAACAGGTTTAAAACCTCCACAGGCATAACCGTTGCAAATAGTTGAATGAGAAAAAAATGTTGAGGTTCTCCCCTTTGCTGCCTGCTGTTGCAGGGGCTGATGGGATCTGTAGTCCATGAACATCTGGAGAGCCGCAGGTTGCAGACCCCTGTGCTAGCTGCAACCATCTCCACTGGAATCGCCAGGAAATGTCTGCATGCCCTGAGCTGCAATTCTTTCTTGTTTCTACTATTTGAAGCTGAGGCTGCAATTCTATGGCCCCTTCTGCACATGCAGAGTAATGCAGTTGCAGACACCTCTTCTTGCACAGCCGATAATTCCCTCAGGCTGGTCTACACTGACTGGTCTGCTTGCAGTTTATGGGGTCTCTCCTCAAGCTGCAGACATCAGGTATCTAGGGAATTCTTCGGGGAGGAAAAGTGAACCAGTCCAACCCATTTCTTCATTTTGGGAGGAATGTGATTGTCCTGGGAGTCCTCACTTTCATTGTTCCTTTGAAACCAGCTGGCAAGGGATTCACTTTTCCCTCTGTTTGTTTGTAACTCCAGCAAACATTACCCGAAATCATTGTGATATGGCTTGTATGAAGCTGAACTTTAAGAGCTACCAGAGGAACTGCAGGCCACGCTCACTTAAAGTATGAGCAATACAGGTTGGTCTGCCAATCAGACTGTTTTCTCTTGGAACTGTCTGAGATGTCCCATCACCTTTGTTGGTGTGTTCACAAACACTGAAAAATGCACTTTCATTGTTCTTTGCAACTGGATTTTCATTTTGTGAAACAGCAAAATCTACTTGCAAACAATCGCTAAAGTGCATTGAAAAGTGTACTATTCAGCATCTATGAAAACACCATTATTGGAGAATCCCGCCTTTCCCCTGTTCATCCAGACGTTTTGCTGAATTGTGAGTAAGCATTTTTATTTCATTTCAGAAGCATTCCCTATAGTACCTGTTCTGTTTCTGTAGGTGATCTTTTTAAAAAAAATCCCCTTCTTGTCAAAATAAATGTCAATGTGGCATTGATATTCTAGCATGAATTTAAATATAGTTGTTTTAAGGCTGAAAGGATTATTGGGTTAAACTCTGCAATTAGTCACTCAGCACCTCAAACTTACTAAATGTATCTTTTTAACCAGAGAATGCCTTGAAGAGGTTTTTTTCCCCTCTCATCTTGATAATTAATCACTTGTCAGGAGAAACACAAGTTGTACACATTTCTTTTTCTTTTTTATTCCCAATTACAGATATTCATGTTAAAGTTTATATCAAAACATTGTACATAGAGTTAACAACAACACCAATTCAATTAGCATTTACAAAGTACTTTCAGTTTTTAGAGCCCTTCGTTGTCCTTTTATTATAGATGAAGGAAAGAAAAAGCGACTTGCCAGGCAGAGATGAGAGTTGTCAGAGCCACATATGTATCCCACCAAGGAGTTCAGGGAGACGTACAACAAATCCAAATCCAAAACCTTTATTAGGCATAAAACCGGTGTGTGTCAAGAATTTCAAATACAATAAGAAGATCATTATTGCGCAACTTGCAGTACACAGAGTAAAAATATAGCAACAGCTTCAGAGATTTCAACATTAGAGTTATTTAGAAGCTTAGCCATTTTTATTTTATCAGAAAGGAGCATAAATCCTGTTGGTAATACAGTTCTCAAATCAGTTCTGATGTTGTTGTATTTTGAACAATGAAGCAGAATGTGAGAAAGTGTATCAGTTGTATCAGGACAAAATCGACAGCAACGCTCATTTTGTGGAATACTAGAGAAGCGACCTTGAAGATGTACTGACGGAAAAGAGTTACACCTTGCTCTAGTCATGACCCATCTGCAATTGTAATTAACAAGTTGTTCCAGGTATATAGCAGGGCTAGATTTCTGAGGGATAATCCCAAAGAATATTGGAGACGTACACATTTCTCCACTTTATTGTTACAGATAATCTGTGAAGTGGGTTAAGTTGATGAAGAGTGACTGGCACAAAGTCACTTGGGCCCCTTCTGCACATGCTGAATAATGCACTTTCAATCCACTTGCACAAGTTTGCAAGAGGAATTTTGCTATTTCACACAGTAAAATCCATCTGCAAAGTGGATTGAAAGCGCATTATTCTGCATGTGCGGATGGCCTCGTTGGACTTTAAGTCTGACTGGAGATTTGAATTGCGGCCTTCTAAGTCCTAGTCCATGTGTTACACTGTGCTGGTTCCACATGAAAATTCTGGTTGGTTTAACTTGCTTTCCTTGAGAAATGAGATGGCAGATCTTGTTTATGGGTCCTGTTCAGTGGTGGGATTCAGCCGGTTCGCACCACTTCGGCAGAACCGGTTGTTAGAATGGTGCTTGTAAACAACCAGTTGTTAAATTATTTGAATCCCACCACCAGAACCGGTTGTTAAATTATTTGAATCCCACCACCGGAACCAGTTGTTACATTATTTGAATCCCGCCGCTGGTCCTGTAATAAAATATCCATAAATGAACCATAAATATTCTAAAATAGGAACACTGGGACAGTAAAATAAGCTGCAACTTTAAAAGAATAATCAGCCAGGTAGCATTTTAAAAATTTAAAACCAGTTAGCCACAAAGAAGTAAAATAGATTTAAAAGCTGGCCAATAGACTACCAAGACAAAACACAGTCAGCATGATAATGGTATGAAAGCAAGGCCAATATCAAAACCATACATAAACCATTCCATAAAAGAGATTTTACTGAAATCTGTAAAAACAAAGCATACGGATCCCATATATAGTTGTAAGCTTGGCAGGGGTGCAAAAGCAGGATAATAGAAGCAAAAGGATTTCCCACACTTTGCTGTAAGGAAAAGTTTTCCACGTAGGAAAATCAAAGCATGCTCCAAATTCTTGCGTTTGCCATGTATTACACGTGACCCAAATGCAGGGCCGGATTAAGACCTTTAGAGACCCAAAACACTGAAAAGATTTTGGTACCCCCATATACTGTACAAGTAATACAAAATATAAGTCATTTTATATATATTTTATATATTATATGCCCCCACTTTATTCTCCTGTGTTCGGGATCCCTTTACCATCTATGGGACCCTTTCCCCCCCTTTGGGAGGGCTTTTAAATAAGGGTTTTATTGCTGATGCTGTTTTTTATATTGATCGCTGTGTTATTTTAATGGGCTTTTAATTGTATATGCTGTATATTTATGTTGTTCACCGCCCAGAGCCCTTTGGGGGTAGGAAGGTATATAAAACTCAATAATATATATATTCTGATGAATAGATTTAATTATTTATACGAAACCAAACACCTATTATTCCATTCCTTCCTGCTTTGAAGATACATAGCATTTTAACCAGTGTGATCCCACCTTTACTTATAATGTTGGCACGTGTGTTGTGGCGACTGAGCACCATTTGGCTGCTTCATTCACAAGTCATGCTTGACAAGTACTGAACATGTTCTAAAGTGAGCTGAGGTTGCTCTGCCTCTGAGGACCATGTGGCAGTGGTCAGATTCCAGTTTTGTTGTATTCCCAAGATTAAAATATATTAACCTTTTCAATACTAGAATTATATTAATTTTTTTCCCATTTATCGTGGGGCCCCTGTTTTATGGACCCTGGTTCAGCTGCAACATTGCACCGGGATGCATTCTAAATCCGGCACTGGGGGAGAAAAAACTCCACAGGGCCCTCTTTACTGGAGGCCCCCAAGCACATGCTTATTTTGCTTAACGGTTAATCCAGGGCTGCCCAAATGCTGCATTGTTGCAGCAGAATTACAGTCTGATATGTTGACTTCTCTTTTATCATAAAGCTCCCATGCCTGCACATTTATGCCTGAAAGTTCCACTGAACTATGGGACAAATTTGGACTGCAAATGCAACAGTTGGACGACATTTGACAGTCTGCTTTCAGCGATAGCATCTTGTTTTAAGAAGCCAGAGCTCTCAACGGCTAAATGCAAAACGAAAGATCTGTAAATTTTCAGATTTAGCCGTATGTAATAAGGGGGAGGAGTGAGTCACAATGGTTGTTTTGAGTTTTGACAGCCTCTGAAACGGCTCCTTCTCCCCGTGAGCAGGGCGCTGTTCCTTTAAGAGACTCCCCAGGCCTTCGCAGACTGGCATTCATCTGATGGTCGGGGACAGCTGCTCCTTCTCTCCTGCTTTCTATCAGTTTGACCTCTAAGGCTGGAACTGTCACTGAGGGGCTTAAAGTTTGTTTTTCAACCCATTCCGGAAACTCACAATCTCATACTTTATCCGTGGATTTGCTTAAATATAGAAAAATGCCCTGTCTCTCTCTCCCTGGTGAATGAAATAAATACATGGCTGCTCCGTGGTGGCGGCAGGGGAGGAGAATCGTGTAATGTGGCGTCCGCTTACAAGTGCATTCACAGCAGACGGCTTAGGAACTGCCTTTCTCCGGTACCGTGAATTAGTGTTACACACAGAATACAATTCTGCTTTGGGGAAGAGAGGAAAACCACATGGTTGAATTCCGAGGCAAAATAGGAGCTCTCCCCATGTCCTCCCAATGCCTTTGAAGGGGAGCTGGGTTCGCAAAGAGCAGCCCTGTTGGCTGCGAGCACAAAAACAAAACAAAACATAAAATGACATCAGTCCCAGGACAGATCTTTTGGCTGACATGTCGTATCTTGCTATTTAGGAATGATTTCAGATTTCCAGTTCTGACTGTTCACTGTTGGGTCCCGAAAAAACGTGCATTTCAGTTTTGTTTCTCCCTCGTGCACACTGTGAACGTTGCGATGATTTCGTGCCGTTTCTTCTTCCTCGCACTGAAACGTGGATGGGTTCCACTGTTTTCAACAGTGTTTTTGCATCCATCGATGAGTGCGATCCATTATACATAAAGTAGATGCATAAATGCCATACATTGTGTCTGCTCGTTGAACATAAAGCTACATAGCCTGTGCTCCCATGCAAAGGAATCTGCAGAAACAACAGTGAAATGCACACAACTGAAACTATTGACAGAAATGTAAACAGATATAGGAAATGAAGAACACGGAGAAGCACTTGCTCATGTGAGGACTGGGGATTATCTGTGGGAGATCTCTATGTTCCCCACCTCGTACAGTTCCTAGGATTCCTTACAGGAAAGTCGTTTAAATGAGTTTTGGTGTATCGTGTCCACATGACCTTAGGGAGAAGGTTGTAGCTCAAATGACAGAGCACATGCCATGCTGACATAGAGACCTCTATGTATCTTTACTCTCCCTCCCACACATACACATACTAGCAACTTTGGAAACAAGCTCTCGGGTTTGTTGACCTCAGGTAGCCATTAGTGTACCTCATTAGTGCGTTTCACCACCCTGGTGAAAGAAAGTGGGTACGGATTAGTGCGGAGGACCAGTGCCAAAGGGGCACTTCTCACCTTCTGCTTCAAATCCATGAAGAGAGACAGTACCAGTCATAAATTGGCTGCTTATACAGTCAGCTCCTACTGAGTTCTCCGCTGTCAGCTATTGAGAGACAGTGTGGTGTAGTGGTTAAGAGCAGTGGACTAATCTGGAGAACCAGCTTTGATTCCGCACTCCTCCACATGAGCAGCAGACTCTGATCTGGTGAACCCAGTTCAATTCCTCACTCCAACATGTGAAATCGACTGGGCGACCTTGGGCTAATTCTGTTCAAACTCTCTCAGCCCCACCTACCTGTCAAGTTTCTGTTGTGGGGAAGGTGATTGTAAGCAGCTCTGTTAAAAGTAGAGGCTGGTTCCACATGGGCCAAAAACAGTGGTGTGAAAATGGTGTGAAAACGGTATAAACTGTGTTACACTGCTTTAAACCCTTTTACACCATTTTCACACCACTGTTTTTGGCCCAGGCGGAATGAGCCAGAGAAAAGCAGGATATGAAAGCTAACTTTTCTTCAACATAGAGGTTGGAAAGAGGGAGACAAGGAGGAGACAGGTACCCTTGACACCCTGCCTCAGCTGACAGCTGACACCCTTGACACCCTGTCACTGAGAATCCCCTCCCCAAGCCCCTTTCTATTTGGTACAGAATGCCGTTGCAAGAATTTTGACTGGACTGTGTAATAGGGCATTATCAGGCCAACCTTGTTCCATTGAGACTGGCTTCCAATTTGCTTCTGGGACCAATCTGAGGAACTGATGTTGACCTTTATAGCCCTACACAACCTGGGACCAGCATCCCTTAATAACTGCCTACTCTCACATGAAACTAACTGAAAATCACCGTCATCTTTGAGCCTTGCTTTAGGTCTCCCAGTCAACTGAGTCAGGATGGGTTCCAACCCCAGAAAGGGCCTTCTTGGTTGTGCCCCCAAAGTAATAGAACTTTTCCCCCAGGGAGACTCGTCTGCCTCCCTTTATCGTTATTTTCCGCTAGTGGTCGAAGTCCTTTTTGTTTCATTTGGCGTTCCCTTGTTTACCCTCCTTATTTATTTAATGTATACCCCTCCCTCCTCCTCGTTTGTGTTTTTCGTTGTTGCTTTATAAACATCTATGTATTATTTTAAAAGTTGGATTTAATATTTTCAATTGTCTGCTGCCTTGAAAATCCAAATTGAACGTAAAGGCAGTATTAAAATGTTCTAAATTTTTCTTTTAAAGTGTTGGTCTTTTTTGCTCAGCTTTCCAGATAAATTCATACAGAAAGACAGAGTGGTATAATTAATGGCTGGTTGAGCTTGGGCTGGGGGCAGGGGCTGAGTGCACAGTGCTGGCTTCGTATTTATTTAAGGACTTCTTCCTCTCCTTTCCCATTGTCCCTGGCTGACTCAAACACCTATTTTCCCCCATACCCTGTTCCTCTTTTCAGATTACCCAGCTCAAGATTGCCAGCAATCCTTTTGCGAAAGGATTCCGAGACTGTGATCCAGAAGACTGGTAAGGCTGGCCTTTTTCCCCTTCCACTGCTAAAGTCTTGGTTGAGAACAGCTCAAGTTATGTCCTTACAACCCAAATATGATCACACTTTCTGGCCGCCCTGTAATTCAGTGCTATAATTGATATACACGTCGATACATACAAATAAGGTTAGTTGGGCCCAGGAGCTTAAGAAGTTCAGTCGAAAGGAGCAATTTTCATACCACAGAATCCTACTGTATTTGCCAGAAATTATCAAAGCTCTTTGAATCAGAGACCAAAGGAAATTTGTACTGCCATATCCTAGCTAATCTGTCACTGTAGCCTTCACTGTTTCAAACAGCTGCACGGCTTACCTTTTCAAAGGACTTTCATGGCTCATTCCGCACATGCAGAATAATGCACTTTCAAACTGCTTTCAGTGCTCTTTGAAGCTGTGCGGAATGGCAAAATCCACTTGCAAACAGTTGTGAAAGTGGTTTGAAAACGCATTATTTTGCGTGTGTGGAAGGGGCCCATGTTGCCATTCTACATCTGGTTGTTTTTGGACTATACAACAGTGAAACTGGACCCAAGGGCAGAACCAGACTTCAGCTTCCATTGAAAGAGGAAACCTGAATTTACTTCTAGTCTTGGGCCGTTTCCGCACGAATGCGGAAGCAGCCAGGTCGGCGTTTCCGACGCCGACCCGACGACGCTGGGACTGTCCGCACGGACGGTCCTGGAAAGAGCCGGGCAGCCGGCGCTGCAGAACGCCGGCGCCCGGCATGTCCCGGGGCCTCCGGCGCGTCGCCAAGGCATGGGGACACGCCCCCCTGGCCCTGCGCGCCTGCTCCAGCGGCACAGGCCAGGGGGGCGTGTCCCCAGGCCTCGGCGACACGCCGGAGGCCCGGGGACAAGATAAGTGCCGGGTGGGGGAGGTGTCTCGAAGCTGCTGCCGTTCGCTCGGCAGCTGCTTCGAGGCGGCGTTTCCCCAACAAGAGCGCTTCCGAGCGCTCTGGGGAAACGCCGGCTTCGCGGCGCGAGGGCGGCGTGGCTGCGATGCAGCTGCGCCACCTGTGCGAATGGCGGCCTGGAGACTGCGTTTTTGCCGTCTCCAGGCCACCATTAAATGCCCGTGTGGAAACTGCCTTGGTTTCTTGATGTTTCAGAACAACCAGGAATGAGGTTTTGGACAAAGCTTTCAGTCCATGAGAGATGGGGTGCTGGATTCCTTGTTTTCCTCTTCTATTACTCTGTTTGCACATATCTCTCAGACCATCTCCTCCCTTTCCAGTTCACACTGGCTCTGTTTCAGTTAGGAAAAAGGACCTTGTGAATCAAGCAAAATCATGGGAATGTGTTGATTTGCTTGGTTGATCTGGAGTGCAAAATGTCACATGTGTTCAGTCCAGGTTTTAGAGTTTGGTTTCAAAGAACTGGGGCTGAGAGGATGCACAGGCCTTGTATTGTCCTTCCAGGAGGAGACCAGCTCAGGGAGAAATCTGCTGCCTTCATGACTTGTTTTTGGAGTTCCTGGAGAGATATGTATAGCCACTGGTGGAAACAGGATACTTCTATGTTCTTTACGCCACAAACTATGTTGTTGGAAAAGTAGTTAATTGGGAAAGTGAGTTATTTTCAGTGTGGGAAAACAACAGAGTGTTCTTGCTGCCGGGAATCCCTGTTCCATGAATCCCATTAGCAGTTTCCAATGAATGTCTATCCAAAGAACAACCACACACAGAATGCAGGGATAAGAAATGAATTGTCAGAACAGCGTGAGACTTAAGATCATATATCAAGGCTTGAAGTAGTCAGTACTGGGATGAAGTCACATTTCTCAAGCTTACAGAGAGATTAGCTTCAGCCTACCATAGAGTTTCCAGCAGTCCCCAGGGATGTTTCCCCTGGAAGTGATGTCATGCCATTGGCCAAACAGCCCTGCTTCCAGGCTCCTCGAGCTCAGTGTTTTCCTTTCTTAAGCCTTCCGTAGTCTGTAAGGATGTATACATATGCCATCTTTCACGTCTTTATATGTTGCCATTGCACCTATCTTTCATTGCTGGAGTTCCTGGTTTGTTTTTTTGTACACTATTTTTATGCCATTTTACACCATTTTTATTCTACTGGTGTGCACGAAACCAGCTGTACAATACCAGCCAGTTGTACAACATCAGCCGTACTTTTTGATGGCAATAACAATTCTGTCCAATTTTATTAGTATGGTTGGTTTGGGGGAAAATATGCCTACAGTTTCATTCCAGTGCCAGAACTTGGGGTTTTATGATAACATTTATATCCATCTTTCCTCATGGCTCAAGGCTGCATAACAGTATCAGTTAAAAACATTTCCAGTTAAAATCAAAAATAAAATGGGAAATCCCATGTCTCCCCCGACCCTTAAAAGATGCCTGCCATTCAAACCCTCTCAAAAACTCCAGTAGACAGGTTTGCCCTAGTCATATTCAGTGAGAGTATATTCTCAAACTTTAGCAATTACCCTAAGTTAGTTCTCTTTAATTTATTGTTACTGTTCTGTTCCCCTTGTGTCAGGCCCAGAAATCACCGACCTGGGGCTCTGCCTCTCATGAGTGCTTTCGCTAGGTCCAGAAATCCGGTATCTTCCCCAGTGCATCAGAATGGAAACGAGAAAGGTGAGTTTCTGTGATACAGACAGGTAATATATTGTATTCCCTGCAGCAATCTGGGACAGTACTTAGAATCAGGAACATCGTAACAACCCTGTGGTAAGGATTCTGCCCTGCAAGTCTTGTAAGAGTGCACTTGGCTCTACGCTCGGCAATGCAAATAAATTTAAAATGAACTGTGATTAACAGGAAGAATCACAAACTAGTCAAGGCACAATGCTTGGGACATTTGCCAGTCAGGCTTTATAGACTTCCAGGAAAAAACCATCTCATTGTCAAGGAGAAAGTGTCAGCATGTTCACAGAGCCTTGGAAACTGGGATTTTTTGGTCTTTATTAGAAGATCTGGTTCTTGTTCTCGACGGCTCCTATGTATATGTTTGCAGCTGCTTCTTGATCACTTATCTGCTGATATAGCTGGACTTAGCATAGGATGTTTATCCCAGTTAACCAAGGGGGCTAAAAGCCTGTTTGAGTGTTTTCAATCTAAGAGTCAGTGTAGTGTAGTGGTTAACAGCAGGTAGATTCTAATCTGGAGAACCATGTTTGATTCCCCACTCCTCCACCTGAGTGGCAGAGGCTTATCTGGTGAACAGATGTGTTTCTGCACTCCTACATTCCTGCTGGGTGATTTTGGGCTAGTCACAGTTCTTTGGAACTCTCTCAGCCCCATCTACCTCACAAGGTGTCTGTTGTGGGAAGGGAAAAGAGCTTGTAAGCCACCTTGAGTCTCCTTACAGGAGAGAAAGGTGGGATATAAATCCAAAACTCCTCCTCCTCCTTCTTCAACAGATTTCGATAAGCAAAGTGGCTGAACCAAGTGTACCAATTCCTTCTGCTCCAAGGGAGTTTTAAACATATATGAACTTGCACATGGAATCCCCTTGTGTCCTGAGGCATTATTTGTCCAAGGGCAAAGCAGCGCTTGGTTGTGGAAGTAAAGAGTTGTGTCTTTTGCTTCCACAGGCAGATGTTGATCATTTCTCTGGACACATATATGCTTGCAGGTCCAGAGAAAAATTAAAAAGTACTTGACAAAGTAGCTTTGTTGCAGCTAAGGAGGACCGAGTCTGGCTAGTGAGTGATGGCAAAGACCTCCTATAGGTACCCTATGGCACTCATGTTGGAAGAAAGGAGACTGGAATGAAAACATTATAAGTAGGGTTGCCAACCTCCAGATAGTGGCTGGAAATCTCCTGGGATTACAACTGATCTCCAGGCAACAGAGGCCGGTTCATCTGGGGAGAATGGCTGCCTTAGCAACATGAACTCTATGGCATTATAGCCCATAGAAATCCCAAATTCCACCCTCCTCAGATTTCACCACAAAAATCTCCAGGTAAACAATCATCGAATCATAGAGTTGGAAAATACCCCAAGGGCCATCAAGTCCAACCCCCTGCAATGCAGGAAGTAATTTTAAACTTATTTGCTAGGAATAAGTAATACACAGACTGCCGCTGCTGCAGAGGTTCTCTGGGTTCGCAAATGAACTGCACAGACAGAAGCATTGTGTAATGTCACAGTGGAACCACAAATATGCCAGATAATGCAGCTTGCTTAGCCCAGAGTCTGTGGTTCTCCAAAGCACTACCTGTGATTACGTTGCGTGTCCTTGTGTGCCATCCTTGGACCTGCCCTGAGAGTAATAAATCATTGGGATGCAACTACTACTGGGAAATTACAGTGTTCAGTTGATTTCAGCGGATATGCTTCCAACTGAAACACGTTAGGAAGTATGCCTACACTGTGTCTAATCTAGACTTTTTGCAGAATGCTGTGTTATCAATATGAGGTGGTAGAATGGGCTATAGTTCGACCTAGATTTCCCAGGCTAGCCCAATTTCACCAGATTTCAGAAGCTAAGCAAGTTCGGCCCTGGTTAGTATTTGGATGGGAGACCACAAACGATACAGAGGCAGGCAATGACAAAATACCTCCAAATGTCTCTTGCCTTGAAAACCTTATGGGGTTGCCATAAGTCAGTTACTACTTGATGGCAGTTTCACCACCACTGAAATGGGCTGTAACACTGTTGGGGGGGGGATTACATTTTTAATGTCCCCCCCCCCAAAAAATAACTCTATCCAAATAAAATAAATAGTACATCAGCTAAAAAGGTCTTGTGCTATCATTTTACATGCTGTGCTAGTTTGCCTTTTTTAGGGCAGGTAGAAGTTTGAAACAGATAATTTTTCACCTGCAATCTGTACTAGTGCATCCTTCCACCTCAGTACTCCGTCTCAATATTACCTTTTAATTCTCCATGTGTATGCTGGGCAGGAGTCCTCTTCAATCCAAATGCTTCACCTCATCAGTTTTGCTGAATTGCAATCGGCGCCTCGTTTTAACAACATTTTCTTGAAAACAAGGTGCCTTGAAATGGGACTTGCTCAAATGAAACGTCCCAGAAGTGCAAAGACATGCACATACAAGCCAAAGCATGCATGCACCTGGGATAGCTTACCTGTTCCCTCTGCAGCAACTCCTCATATAAAACTGAAGAACACTCTTTCAGCTTGGGAGATGGCGGATGGCTGGCCCATTCCTGCGTGAGAATAACAACAGTGAGCATCATGTATTAACTTGGAGCACATGTGGATCTACCAGTAATGGAATTATGCCTGTATTTCCCAACTGTTGAATACAGAACTTAACCCCCCCACTCCCACCCCATGCAGAAGGCTTTGGCACACCTGGCACGGCAATTTTACTTGTGGAAACCTGTTTCCACACATAGATTGCATTCTCTGGTTCGGCATGATTATGTTTAGGGTCAAGATGCTAGATGGGTGGTGTCAGATATTCATCCAAGCATCACCTCAAACACTCAGCAGGAACCAGTGGTAAAGGTCATCGTGGGCTGTACCATTTCGAGCTGCAGGTGAAAAATTGTAAATGTCAGTGCTTAAAAAAAACCCCTCTGCTTGTTGCACTTCCAGGATTCAGCTGAGAAACTAGTTTGTTTGCAAAGGGAGTTCAGGGTGCGTTGAAACACACCACCTGCCCTTGCATAAAGTGGTACATTCTAAAAACAGGGGGGACTCTCCTACCCCTCCCTCCTATGATTGCTAGCTCTGGGTGAGGAAATACCTGGAGACTTTGGGTGGTGGAGCCTGGTGGGGGGCAGGGTTTGGTAAAGGGAAGGACATCAGTAGCACATAATGCCATAGCATTATAGAGTCCACCCTCCAAAGCAGTCATTTTTGCTGTCTGGAGATCAATGGAAATAGCAAGAGATCTCCTGGAGATTGGCAACCTACTACTCCCTCCTGATGCATCCACTCTCTCTGGGGAGGACTAGTACATTGTGGGCAAATTGTGCGGGTTTGCTGTAGGAGTTCAGAATCAGCAAGATGCACACTGATTGGCTAATCAAGAGATTGGACTAGATGGCTCTGTGATTCTGTACTTCTGCTGGTGGAAGTGCCCGTATGCGGGAACAAAACATCCGTTGGATACAGACAACACACAATTAGTTCAGCCACTGGGCGAAACTTTTGTTTGTTCCTCAAGCTCAGTTAATTTGTTTCTTCTTGTGCTTTTTCTTCTGGACTCTTATCTCTGATGGCTTGCTATTCAGAGTGCTGCCAACTTTTGCATTATCTGTCCGTTTAGTAGGATGTTGTGGGTTTTCTGGTTTGTGTGGCCGTGTTCCAGTAGTATTTTCTCCTGATGTGTTGCCTGATGTGTTGCCTGCATCTCAGAAACGTCAGGAGAAAATACTACTGGAACACGGCCACACAACCCGGAAAACCAACACAATACAACCCGGAAAATCTATCCTAGTGATTCCGGCCATGAAAGCCTTTGGCAATACATTGTCCATTTATGATTTCTTTTAATGGTTTGGATCCTTAGGTACCGTTCCTATGGGAAGAGTAGTGTTAATGTCCTCTACTGCAATTCCATTCATGCTGCTTTAAGATCCAAAGCAGTGCTTCTGCTGATTTTTATGCTGTTAGGTTTAATTGTTCGATTTTTCTTTGATTTACTGACTTTATTGCATGTTTTACTCTGGCTTGGAAATCATTGATGGACATAGTCTGAGACAGAAGCGTACCAAGGGTAAATGGTGCCCGGAGACAAATTGTCTCCAGGATGCCCCCCCAGGCTCTGCCCCCTAGCTCCACCCCCTGATGCCCCCTAGCTCCACCCCCACTGCCCTCAACCCCACCCATGTCACCATGGACATGGGCAAGGTCTAGGGTGCCCACCTCCCCCCCCAGACTCCCCCTGCCGGCTGGGCTCCCAACCGGCAGCCTCTTCTGACCTCCCCTCCGGGCAGGCCAGAAGAGACTGCAGTCCCGGCCTCGGAGACCTTCTTTTATAAGCACTGAGGCCAGGGGGTGGGGCTTGGGGAGCAGGAAGGGGTGGAAGCCCAGCCGGCAGGGGGGAAGGAAGGGAGGGGGTATCCAGGGTGGGGTTGAGGGCACTTGCAGGCAGCAGGAAGTCCTGCTGCCTCGTCGTTTTTTGCGTGCCTCTGACGTGGTTGGGGCACGTGAAAACAACGAGACAGCAGGACTTCCTGGTCATGTGGGGGGGGGCCGATTTTGCGCCCCCCACATGACCAGAAGAGTGGCACCCGGGGATATACCTCCGGTCTGAGATATACCTACTTCCAAATAAATGAATATATTAAAAACACAGGGGATGGGAAAGTGACAGCAAATGGCTATATTTTTAAAATGTGCATTCTGAATGTACTGAACCAACACTGTACTATGCCATCAGATTGCACATAGAAAAGTAAGATCTCATCAAAGCTAATGGCTAATAGTAACACTGGCAAATATTAATCATTAGTATTAATTAGCAGGAAATAAATGCACACCTTTACAATTAAGATCAAATGTGCTACTCAAAAATTGATTCAATAATTTAAAAATAATGTATTCCTTCCAAAGACTTTTTAAAAAGTTCTAATGTTGTTCAATTTGCCTTGATTTTTTTTGCAAGTTCCCATTGATGGGTCACTTCCTCAATTTCCAATAATTTCAAGGCTTTTTAACACTGATGCTTTATTGAAACCAAAGAATTATTTCCCCAATGCTTATTGTTTTTTGTTCTCGCCTAATATATGACATAGGAAAGATAATTTAATACGTGTTAATATACAAATACACTTACATTTTAAAATGTTCCAGTACTACCCTGTTTCCCCTAATATAAGACATCCCCGAAAAATAAGACATAGTAGAGGTTTTGCTGAAGTGCGAAATATAAGGCATCCCCCGAAAGTAAGACATAGCAAAGTTTTTGTTTGGAAGCATGCCCGATGAACAGAACACAGGAAAAATAAGACATTCCCTGAAAATAAGAGATAGCACATCTTTGGGAGCAAAAATTAATATAAGACACTGTCTTATATTCGGGGAAACACGGTAGTAAACTTGATGGGGATTGAATGTACGGTATCATCTTAGAAGTTTGCTTGAGATATTCCTCTCTGCACAGTGTCGTTGATGTTGGGTTTCTTTGTATTTTCTTTGTAGAAGTCACAGATTTTGCTTCTAAAATTGACTCTGCACGTAAATATGCCATTTCCCCCATTCTTTTCATTCTCTTTTTCCCCACTGTCCAAGATCTGCTCTCCCATGCCCAGCATTCTCAGCATAACCCAAGAATGGTTAACCTCTGCTTTATTTTCTTTACTTAAAAAAACAACAATGTGCAACGAATCCTAAAATTCAGTAGTTGTATTTAGCCTTCCGCCGAGCCAAGCATACCCATGAGGAACTTTGCATTGATTCCTCTTTCCATTATGCAGAGTAAACAATTGCAAAGAGAAAACCTGGGGGCCCCTTTCTCCCTGCACACTCCAGGCCTATTAAAATAAAGAGAAGTCTCTATTTGTTTAGTGTTATACAATTGCAAAAATTTCAAGCGTGTGCAAACTTGTCACTCAACTCAGCTCTATTTATCACAGTCAGAATGTCTTGTCCCAGGAGCACGGATTTCTGCTAAACACAATGTTAAACACTTCATTTTTTTAAAAAAAGAGAGCAGCTATTTCTGGCATTCCTGCTCTCTTCTCTGTTAACATAAGATCTTTGCATTAAGAAACAACAAAAGTGTTCCTTGGTTTTGGTTCTGAAACAAGGTGGCATTGAAATGAACAGTTCCTACCAGGGTGGGGGTGGGGGTTATTCTTTGCTGTGAGTTTAAAGCAAACAACAACAACAAATTGCTTAGTGTAACTGCATTCCTTGTTGCAGAATGAGTACTTTATACAAAATAGAATAAAGTGTTATCCAGACTGGCTTCTTTTTAATGAAAGGCACCCAAGTTTTGCTCGCTGAAAGTCCAGCACTGGGGAAAGGCTGCATCAAAAATTGAGTGTTTGCATATGTTCAAGAATCGCCCCTGTTTTCTGCTCCCAATAAATCGGCATCCCTATTTTGTTCCAATTGTTGCTGTTTAAAAAAAAAATTTAGTGCAGGAAAATTCTTTTTCTTGCTCGAATTTTCATTTTTTCAGTGTTCAGCCTTTTTCCCATGACTGGTGGGGCTAGGGGACTCCAGGGACTGGATCTCTAATGCACTCGTGAATAAATACAGCACATGAACTTTAAGGCACTATGCAGTGCCACTGTATTTTGATGAAAGGCTTGCTTTGAACTGTGGATAATAACAAACTGTAGGACAGTTACATTTTTTTCTGCCTATCATTGATTTTTGTGTTGGCTTCTTTTTTGTTTAAGTACTGCAGAACAACTTGTTGCAGAATTCATATGTTACAACAATCATATATGATGGGAATGGGCAGTGACCCTTGGTATGAGAATAGAGGAGTTTCCTTTGATCTCATACTTCCATGTGGGTGGGTTTCGCACCACAGCCTTGCTTGGTAGTAAGATCCCTTGAAATCTAGAAAGGCTGTGATCTTAAGAACACTTGCTAGGAC
This sequence comes from Sphaerodactylus townsendi, assembly GCF_021028975.2. Classification (NCBI taxonomy): domain Eukaryota; kingdom Metazoa; phylum Chordata; class Lepidosauria; order Squamata; family Sphaerodactylidae; genus Sphaerodactylus; species Sphaerodactylus townsendi. Next base: position 45,263,831 of record NC_059437.1, read on the forward strand.
ACATTGAATGTGGTGAATCACCTTGTTTAGTATCTGGTTGCAATGTATTACAGAATTGGGTGCTGTCTGTCTAGGCTTGTCACATGCCTGCTCATGGCAGGTAGATCCCTGCTTTCAGCTCCAGTACTCTGCCATCAAGAACCTGAGATGTAGGAGTAAAAGAATGGCCCCCATAGTGAAGCTCTAGGAATTTCCCCATATCTCTGTGTCCTTTATCATAGAGATTAGGGGAAATTCCTAGAGCGTTTAGTGTGACAGTGCTGGCAACACTGTCATGTTGGCTCAGAGTGGTCCTATTTGCATCTTTATTGGTATGAAAGCCACCCTTTGAACCATGGGGGCTAAACCGATATGAGGACTGAGCTACTTAGCTTCTCTTTGATCAGTTCTCCAGACTCTAGATTAGTTTCCAGGAGTTTCCATGAGGCTGCTGAGGATTCTTTCAGTTACTGATTCTTGTGCCTTTCCCTTCTGAACTCCTCTGGCGCTTCTTACAGACGCAGCTGAGACTCGGCGAGAGTATGAACGGGAAGTAGCCAGCGGGACACCTCTGCACGCCGATCCCGCTCACCAGCAGCTCATGTCTCGGGTGTTGAGCCCAGCGCTGCCTGTGCCCGGTGGAGGCGGCCTGGTTCCACTCACCAGTACGGTCGGAAGCCGGCCCAGCCCTCCACACCATGAACTGCGTCTAGAGCCACCCGCTTCGGAGACCCTTCATCATCATCCCTACAAACATCCAGTCTCAGCCTATGACCATTACCTGGGAGCAAAGAGCAGACCGACGCCCTACCCTTTGCCAAGCATCCGGGGACACAGTTATCACCACCACCATCACCATCACATGAATCCAGCAGCTGCAGCGGCAGCAGCGGCGGCAGCAGCTGCGGCCAACATGTATTCCACCGCGGGAGCTCCTACTGGCTATGACTATGGACCGAGATAACACCACCATCCAAAGATTCTCTAAGCTCTGACTGGCTTTTTGCATGGTTTGAATTGCTCAGTAGCATATGTTTTTGGAGAGCACTATCTCGCTGGAAGAACTGGCACCGTAGCCTCTGCAATTCCCCACGGGGGCGCTTTGATCTCTTGCACAAGTTTTACCCCTCCTCTGCCCCACCTTTCTTGGCACCCTCAGATTCATCAATCAAGACTGGTTTCCTTCTTTATCCCAGGGGATGAGACGATAGGTCGGCTTGACTCGACTCGGTGTGCAATCAGATGGACCGAGCTCAGCACCAGTGATGGATGGAGGTCAGGACTTCCCCTGCAGCATTTCACACAACCTCCCACCATGTTTGGAGGGCACTGATCCCTCCCCTTCCAGACATAGAAATTGCCAGCTGCACTTTTCTTTTGCTCTTTAAATGAAGACATGTATTGCTTTATTCCCTCGCTGCTGTCATCATAGTATAACCTTTACCTTTTTTTTGCAGTTCTTTACCTGTTCAAAGCGCTTGAGGAAGGCTGCTTCCAACACTGCCTGTTATAGGTAGGACGGCTAGTCCTGCAGACGGCTCTACAAAAACCAAAACAAGCTGATATTTGCCGATAGCCCGTCTGACATTATTGGATTGTGTCCAAAGCTGTGCAAAAACATTAATCAGTTTAACATTGGCAGAACAGGCTTATGTGCAACAGACCTGTGCAACTATGCACCTGGAAGGTTGAACATCAGCCACGTATGAGTCACCCAGCCTTTGGGATCTCTGGCAGACCAACGCTAACCCTGAAGCATTTATTTGCTGGGTTTTGTTAGCAACGCTGGCCACCAGCTCACCGTATACCATGCTGAAAGATGCAGTTTGTATCTCAGCTATTCAACGTATCTATGGCATCAGGCCTGTGTTTCAAACAGGGCAGAGAGTTTGGGGCCAGCCAGCAATGCTACCATAACCATCCAGTGTCTCAACCACGTAGTATCTTCACTGAATGCAAAAAATGTCCAAGAAGATCTATAAGATCTGTAGCATGTAAGCCAAAGCTTCAGGAACTTGACCCTTTCTAAATGGCACTGCATGAGAACAGTGTAAATGTATGAGCGATTTGCACAGTACTCATGATCCCACCACCACAGTATTCACATGGATGCCCAGTTTCCTTGCAATGCATCTGCACAGAGGGAGCCACACTAGCTCTCAAAGAGCAGGTCAGCTGCCCACCGTCAGAGCCATACTGGGGAAAATGGTGCCCCCCCCCCCCACTTACCTTAGTCAACAAAGGAGGGCAGCAGCAGTCCCGGGCAGCCTGGTGGGGCTGGGCCGAAGGGTGCCTGGTGGGCCCGCAGCAGGCTGCTCCTTCAGTCTGGAGGAACAGGGCAAAGGGGCGGGCCATGGCAGGCTCTCAGCCCGGCTGCTCTTGAAGGAGTAGCTGGCCTGGGAGCCTGCTGCAGCCCACTGGGCGCCCCGCCCCACGTGATCTAATGGGTGGGGCCCGGGTCAGTTGATCCCCCATGTTCCCCTAGCACCGTGGTGGCGAACCTTTGGCACTCCAGATGTTATGGACTACAATTCCCATCAGCCCCTGCCAGCATGGCCAATTGGCCATGCTGGCAGGGGCTGGTGGGAATTGTAGTCCATAACATCTGGAGTGCCAAAGGTTCGCCACCACAGCCCTAGCAGATACACCACTGCCCACCGTGCATGCAAGGCTGACTGTCTGAAAAGACCCAAGTAACAGCACTGGAATTGTAGATGTAATTACCTTGCGATGGAACAAATGTACTAACCAAAATCTTTCTAGTAGTAATAATACCACAGCAGTGTGTATTTGATCATCATGTCTTGCAAAAGCTATTACAACCGAACAATCCAGCAATGTTTCCTTCCTGTTTTGCAAACAAAACACACAGATTTTGCTGGGTTTTAACGTTTCAGAATGTTGGTGGGGGAGCTGACGTGTGCAATATACATATATCGTAACTCGCATGTCCAAGAAAAGGGTTCTACTTTGATTTTCTCTTTGATGTGCAAATTTTAGGTGCTCGGTGTATAACATATATGCATATAGGAATACTGAAACAGGGAAGTCTCTCCTTGCTGTCTGAAAGGATTCAGCTCATACTTGACTGCTTTGTTTTTTGTTTGTAGCTCTGGATTTATTAAAGATTAAGGTAATCCCCTAGGCAAGCTGACCCATGAGGCGACATCACATCACAACATTTACTAGGCAGAATATGCTTAAGGGGTGATTTCTATTTCCTTCCCCAGTTGTCTACGCTTTACTCTCAGCCAGTTGGGTACTTACTTCTCTCCAGTTCCTAGTCCAAGTGTCTTAGGGACAGCCCAACTCACTAGATGCACTGACAGTTGCTTTAGGCAGTATTCCCAGAGTGCAGGCTTATCAACAAGTCCCCTCAAATAGGGATCCCCTTCCCCAAATTCTTGGGGCAACAAGATCCAAAAATACACAGGCAACAGTGTCCCTCTTGCGGTTTTCCCCAGTTGCAGCCTTTTCCCCCTCCCTTTACTCAGACGAACAGTTATGGCTGTTACAGCTCCCTTTCCCTGTTTCACACAAATGAATGGACATGTGTGAATAGGCTGAATCCCACCCCTGGGTATAAGCCTTCCAGAGCCAAACTCTCTCTTTATCATTTTGAACTCCAGTAGCATCTTGTATCTCCCTTCTTCAGATACTGAAGATGGATACGCTTCTAAGAAGTGACAGGAAAGGGACTGCAATTATATTATGAGGAGCCTTACAGGAAAGCATTAACTGAGGCCCTCCCCACATCTGAGAAGATAAACACAACTTTTACATTGGTCCGAAGTCAGAAAAAGTATCATCTGTAGATTCAGATTATACCAACATCTGTTAGCATAGTCCTTCTTAAGTTACCATCAGATCTTTCGGGGTCCTGTCTAAGGGCTGATAAACATAGCTAACTCATTGTCATGATCAAAAATGGAGCAGTGGAGAGGGATGTTGTTGTATCTGAAGAAGGGAGATACAAGATGCTACTGGACTTTAAAATGATGAAGAGAGAGTTCGCTCTGGAAGGCTTATACCCGGAAAATCTTCCTGGTCTCTAAGGAGTTTTTGGACTCAAACCTAACTCTTCTATTACATCAGGGGTCTTCAAACTACGGCCCTCCAGATGTTCGTGGACTACAATTCCCATCAGCCCTGTCATTGGGCCATGCTGGCAGGGGCTGATGGGGATTGTAGTCCGTAAACATCTGGAGGGCCATAGTTTGAAGACCCCTGTATTACATGCAGTGAGACTTCCTTGCAAGTAACCATGCATATGGTTGGGCTTCTTATGTGGAATGCACTGGACACAGTTTCTATTGCATTATTTGCTAAAAAGTTCTATTCAGGATTATTTCACAAGTGGCTTTGTTTTTTTTTTGAAAGCTCGTAATTGCTCTGTGTAACAAATACACAAAATGTAAATATCCAGAAAAATAATATTTCCACTTGCCTTAAAAATGTCGACCAACTTCCTGATCCTAAAGGATTTCATGGAAGTAGATGTCAGTGATATCAGTGGAACTTGCATTACATTAAAGTATTTAAGTTGACAGTGAAAAGTTCAGAAATAGTTCATTTTTTTTAACAGCACAGGTGCAAAGATATTTAGAGCAGGTCGCTGTTCTCAAGAATGCTTCCCTCATATCAGGATCCTAAAGCACAATAACTTGGGAATGGATCAGAAACTCCTTAGCACTCTGGGAGCACCGAGAAGAAAATGGTGATCATGTTCCAGGGATTCACACATGGCCCACGCTTAGGGTTGGATCCAACAACTTTTCTGTTAGTGAAAAGGAAGGATGGGCTTCCCTTTGATTCAGGAACGTATTCCAGAGGTTTCAGAATCTAAAATTAGGGAATCCATACTTCATCACTCTACCAGCATGGCCAATTGGCCATGCTGACAGAGGCTGATGGGAATTGTAGTTCCTGAACATCTGGAGAGCCGCAGGTTCCCTACCCCTGCCTTTGACTATGACTGAGAATCATGGGACCTGCATGGACTCCTGCAGGTGAGGTGGGATTGTAGCAAAGAAGGGAGGTGCACAAGATGGCTGCCCAAGCTGGATAGATCCAACCCAAAACGTGTGAAGAACTATTAAGGGCACTTAGGATTTGGTGTCTCAGCCATAACCCAATTTATCCTGCCCAGAAGTGTGGAAAGCTTTCCGCTCAGATCCATTCCTGATGCAGGCTTATCCATCTGCAGCTCTGAAGAGCTGTGAGCTCATTTTTCTTAATGGCAGCCTTTAAAAATATGCTTGCTATCTTGACCCGCATCTAGCCTAAACATACCCAGGCTTCAGGGTGTGACTTCCTTCTTCATGCCTCTTCACTCCAAATTCCACAGGCTTCTTCTTGCTCCAAAGTACATCCCCTGCCTCCCCTCCCCCTTCTTTCCTTCTGGAGATGCTGCTTTGCTACCATAGAGTAACTTCAGCCCCCTCCTCAGCCCTGGGCTCTCTGTTTCCTGAAGCGTCTGGCAACATTAAGAAGCGCAGGCAGAAGCAAATTTGTTCCTTAAACTTTTCTCTTTTTTACCATTGCAAAGTCTGAATTCATGATAAAATGGTGTGTGAGAAACATGCAACCTTTTTTTAAAAAAGGAAAAAAAATAGTATTTGCAGTGAATTGTGAGTTCTTTAAAGTATCCGACTAAACCATGCTGTTGAATACTGTTCTTAAGAAGACTGGTATAATATTGTCATGTGCGCATTGCTCGCGAGCTCCACATTGCTTGTCCATGTGCCCTTCTCGCTTGGCTTCTGTTATTTCAGAAGGGATTCCTTCCTGTCCGTGGATCAGTGCCAAAGCTGTTGGTCAAGCCCTTTTCACGATGTTGGTATATTTATTTTTCTTTCTTTCCGCAATTATGCAATTTGTGTTTTTCTTCTTTTTGATTGTTGCAGTGTAAGAAAAAAAGGCATTCAATTCAACCAAAGAGTCATATCTGCAAAGAATGTAGATAATTTGTAGATATTTGTAGATATGTGTAGATAAAAAAGTACCACAATTACATTGAAAGAAAGGTGGACAGTAACGTTTATAAAAAGTTTTCCTCTCCTTTCATTCTCCCTCTCTCTTTTTTATTGCACGATAATCCGGGTATTGTGACCTGTTGTGGGCTATGAAATCAATTTGCTGCTTTGAGGTGTAGAAAATCCACCCTGGATTTATTCTCGTTCAAGGGTCCCTAACATATTGGCCATTGGAGATTTAATTGGCTATGCTGATTTTTAAAAACATTGCGTTGGCAGCAGCTGACACCACAACAGAAGGATCTTCACTGTGCAACTGAAAGGAAGCTGCAGCCGACATTTTGTGGCTGGCTCCGATTCCTGCAGCGGCTATTTTGTGGCTGTGCCCACCACTGTTGAGATTTTTTTTACTCCTTAAAATAGCAGAGTACACGAAAGCACATAAATGTGGCAGAGAGTCACCTGATTTTTGTGATGCATTAAAACCGAGTTACACATGGAATCTCTTTATCTTTGCAAAACTAATATGCTTCCTTTATTGTAAGGAATTCCATTCTAAACAGGATAGAGTAGAGATAGGTTTGTAATCTAGTCTAACTAACTAGGTTGGATGGAGATGCAAGATCCATGCCCTGTCCTCATGGTGCCAAGATGGAGAAAAGAGGTAGTGCAGGGAGAGAAAGTGTAAAAGCAGAAAGAAGATAGTTTTCACCAGGAGTAGCCACCTGCATAGCAAGTGTATAGCAAAAAGAACAGCAGAATGGAAAGGATGTTTACTGTCCTGACCTATCTATCTCACTAAGACAGACTGGCAGGCCTAGATCTACTGACCAATCAGGACTTCAGAGTGCCATAAGGAGGACACCCTGCCCAATAAACTAATGTACTGGTGTGGATGGACCTGGGTCAAAGGGCAGGGATCCTCTCTGGCTTGCTTACCTGCAGTGCTGACTGACTTAGCTGGCAGCCTCCCACTATCTGGTGAAAACAGCAAGGAGGGGCCTCATTTGCCCTCATGTACAACTAGGGTTGCCAACCTCAAGGTAGTGCCTGGAGTTCTAAAATTACAACTGATCTCCAGGGGACAAATTTCAGTTCACCTAGAGAAAATGGCCACTTTGGAAGGTGGACTCTATTGTGTTATACCCCACTGAAATCCGTCCTCTCCTCAAACCCTGCCCTGCTCAGGCTCCATCCCCAAATCCCCAGGTATTTCCTAATCAGAGTTAGCCAACCCTAAGCACGGGCCTCTGTGGGTGGTACTTCTCATGCCAAGGATCATTTTGGAAGTCTGTCTGCCAGCAAGGAAGTAGCAACCCTGTGTTCACCACCTGCAAGCAGTTGTGGGATCCAAAAATTTTAATAACAGGTTCCCATGGTGGTGGGATTCAAACAGTGGAGTAGTGCCAATGGGGCATGGCGGGGCATGGCGGGGGCGTGGCCAGGCATTCCAGGGGCGGGGCATTCCTGGGCGGGGCTGTGGCAAGGACGCAGCCGCTGTGCCGGTCCTTGGATGGGGAACGAATGCACGCAAGTGCAGGCTGCCACGCACCTCCTGCTAGACTGCTTCAAGTTCTGCGCGCTACTGCTGAGGAGCAGAGGAGGGGCGTAACTAAGACAAAAATCACGTGGCAAAATCACCAATTAGTAACCCCCTCTCTGCACACACAAATAATTAGTAACCTACTCTCGGGAACCTGTGAGAACCTGCTGGATCCCATCTCTGCCTGCATGGTGCTGTATTTGATCTCTCCTCTATTGATTTAAATGCCAAGAGGCTAGTCACATTTTGTTCAGAATTTTCTCAGTCCCATCTACCTCGCAAGGTGTCTGTGGTCGGGACAGAAAGGGAAAGGAGTTTGTAAGGCACCTTACAGGAGAAAAAGCGGGGTATAAATACAAACTACTACTACTCTTCTTTTTCTGATTCCTTGCACAGGGGAATCAATATCTAACCCCACAGGTAGAACTTTCACATGGCCTCAGTCAGTGATCTTTTCCCCTGCAACCCACTTACACATCCTGCTATGCAAAATAGTGGGATTAGAAACTCAACAATGCATTCCTGGGAACAGAATCATCGAACGAGATGGCATCAAATACAAAGGTGGCTCTGAAGAAGTTGGACATGCACGTTGGAGGTGTGGAAGGAAGCTGGGGCTTGCAAGTCCAATCCCAAACAATGAGACAGGACTGTGAAGAGCTAACATTTATTTACACCTGAATCATGTCAAATGGGTATGAAGCAACGGAATAAAGCAAAGGAATTGGGTGGGGGTTGCTTAATCCTCCGCTACTCATGAAATACCTCCTCTGGCCTCTTTTCCAGAATTGTTTTTCTAATACCAGAAGCTAACCCAACTGGGAGAAAAACACTGTTTCGTTTTTCTGGCTTCAATGCGGGAAATCCCAGCAAAGGCGGCAGGAGCCATCCAAAATGCAAGCATGCGACTGAAGTGCCGGCGCCCTCTACAGAGCAATAGCTGCATAGCATGACAGAGGCGGTCCAGATGCTACGAAAGTGCTGAAAAGTTGCTGGGCAGGAGGAAGCGCAGCGAGGGGTTTCTTGTGCTCTGGAGGCAGATATGCGAAATGAACACAAAGAAGGCCCTTCTTAAGACCGAGAGAAGTGGAGGCTTTGGTGGGGTGGACGCCTGTTCATTTGTGGTCCCACCCCCACCCCCTTCTCCCAGAGACTTCACTTGGGAAACATTAGATAGGCATATAATCCAGTACCATTTACATCTGGCCTCAGAATTTAACAGTATGTTAACACTGTATGTGCTGAAAAGAAAGTTTTACAAAATCCCATATGACTGATTTACAATCTACGACTTCCTTCTGCCTCTGGGCTCCCCTCTTCACACTTCATTTGTAAACGTAGACATCAAATGCATATTACTTTCCTAGCTTGTGGGCCACAGCAGAGACGAAAGCATCAATAGATCCTGTTCTAAATATTGATGGCTACAGTAAGTTATAGTTAATAATGCTGATGTGTGAAGGGTTATTTTAGAGGGGAAGGAGAAGGCCTCTTTCACCATCAAAATAGCTGAATAGATCTAATTCTAATTCTGATGGAACCATTTACCCCCAAATCACCCCCTCTTCAATCTCTTTCCCCAATGTTCTGTTTTCTAAGACCCCAGAATTTCAACTTGGGACCTTTTGTGGACAAAACCACCATTCTGCCACTCAGCCTCTTGAGCATACTCCTTGGTGAATGTACAGTTCTGGACATGAACTCCAGAGACGCAGGGCTGAATACAGATAAGTTAGTGCTACAGTTTGACGGTTAGACAACAGAGGAGTTGCCCTTCGGTGCTTTCTCCTCCCCTGCACTAGAGAGCAGAAGGGACGCCCTGCTTCCTGAGTAGTTGGACTTCAATACTGAAATATGACAGTTAAGTTTTTTAAAACAAGGACTATATATAGGGATACAAGGCAACCAGGTATAAGCAGTTTGAGTATAATTTCAATAGGCACTTCATAAACCGTTCATAAAGATTATTCATAAAGATATATTGTGATTGTTTAACTGGATATAAAGGTAATAAACAAACATATAATGAGAGCATGTCATAAACATTGTCCATGAGGCACGAAACCTGCAATAGTCATATTGCGTTCCAGTCAGTTGAAAGAGTCAGTATCACCAATATTCAATGACAATGTTTATGACATGCTCTCATTATATGTTTGTTTATTACCTTTATATCCAGTTAAATAATCACAATATATCTTTATGAATAATTTTTATGAACAGTTTATGAAGTATCTATTGAAATTATACTCAAACTAACTGCTTATACCTCATTGCCTTGTATCCCTATATATACAGTCCTTGTTTTTTAGGCTTGGCTGGCCTCAAATTTTTCAGTATTGGTTTGACTGTATATATTTGCTGATCTGTTTAATATGTGCTGAATTCAATGCCAGTGCAATCAGACAGCACTGTTACGTCAGGGTAGCTGCTTGGCATCTTTCAAAAGGAAGGAGGAAATGGAACACTGGTCATAATCCTGTAAACTGGATACATAACTTTTTTGTGGATAGCACACTGGTAGTAGAAAGTGCCTTGAGAGTCACAAGTGACTTAAGGCAACCCCATTGAGTTTTCAGTGCAAGAGACATTCAGAGGTGTTTTGCAGACTTCTGTGTTGGGACCATGGGTTTCCTTGATGGTCTCCCATCCAAATACTAACCAGGGCTGACCTTCCGAGATCTGATAAGTCTGAGCTAGCCTGGGCCATTCAGGTGAGGGCAATAGTGCTTTAGCCTGGCCCCCCGAAATTGGTATTCCTAGGAATCCTCCAGATTAACAAAGCTGCATGTTTATTCTACAACAGTGACTCTGCTCAGACATGTTGGGAAACCATGTTTAATTAAACAAACTAGTGCGGTCGCCTGAATGCAGATCACTCTGCTAACTTGTCCTTCGAGTCAGCATCTAACCATAATTAAAATAAACCCTGCTTCTGCACTATGTTTGAATGGAGCTTTTTTTAAAAAAACTGCTTCACTAATTCAGTTGTTTCAAGCAATGTTCCAGGGACACTGGAAAAGTACTTCTCTTTGCTTTGCCCCTTACAGCTCTAGGGCTGTAAATGACACCCGCTGCTTCTCTCTCATCTTATTGTTCCAAACAGGGGTCTGCAACCTGTGGCTCTCCAGATGTTCATGAACTACAGCCCCTGGCAGGGGCTGATGGGAATGGTAGTCCATGAACATTTGGAGAGCCACAGGTTGCAGACCCCTGGTTCCAAATTATGAAAACTCAGTTTATAATAATTTGTGATACTGGAAATCCTCGCTCAGTGGACCAAGTGATCAGGAGAACTCACCAGGGCAACTTCCAGATTCAGAGGCAGGGGTTGTTGGGGGAGGAATTACACATTTGAATGCCTTCCCCCATGTAAAATAAAACCTGTAGAGAGAAAGTAAGCACATGATGAGAAGCTTTCTTCTAGACCACTTCCTGATCTGCTAGCTTTTTTATGTTCAGGGAGTATGTTTCCCTTAAAATATGCCTCGTGCCTCTCAAGTGTTGCCTCAGACGATTCTCCCGGCTGTCTGCTTCAGCTCTGTTAACAGACACTGCGCCTTGGCAGAGCCAGCGTTCCGCTTACTACATTTGCAAATCAGACACACATGCATGTGTAATATACCTATTATATTCCCTTTCATAGCCTATGACATTCAAACAGTTTGTATATGTCACATATGTTTTGCATATATGGACAACAGATTCGGCTGACTCCATCTGCAAGGAAATTAAGATAAATGGAAGTGTTTTTCCTCTTTCCATATGGGAAATTAAACGTGTTTCCAGATCCTTGTGAAAAGAAAAATATCAAGAACAGCCTATATTAAAATAATGACTATAAATTGCTCCCATTTATTTCCATTAAGCCTATACTTTTATAAACCAACAGCTATAGATGTGTAAGAGAAGAGAATCCCAAAATGCTGACATCTGAGGATTGCTGAGCCATGCAGGGCTCCCCAGGGCAGGAGGTCCACATTTGTCTTGCTAGATTGGGCACCATTTTGTAAAAAGGCGTACAGTCAAAAAGCAAAACTCCGTCAAGATGCTCATATGTCCTCAGGGTTTAACTCCCTTTTCCACCACACTCAGTAAAAAAGAGAATGGCTGTACATGTCAGACTCATTTAAAGAATGCCAGTATACTGTAGCATTTGGGAGGTCAGGCTAGGATGGGGGAGACCTGGGTTCAAATTCAGACTCTGCCATGAAACTTATTGGATGGCCCTTAGGCCAGACTAGAGTTGTCAGCAGGAGGACAGCAACCAACAGGAGACTCGCTTGTGAGAATCTCCAGTGATGCAATGAAGTCCAGCAAAATCAGAAGTGATGCCACAGCGATCCTACCACTGCAATGACATCACTTCCAGTTCTGATGGAACGGAGTGATGTCATCACCCCAAGATGCTGGCAATCACCCTTCCCATTTCCACTTAATTTTTTCCCTCTGCCCATCTGAGCAGCACAGGGAAAGACTGCCAGCTACAGAAACATGGCAACTCTAAGGCAGACACCCAACTCATCCCACAGGGTTGTTGTGAAAATAGAGGAAAGATGAGCCATGTATGCTGCTGCCATCCCAAGCTTATTTGGCGCAACGGAAGGTGGGAAGTTTAACATTTAATCAAAAGGCACAGCCCTAGGTCATGTGTGTTCCCATGTTTATTTTAAAGGATTATTCCCCACTTTTGCCCCCATTGATCATTTGTAAAGAGAGACAGTGTAGTGTAGTGCTTAACGTGTTCGACTAGGATCTGGGAGTAGGATCACCCGTCTCCAGACAGGGCTGGGAGATTTCCTAGAACTACAGCTGATTTCCAAACAACAGATATCCATTCCTTGGCTTTGGAGGGTGGACTTTATGGCATTAATCCCACTCAGACCCCTCCCCTCTCCACCCCTCCTCCCCATACTCCACACCCAAATCTCCAGGAATTTCCCAACTCAGAGTTGGCAACCCTAGGGGTTCCTCCAGACTTTACTGGGAAATCCACATTTATTTATTTATTTATTTATTTATTTGTTTGTTTGTTTGTTTGTTTGTTTGTTTGTTTGTTTATTCCGCCCTATCCCTGAGGGCTCCGAGCGGTGTACAACAAAACTAATACAAAATCAGGTTCGGGAGCAAACTATACAATTAAAACAACAGCAACCCACAGAGGCTCCATCCGTGTGGGTATTCGTTAAAATGTACTAAGTTTCATTAAAAACAATGGTTAATACCACAGTAGAAGGCGTCCGATAAACCCGTTTTCTTAAAACCCTCCCCAAGGGAACGGCCGAACTCCTCCATAGGAGAGTAACCTAGATGTAACAAAGCAGGGGCACCATACTCAACGGCTGGTTGCTCCAAAGGCCCAGCGGAACAACTCAGTCTTACAGGCCCTGTGGAATTCACCAACATTAAGGCAAGGGCGAAATAGCCACACTCTCCCCTTTAAATCACACACCCAGCCATTGTGTTATATGAGATGAAGAAGTATGGGTAAAAAGAATGACAGAACCAAAAAAAATACATTGATCTGCCTCTCGAGTATGATTTGGGAAGTGGCCAGTTCAACTTTTTGTTGTGCATAATATTAAATTTCTGCACAAGATTTGCAGCAATGACCCCAGTGAAAGGAATGAAGCATCAACAGAAACAAAAGCCAAGATTTCTAACACCTCTCCCAAAGAAATGACTCCCTGACCTCCATTGGTTTCTTTGCATTATATATGTATAAAAAGAACGAAACAAACCCCAAAGCTGCCACCTTATAGCTCACAAGAGCATTTTTAAACATTGAACAGAATGGGTCCAGCTCAGACATCATGCAAAACCTTGGTTTGATTAAATTGTAATTACTGTGATTGCCAAAATGTGGGTTGTCTATAGTTCATTAGGATTTGACACACCAGAATCTGAAAACTGCAATCTGAAGGTGGTGGATTCACTGCAGTTAACTGAAATGAGAGTTTCACAGGGTTCAAAATATAACAACATGAGAACTGATTTGAGAACTGTATTACCAACAGGATTTATGCTCCTTTCTGATAAGATAAAAATGGCTAAGCGTCTAAATAACTCTAATGCTGAAATCTCTGAAGCTGTTGCTACATTTTTACTCTGTGTACTGCAAGTTGTGCAATAATGATCTTTTTATTGTATTTGGAATTCATGACACACACCAGTTTTATGCCTAATAAAGGTTTTGGATTGGATTTGGAGTTTCACAGGATGTACCATGACAGACATCCTGGATCCTGGCACTGCCTTTGCTTCAATGCAGTCTCTGCAGGGAGGTGTGGTAAAGAGTGAAAATAGTAACAGCATTTGTTCAGGCAACCCAGGATCCGAGTGACTGTAATCTGTGTATGGTGTAGTGGTTAGAGTAGCAGATTTGGATCGGGGAAACTCCGGTTCAAATCCCCACTTTGCCATGGAACCTTGCTGAATCTAACCTCCCTTGCAGGGTTGTAATGAGGATCAAGTGGAGGACAGGAGAACAACATAAGCTGCTCGAGGCCCCTGCTGGTGAGAAAGGTGGCATATAAATGAAGTAAGTAACTCCTGGTTTCACATACTATTATTAAAAGATACAAGGGGTCTCAACTGAGCCGTTTTGTTGCAGCAACAGAAGCCAGAGTTTCTGTAAGGAATTTGACCACCAGAAGTGGCCTTACGCCATCAAGGCTGTGGCATTGTAACACCTGTCTCTCTCTGCAGTTGTAGGTTTTCCCGCCTTTTTTGGAGACTGAGCAGCCTTTCAGGTAGCGCGTGAAGGGTTTTAGCTTAAGTCTTAATATTGTCCCACACTATAGCAGGGATTTCAGTGGCTTATCTGCTTAGCCCAAGGAATTCCTGAAAAGTGAAACCAGCCTTTTTATTTAAAACACAACCTCCTTTTTAAAGGCACCAGTGAACTTGGGCAGGTTCAACATATACAAAGATTTATGGAACCCAAAGAGATATTAGGAGATATTTCAATAGATGAAAATCAGGCAGGAATAAACTATGTACAATCGTCAGTCCCAGTTACAGGCTTAGAGACTATTTAGTCTTTCAGACAGATTCCGCATGGGCCAAAAACAGCAGTGTGAAAACAGTGTGAAAACTGTGTAAACCTTTTATACCGTTTTCACACTGCTGTTTTGGGCCCATGTGGAATCTTCCTCAGTTTCTTAGATGTTATGAAAGACGTTTTTTTCCTAGCATGGTACCATCTTGGCTTGAATTACTGAGGTGTTTCACAGAGTTTCTGGGTTCTTGCAGACTGGTACCCTTTTTTTCAGTACACCTGGTCTATCCTCTGTTAGATATCCACTTTACAGAAATCTTCCTTGTGAGGTAACTTAAGCAGAACACTAATACACCAGACAGAGAATCCTCCTTTGAGTATAATTCCCTTTCTAACTGGCTTAGGGATTCTTCTTCTATCTCCCAGAAGGTACATTCCCTTCACCCTTTATTTATGGTCATTTTAGAAAGTCTCTCTCTCTACCATTCCACCTCAACCGAGGCCAAAGTAAATTTCCAGTTCTATGGTCTCTGTGTCTCTGCTCACAACATATGCTGACACACAATATATTTCAGGTCAGATTCACTCTCTGACTGAAATTCCCTCAGAGTAGATTTTCCACAGACACAGCGAAGGGATTGGATGTTCACTAGCAGGAAGCCAAATCAAATCTCCCTCATCTCCTTCCCTTTCAGAGGCCCCTTGCGCACATGCAGAATAATGCACATTCAATCCACTTTCACAATTGTTTGATAGTGGATTTTGATGTTCCGCACAGTAAAATCCAACTCCAAGGTGTTTTGAAAGTGGATTGAAAGTATATTATTCTGCATATGCGGGCCAGAGAGATAGCTCCGTCCTTTCCTGGTAGGTTGGTTGCTCCATCAGTCACAGCACAGATCAGCTTACTCCATCAGAGTGCTATCCTTCTCCTATGAAGATTTTTCTTTTCTTTTTGGGCTGCACTTTGTTCCTAGCTGCACTTTAAAACCTTATTTACCTACACAGCCCATCACAAAGGCCTTGGTTCCATTGTTCGCGCTGACTGGCAGTGGTTTTCCCTGGACTGCAAACAGATAGGGGACTCTGCGTCCTGTGATTGTTTAACCAGAGGCTGGACTTCCTGCCTTCTGCATGCAAAGCTGCTGCATTATTTTAAAATTTATGCAAATATTTATCATTCACTGTTCCCTCTGCTGCCTACAAACCCCCATTTCCCCCTTGTATTTATATGAGCAGTTCAAGATAATTAATACCACAGCATCCCCCATTACTATGTAAGGGTGTGAAAGCTGGGCAGTGAAGAAAGCTAACAGGGAAAAGGTTGATTCATTTGAACTACTGTGTTAGAGGAGAGTTTTATGGATACTGTAGACCTCCAAAAAGACAAATAAGTGAGTTCTAGATCAAATCAAGCCTGAATTTTTCCTAACGTACGGTGACCAGCCGTCCCGATTTTCACGGGACACTCACGCTTTTGCTTAGAGTGTCCCGCGTCCCGCCGGGCTTATGCCATTGTCCCGATTACGGACAATGGCCCGCAGCAGCACACTGCCTTTTGCGGCGGCGCTCCCCAGTCAGGGAACAGGGAAGCGCCCCAGAAGGTGCCTTCTGGGGCGCTTCCCTGTTTCCTGACTGGGGAGCGCCGCCGCAAAAGGCAGTGTGCTGCTGCGGGTGCGCGCGCGCGTGCGCCCCGCTTTCTAATACGAAAAATCTGGTCACCTTATCCAAACGGCTAAAATGACTAAACTGATTATTGTACTGTGGTCACTTTATGAGAAGATGAGTAACTGGAAAAGACAATAATGCTAGGAAAAGTTGAAGGTAGCCAGGAAAGAGGAAGGCTTGACATGAGATGGATTGACTTCATAAAGGAAGCCAATGGCCTTCAGTCTGCAAGGCATGAAGAAGACCGTTTATGACAGAAAATTTTGGGAGGACATTAACTTGTAAGGTTCCATAAATTGGAAGCAACTTGTTGGCACTAACACTCACACTCACCAGCAGATGCAGCCAGACCATCTGTCCACCTCAGTTCATATTGTCTACTCTGGCAGCAGCTTTCTAATATTTCAAGAGAAAAGTCATTTACAGCATTTTCAACTGGAGGATTGTCCTTGGGTTGCAAAGCTCTTTCCCTTAACATATTACCTAGCAAATTTCCTTCTATCCATTCAACCAGTATAATCTACTCCAACTGGCGCCACCTATTTTCTGGCCAGGGCCTTCTTTCCTAGCTCAGATGGCCATTCCTCCTCTCTGGTGGTTCTCTGCCAGGAGTTGAACCCAGCATCTTCAGGATGCAAAGCAGTGCCAGCTACTAGCTATCCCATGAGTGAGAGCCATTGGTCTGTACAAGATTAAGTATATATTAGCTCTACTGACTGCTTAACTGCCAACCACAAGAAAAGAGAAAGAGATGGAACCAGAAACAGAGGCGGGTGAACTTTCCTGGAGTCTTCTAGCAGCCTCTCACATATTTCTTCCATTTCAGCTCAGAAAGAGGCCTTTGATGATATTCTCAACCCTGCATGTTGGGAGCTACATCGAACCAGATGAGCTGATGAGATAAACCTGAAATATTTCAATGTCTCTATTTTGTCAGATGCCAAGCCTTGCAGGCTGGCAAAAGAACGGGCAGGTGTGGGGAAGAGAAAATAACTGTCTACTGGAAGAAAAACAAGAGACATAGTATTTCAGAAACCCAAAACCAGCTTCTAATATTTTCAGGCCAAATTAACCAGTTTACTTCCAGCAATAACACCCCAGAATTCACCCCTGATCTTTGAGGTTTGCTCAGAACCAGTTAATCTGGCTAATTGACTCAGGTTCCAGCAGCCAGGTTTTCAAAAAACTTGAGATATGCATTTGGCAAGGAGAGCAGTTACAGAATGGAGGGCGGGAAAGATATAGTGATTACGGTTAGATTGCCAGTAGGGTGTTTGTGTTGGTGTGCGTTGGGGGCGGGGGGTGGTTGGTAGAGCCAGGAGAAGTTTACAAAACTTCTTTTGTCTCCCAGTCATCTCTGCTTGAACTCCCCTTTCTCTCCCCTTCTAGAAAGCAACATGTACAGAAGTAGAGTTGTGGGGAGGAATTTGTAAGGATGCCGGGATTGTGGCCAATATCCCTGGCAGTTTGAGGAGTGGGGCAGGGATGGAAATGACGTTGCATGATGTGTGACATTCTCCCACTATAAGTGGGTTCTTGGCAACCCTAGACAGGGCTGGGGGCCAGAAGGGGAGGAGGGTTCTCTCCCTTCCACCTTCTCTTGAGTTTGCCATCTTCCCTCCCTCCCTCCCATAGCCATTGGGTGTCAACCTCCAGAACAATAGCTGGAGATTTCCTGGGATTACAACTCATTTCCAGGCAACAGAGATCAAGTCATCTGGAGAAAATGGTCACTCTGGAAAGTGGACTCTATGGCATTTATACCCTATTGAAGTCCCCTCCTCAAACCCCACCCTTCTCAAGTTCCACCCCGAAAATCTCCAGATATTTCCCAGCCTGGAGCTGGAAACCCCATCAAGTCCTCAAATTTGCAGGAAGAGGATGAGGAGAGAAGGGTATAGATTTATATACAATTATTACTTTTTAAAAAATCCAACTGTTACCCCAACCACCCAAGGTGATGCATACAGACAACCACACCCTGCTTCACTCATCCAGCAACCATGTCAGGTAGGTTAGGCTGAGAGAGGGACCTCAGTGTACTTCACAACACACTGGGATTGAACCCACAAAATCAAAGTTTAGCACTTGCTCTGCCATCTTTGTCACTGAGGAAGATAATGCAAGAGGGGAGTCTGTGTTTCCCGCCTCCTGTTTTCAAGATGGAAGCCTCTACTGATAGGTGGCTTTTGGTCACAAGCTCCTGCTCTGGTAATCCACTTAGTCCTCATCTCTGTTGTGATTTTTAGAACACGTCGACACACAAAGGAACTCCCTCACCTGGTGGTGGATCCAGATCCTCTGGGTTCACTTGTGTTCCCTGTGGGAATCATCTCAAGAGACATGAAAATGGGTTCCTGAGTAAAGCAGGGCTTTGGAATCTCTCGTACAGTTCAATGCATGTTCTTTTTGTAGCAACACTGCTGATCTAGACACCTTTTCAACTGCAGAATCATTCATTGTAACTGTGAAGCCTGATTTGTTTCTTTTAATTGCTGGTTGCTATGACATAGTGGCTTTACTACAGTGGTGGCGAACCTTTGGCACTCCAGATGTTATGGACTACACTTCCCATCAGCCCTAGGGGCTGGTGGGAATTGTAGTCCATAACATCTGGAGTGCCAAAGGTTCGCCACCACGGCTTTACTACAATATGGACCCAGATGCTTGCTACGTGTCTTTGGGCACACAGACACACATTCTCGGCCTAATTTACCTTACCTGGCTGTTGTGAGGATTGGAAGAAGGAGCTACAGACATCGCAGTGTCTGGGTGTGACTGTACCTTCTCTCTCTTTGGAATGAAGCATCAATGCACCGGCTGCATAGAGAGCGGATCAGCCTTCTATAGGTGCACTTTTGGTTTCCTCCTCTGAGGTATTCTGTCCCAGACTGTATTTTGAAGAAAAAGCCTGAGGAACAAGCCCTCTGTGGTGAATGTACATGCTTTTGTGCGGGACTTCCATCTCACTCTGAGCTGTTGTGGGGGTTTATTCCCTCCCAGTGCTATACATCAAGCATTTTTGGCACTTTAATGTATGGAAAGCCCACAGTTGAGATTGTCGCAACCTAATGCCTGCATAGTGAAGGGTTTTACCCATGTGATTAATGGTGTGAAATATATCTGGCCATGTTCTTACTGGCGGTGCTTTATTCCAGCTGTGCTGTAGAGCTCAGCTCTGTGGGAAAAGAACACAATCAATTAGGTATCAAGCGACTCCAGCAGAACTTTTTAAGCGCCGGGTTTCTCCGTCTTCACACAAACTGCACTTCTCAAGCCGATGTCTTCTTTGTGCCTCCGACTCAAAAATCTCCTTCTGTCCCAAACCTGGTCCTGTATCTGCCCATTTTATTTATTTTAAAGAACAATGCTTTGAATATATAGGGCAGTTGTTTTTAGAATGGTTCTGGTTGCCCCTTGAGATGAAAAAGAACCCAAACGATCACGGAGATTGGATACCTTTTCTACACAGATAAAAGGTCTGGGGCTTTTCAATCTACCCCCCACCCCTCCAAAAAAAATAATGATTAAATGGAGACCAGGAACAAAATTTATAAAATGACCTAATAGGGAAAGCAGTTAAAGGGAACTTCTCCTCCTCCTTGACCCTGAGGATCCTCCAATGAACTTGATTGTTCAGGATAGACAAAGGAATGTTTTCATGCAATGCATAACCAATGTATGGAACTCACTGGCACACAATGCAGTTATAGTTAGAGGAATTTCATAGAGCATGAATCAGATTCATGCATGGCATACAGCACTGTGTAGTGGTTAGAGTGCCAACCTTGGATCTGGGACAACCAGCTTTCAACCCCCATTGAGCTATGGAAGTTCACTGGGGGACCTTGGGCCAGTCATTCTCTCAGCCTAACCCACCTTGCAGAGCTGTTGTGAGGATAAACTGAAGGAGAATAGAACAGCAGAAGCCACTTAGAAGTAGAAGAGTTTGGATTTATACCCCCCCCCCCGCCTTTCTCTCCTGTAAGGAGACTCCAGGTGGCTTACAAGCTCCTTTCCCCTCCTCTCCCCACAACAGACACCTGTGAGGTTGGTGGGGCTGAGAGAGTTCTGAGAGAACTGTGACTAGCCCAAAGTCACCCAGAAGGAATGCAGGAGTGCGGAAACACATGTGGTTCACCACATAAGTCTCTGCCGCTCAGGAGGAGGAGTGGGGAATCAAATGTGGTTCTCCAGATTAGAGTGCACTGCTCTTGACCACTACGCTACATTGGCTGGCCTTCACTGGGGAGAAAGATGGGGGTACACTTGAAAATAAATACATAAATATTTGCCAGTAACTAGAACACTAGTTGAGAAGGTAAGGTGGTGTGGCATAGTCCAATCTAGTCAGACCCTGAAAGTTACACAGGGTTGGTTCTTGAATGGGGGACCACCAAGGAAGACTTTGGAGAGGATGATCTTTTTCTGGGGTCACCATAAATCCCCTGCGACCTGGAGGCACTTTTCACACATGGTAAACAGATTGTCTAGGATAGGTGAGGGATTGTAGCTTAGCCTTGACCTGGCATGCTTGCTTTCTATAGGCAGGGATCTATTTATTTCTTCTGGCAGGAAGGTGTATTCATTTACACGATGTAGTAATAGTGCAGCCAGATGTTGACTATCTTGGTGAGAATTAGACCTTAGAGCTAGCTTAGAGCTTTAGTTGTAGTGGATTTCTCAGGCACGGTGATAAACAGCCGTGCGTACACTTCAGAGCAACATGCAAATAGACTTTGAAGGCACAGGGAATAAGCAGTAATTTTGAAAACCGCACGTCCTGCCTGAAATATGTCAGTAATCTTGCAGTTGTTAAAAGCTAAAGCACGGCACGGTTTATGCAATTGGTTTTAATTAGAAAACTGCCAAGGGCAAGCTCGAATGCAGGAAATCTTTAATTGGTCTGCACATATAAATTACATTTTTTTTAAAAAAGTAAAGAAAACAGCTTCATAATTCCTGTGTTTCCAACAAATCTCAAAATGTAGACAAGTTTAGAAGCGCCCAAACCAGTCCCTCCCCCACAACGCATGTTTGCATTTAATCATTGGAAATGTTCCGGGCTGACTGCAGGGGATGGCTCTAGGTTTGGGCCCTTTTTTTTAATTAAGCAAAGTGTGAGGTTTTTACTTTACAAACGTAAAATAATGGGGGGGGGAAGCATCTTGCAGGGGGGTTTGAACATAACTGCAGTTTCAAAAAGTAGGTTATATTTACTTTCACTGACGTTTCAGTACTCAGGTCGTTCACAGATTTGGCCATGTATGCATAAAATTGGGGGAGTGGGGCCTAAACACCATTGGCCTGGCTTTGACATGCACGCACACGTCTTTATCAAGGTTGTCCTTGTTGGAAGTGAAGGACTTTACGCTGTTTCCTGCCTCAACCTACAGAGGGGGTTTTACTAGAGAGCTTAGGGATTTGACACCTTTACTCTATCATACTGGTTCTATCCCTTTGATGTTAGACTGATACACTCAGGGACTTCCTTCCTTCCGGCTTCTTCCTCGACCCTTTCTCCATTCTATTCCTACCATGCCTAGAGAGAGGATGGATGCTCCACGCATCCATCTCCATCCAGCTAGATTAGGATAGCATAGTGACTCTATCTACCTACCTTTCTATCCAGAATGGAGTTCACTAATAAATACTCTTTTTATTAGATTAGAAACTACAACTGACTGACTTTCTTTTTGTGTAAGCCTTGCCGCGACATTACGGGAATCCATCATCGCCACGTAAGCACGCCTGCATCGACGGTGGTAAGGCTTCTACAGTTCTAGCCACCTCGCGTCAGCTTGCTAACTACGAATAGGGATAATCTCCAACTACCAGGAGCACTTATCCCAACAATCCTCACAACCACCCTACAAGGCAGATCATCATTATTTCTGTTTTAGAGAGCAGTAGTTGAGGCAGGTAGAAAATCACTTATTCAAGGCCACGCTGTGAGTAGGAATCAAAGCCCATCTGAGCAGTGGCCTTGGATACTGAATTTCACAAGCTAAAGAAATGCCTGCAAACCTCCTCAAACGCATCCTGGCCATCCCCACCCCCCTGCCCCGCAGTCATTTCCTAAAGTTTTGGTCATAGCTACATTTGCCTAGAAAAGCAGAGATATACCTGAGTCTGTGGACTATATACCACTTGCACGCATCTACACACATACTCAAACAGTGTAATGGAGAGCATCGAGCCAAAGATAAGTCATTTTTTTTCTCCTCAGAAATCTTAATACGTGGGAGACCTGTGGATATATTTATTTGTGAGAAAAGGCTGTGAATAAAAGCGAGCATAAGACTGTCAAACTAGCACTGGGGACAGCCAGGTTCCCATTCTAGACAGGAGAGAAACCATGGGCTGATCACTTTTCTCTGAGCCTGCCCAACAGGGTGTTGTGAGGATGAAAACAGGGAAGCGTGCACACCATCTGGAGCTCCCCGGAAGAAGGGCAGAATTTTAAAAATGTGAGAAATAAATAGGAATCAAACTTTACAATAATTCATGATGACGAATAACCTAAATCCTTGCAAATGTTCAGTAGAGTTGTCATTTGTACCTTCCAAAGGGTTGCTTCAAATCATTTGATGTCAGAACCTGGGGCGAACAGGGTATGGGAGCTGCGCCTTCATAGGGATGACCTTGGAGATTTCCTTTCCTTTGGCAGCTCCTAGCTCTAAACACAAGTTCTAAGTCCTCCAGTTGGCTCAAGGGGGCAGAGGATAGGAACTTCCCACAACAGGAGGAAGAGCTTTGGAACTAATTGATTCATTCACAGGAAACGTCTGGGGGTCAGAGATCAGCGTCCCTTTCCGCTGTGATGAATAGCCCGTGTAATTGGTGGACAAATGCTGGTGTTCGAGATTTATTTCAATTAATTGAGGAACGCCAGTCGCCTTCCCATTCTAATCGCAGGATCTCAGCCACCCACTTGCTGGGAGGGAGGTCAGGTGCCTCAATTTAGCTGTCATGTTTACGAGACTACAGGTACCACGACTCACTCCTTTAGTTCTGCCAGGTGAGGGTCAGGGGTACATCATAAAGCTGTTTCAAGTCTGGATTTAGCACTGTAATTTGGTACTGGTACTGTCCACATTCAATTAGTCCCAATGACAATGGTGTACTGACTAAGAACAGCGTGGTGTTAAGTTTGATTCCCTACTCCTCCACATGAACTCTTACCTAGTAAACTGGATTTGCTTCCACATTCCTACTGTGTGACCTTGGGCCAGTCACAGTTCTTTGGAACTCTCTCAGATCCACCTACCTCGCCAGGTGTCTGTTGTGGGGAGAGGAAGGGAAAGAAGTTTGTAAGCCTCCTTGAGTCTCCTTACAGGAGAGAAAGGTGGGGTATAAATTCAAACACTTCTTCAAAATAGTTGGGGCACACCCTCGACCCCTACCAACACAAGAAGAGCTTTGAATTTTCCAACAAGAAAACGCATATGTTTCTCTGCCCCCTCTCCTTTGTTTTCTTATGAGGCAGATAGCGTAGAATACTTATGATAGCGTAGAATGTCTTATGATGCAGATAGCGTAGAATACTGCATTAGCAGTGATTCCTTCCTTCTCACCCAGGAGCCATGGACATTGGAGTTTGGGGTGTTAAGAGAAATCTGGCAGAGAGGCAGTAGCATCTGCACTAAAACCACAGTTCCCAGTATCGGGGTTGGGGGGGCCATGACCGACAGGTAGTATAGCACCGGCATCAATGTGTGAGACAAAGTGTGCCATCAAATCACATGTGACCCACTCTGACCCTGTTAAGTTCCACCTCATGGGGTATTCCAGGCCATTGCTTTCACATCCTGCATGTGAGCTCCCAAAGGCACCTGGTGGGTCACTGCAAGTAGCAGAGAGCTGGACTAGATGGACTCTGGTCTGATCCAGCTGGCTTGTTCTTATGTTCTTAAGAGATGACCAGAGATGGTTTGCCACTGCCTGTCTCTGCATAGCAACCCCAGTCTCCCTTGGTGGTCTCCCACCAATAATCAGCTTCAAAGATTTGTTAAGATCAGGCTAGTCTGCACTATTAGAGTTTGTGAGTGACAGCTGGTAGGAAGTATTTGTTATAGTGTTGGGAGACATGGGTTCAAATAGTCTGGCAGTCCTTCCCCCTGCCCTGGTTACAGGGAAGCTAGCAGAGAGTTTACCAACTGAAGGGCTGCTTCTATGAGTGGGCATCTTAACCCACAACCAAGTCCTCTGGAGGGAAGAGTTTTGTAACCTGGACTACAGAAGAAACGTCCAGCAAATCTCCCAAGTAACTCTAACCTAAGTAAAAAACACCCATTGACTTTAACTGTAACTGAAGACTGCAGCTATACCATCTGAGTGGTAGGACATGCCAGAATGGTCTCCCCTCCCCTGGTCCTCCAGCAAAGTTACAAAGAAGAAGTTGTTTTGGGCATACCACACACCCATTTTAAAATTACATTATTTTGCCTTTTTTTTGCAATAGCTTGAGAAGACACTTTGGATACAGATTGTAGTAGGGCAACAAGATGTCAATGAATGGATGAATCCAGGAAATGAGGCCCCCAGTCATGTGCCCTGGAAGGTGGGTGGGGGGGCAAGACCTGAGGTTGTGGACTTCATGTCAGAAAATGGGGTCTCTGTTCCCATTTACAAAAGTCTGACAAGGATAGTTTTCCTGCTGCCGCCATCGGTGTCAACGAGAACGATGTGTCCTACCAGCTTGATTCTCCTGTGAAAACATACTCTTGAAATTATTATTATTATTATTATTATTATTATTATTATTATTATTATTATTATTATTATTATTATTATTATTATTATTATTATTGTTTGTTTGTTTATTTGACTTTTATACCGCCCACCCCCTGAGGTCCCTTCTGAACATGCAGAAAAATGCACTTTCAATCCACTTTCAATGCACTTTGAAGCTGGATTTTACTGTGTGGAACAGCAAAATCCGCTTTCAAACAATTGTGAAAGTGTATTGAATGTGCATTATTCTGCATGTGCAGAACGGGCCCAAGAAGGGGAAAAGGCATTAAAGGGCTCTCCGGGATCTTTACAGTGACCCCAGCAGAGGCAGAAGTTTCTCTTCCTCCTCCTCCCTTTCTCTTGATTGATGGCAAAGCTCGGGGTGACAAGAGATAATGAAATCTGCACATGCCAAAGGCTGTCCCTTGCCACATTCTTGGCTGCTGCTTCCAGTTGAAAACTGCCAAGAGTGTGAACAAATTAAAGATGGCTCGAATCAGAATGTACAGGGAGGGGCAAAAGATAAAACCCCAAAATTCACATGCGCTGGGGGAGGGAACACACCTGAGCATGGTCTAATGTTGTAAAGTTTAAATCAAGAGTGCTTTGCATACATATCTCTGCAGAAATCTGACTGATTCAGCCCAGACTTTATCTGTAATCTTCATTAGGTTGGGAAACCTGCTTACAGAAGCAGAACTGTGACAAAACAGACAAGAGCCGTTGTCTGGTTGCTTCCTTCAGTTCAGTAAGTCCTGCTCCATCTCTTGCAACTGGCACTTGGTGGTGGAAAGGGCTGTTGAGCCACAGCCAACTTACGGTAACTATGTATTGTCGAAGGCTTTCACGGCTGGACTCAACTGGTTGTGGGTGGGCTTTCCGGGCTGTGTGGCCGTGGTCTGGCAGATCTTGTTCCTAATGTTTCGCCTGCATCTGTGGCCGGCATCTTCAGAGGTGTATCACAGAGAGAAGTTACACACTCAACTGGTTGTGGTGGGCTTTCCGGGCTGTGTGGCCGTGGTCTGGTAGATCTTGTTCCTAATGTTTCACCTGCATCTGTGGCTGCTGGCATCTTCAGAGGTGTGTCAGAGTGATACACAGGGGATGCCAGAGCCCTGCGAGAACCCAGAGGGTGGGGGAGGGGAACAGGGTGATCTGGAAAAGATTATATTTGCCATCTGTTTTTTCCCTAATGTATAGTACTGTATTTTATAGTACTGTAGTTTTAATTTTTGTATGGTTCCATTTTTAAGTGTTTAAATGAATTGTTGTGATCCGCCCTGGGCCCTGTGGAGATAGGGCAGGATATAAACCTAAAAATAAATAACATAAAATTTCCAAACCTCTTTCAGGTTTGATTATATATCGCCCAGACACTGATACGGTAATCTTTGGAAGCCGCGGCCATCAGTCTTTGGCTGGGATGACTGTGGTCTGAGAAGGCCACACAGTGGACAGCTGCAGTGTGATAGTCCAGTACAGCTAACGGTTTTAGCTTCTTCCAGCCAAAGATACGGATGCGGTAATCCCAGCCAGCAGTGGCCAAAATCTTCTTGTCTGGTCTGAGGGTCACGTCAGCAATTCCAGGATTGGTAAGCTGGTATGTCTGCTGAATCTGAGAAGAAAAAGTTATAAGATACTGAATGTGGCGATTTGAAGGGTTGCTAGATCGCACAGCTAGAGGAAAAGATGAAACAGGAAACAGAAACACTCCAAGGGTGTTTGGTATTGAGTATGGAAATGTATGTCAGCAAACAAAACAAGACAGTCTCTACTGCTATACTTCGCTGTCCCCCGTTGTATTCTCATTCTTTCACGACAGAAGCCTGCTGATCAGAGCGGTCCCACGTGTTTACTGAACGTGCGGGAGAGAGAATGAGCGTGTTGGCCTCACCCACGACATCCACAGTCAGTGGCTAGGGGCAACTGCGCAGAGGAAGTACCTCACAAACTGTCCCTTTCCACGATCAACAGCACAGCATCGTCGACCATGGGGAGGGAGAGGACCCTGAGGAAGAAGAGTAGGTTTTTATACCCCACTTTTCTCTACCTTAAGGACATCCAGCATGGTGTAGTAGATAAGAACAGTCAATTCTAATCTGGTGATCCAGGTTTGATTCCCCTGTCCTCTCTAAGAAGCCTGCAGGGTGACCTTGGGCCTGTCACAGTTCTCTTAGAACTCTCTTAGCATCACCTACCTTGCAAGGGGTCTGTTGTGGGGAGAGGAAGCCACTTGGAGAAGAATTTAAAAAGCTGGTTTTATATCACACTTTTCTCTATCTTTACAACTGAAATTAGCTTATAAATCACCTTCCCTTCCCCTCTGACAACAGATACCAGATTAGAGTCTGCCACTCGTAACCACTACACAACACTGGCTGGATGTGTTCACTTAAACAGATCAGCAAATATATACAGTCAAACCAATACTAAAAAAATCTGAGGCCAGCCAAGCCTAAGAAACATGGACTGTATATATAGTGACACAAGGCAATGAACTAATTGGTATATGCAATTAGTTTGAGTATAAAGTGTCTTCATCCACTTGCTGGAGCTGCTGCTGTCTACTACCACAATTCGTTTGAATATTTTCTACTCATTGAATATTGATGATACTGACTCTTTCAATTTATTGGAACGCAATATGAATGTTACAGGTTTCTTGCCTTATGTACAATGTTTATGACATCTTATACAATGCTTTTGAGAATTTGTTAATAAGTACAGTCCCATTACACTTCTTATTTTGCCTAAGTGCCCTCATTGTATGTTTTGTTGTTACCTTTATATCCAGTTGAATATTACTTATAATATAATCACAATATATCTTTATGAATAATCTTTATGAACGGTGTATGAATTATCTATTGATTTTATACTCAAACTAATTGCATATACCAATTAGTTCATTGCCTTGTGTCACTATATATACAGTCCATGTTTCTTAGGCTTGGCTGGCCTCAGATTTTTTAGTAGTGGATGTGTTCACTGCAAGCTGCTTGTTTGCTGCCGTAGCTCAAAGAAATCTTCTTGTACAGTGATTGTCTGGAAGTTTTTTTTCTCTTTGGCAGCATCCCAAGGTCCCATCATGATAAAAGTCTGAAGCCGGTGAGGTTGGGGCACAAATGCTGGACAGAATTTACTGTCTTTAATCTCTGCCCCAAATTCTCTGCCTGTGGACAGGCTTTCATTTTCATGACAAGAGAGAGAGAGAGGCTGTAACTCTGCCTCCCATATTCTTTTGCCAATGGAAACTGTAAATGTCCTCAAAGAAAAGAACCTTCACATATCTATATAATTTTCTATACTATACAGCGTGGTGTAGTGGTTAAGAGCAGGTGCACTCTAATCTGGAGAACTGGGTTTGATTCCCCTCTCTGCCACTTGAGCTGTGGAAGCTTATCTGGTGAACTACATTAGCTTGTGCACACATGCCAGCTGGGTGATCTTGAGCTCGTCACAGTTCTTTGGAGCTCTCTCAGCCCCACCTACCTCATAGGGTGTTTGTTGTGAGGGGGGCGTGGAAGGGAAAGGAGTTTGTAAGCCCCTTTGAGTCTCCTTACAGGAAAGAAAGGGGGGATATAAATCCAACTCTTCTCCTCCTTCTATAATAGAATTACAGCACAGGGAGAGCTATAGAGCCCCCTTTTCCTCTGTGTGGTCCTGATTCAAAGCAAGGCTGCACATTCTTGACATTTACATTTAAGAGACACCAGAAGCCCCGCGATCTCTGTCGTGTTTAGTTTGACCCTTACTCTGCCTCACAACTATGCTGACTGTGGAAGTCAAATGGAATTCTCTCACAACTAGGCTGACCGGGGAGTCGAATGGAATATGCAAAGCTGATGTGGAGACAGCTCTGTCGGATCACCTCTATGGGGAAGAGGGCACATGCTTGGTTTCCACTTCTTGTGCACAGATGGAAAAGTCATTCTGATCAACAAGCTACAAGAGTCACGTCCGGTTTGACAGGCCAAAGCGTTACAAAAGGAAGCCTACGATTGCCTTTGAGGGGTTGAGCTGTAAGTCATAACACGTGTGATGATCATCTTTCTTCCTTTTTTTTTAAAAAAAAATGCATTTATATGTTTCTGGTCCCTACCCACCTTGAGCCTTCAGAGGAAAGAAGCTACTTGGGAAAAAAAATGCAAACATACAATTTCAACCAATGTCTGGCTGCTCCAAAGCACAAAGTTGAAACAAAGATTTATAAATATTCAGAATTAGCAAAGATACTGAGATACTGCAGGAATCCCTGTGGGACATCCGTTCTTCCAGGGTTCCAATTTCTAGTGTTTATTTTACTTACTTATTCTGAAAATGTATATCCTGCCTTTCTATCAGTAAAGTCCCCCTGATTTAAATAAACACAGAACAAATCTTACATGACCACAACAAAAACATCAAATATCAGCTGAAAACAGCATATAAAAGAGAAGCAGAAATAAAACTAGTAAAAAGTCTGAAGTCCACAGCATACAAAAAAAAAATCAGGAATAATACCCCAATGTTCTGATTAATCTATCAATAAGACAGAGAATGAAAAATAAACAGCTCTAACAATTAAAAGTTAAACCCGTGAAGCACTCGGGGTTCTTGGGAAGGAGAGACTACAATGGCAGAAGGTTAATAGTTTACATTTACTTATGAAAATGTTAGTAATTCTGCAGTGAACACATTGCTCTGATTATTCTCGGGATCATCTAGTTTTTACTACACTGCCTTTTACCTGTGCCATTCCACTATACTTAGGCAGCTGTGGTTTGCCTTGTTTACTCATTTGATAATCCTAGTCCATTTACATTGCTTACTGGAGGTTTCATGCTGTATGATTACATTTTAGAAAAATTCTGTAACACACCTTGAGTCTCCGTGAGAAAGGTGAGCTATATATTTATTTATTTATTCATATAAATTTCTATACTGCCCCTCCCCTTTTGGGCTTGGGGTGGTTCACAACACAGTCTTAAAAACTACATAAAATGCAACAAACTGTAGAGATACAAAACAGTAATTTTAGTTTAAAGCCTTACATCCGAGACGACTAAGATGGCACTCCCTATAACCAACGAGTTTAAAAAGCCCTAAAAAAGAAGTGGAGGATGGAAAACAATTTCCGCCTGCTAGAGGGGAGGTGGCAATGGTGAGGGGGGAGGCCAGAGTTGATAAGCCTTTCTACCTCAATCATACACCTATTGGAATAGCTCCATCTTACAGGCCCTGTGGAATTGCATTAGATCCCATAGGGCCCAGGTGTCATCAGACAGGGGCTTATTCCGCACATGCAGAATAATGCACTTTCAAACTGCTTTCAATGCTCTTTGAAGCTGTGCGGAATGGCAAAATCCACTTGCAAACAGTTGTGAAAGTGGTTTGAAAATGCATTATTTTGCGTGTGCGGAAGGGGCCAGAGTGTTCCACCAGGCCTGGGCCCACTTCCATGGGGTTTATGGACAGCTTATAGAAAATCTATTCCAAACCAGTGTATGATTAATAGAAAACTTCTCAAATTCATAAAACCATTTTAAACAGTTAAGCGCAACAAACTACAAGCACCCACAGAGATCCTGAACTTCCATCAAAACAAAACTGCCTCATGGACCTTCCTGAAGGACTTTCTGGCCTCATCTGGAAGCTGCTGGAAAGAAGAGGGGCCACAACCAAGGAGGCTGGCAGATGAGCCAAAGCAGAGATCACATCCCTACAAGAGGGAGCAGCCAGAGCTGCTGGGAAGAACAAAGTTGTCATGCAATTTCACACAGGGACAGATGGCCTTTTAAGATGCCACACTGCCCTTCAAGTGTGTGAGGCAAAGGATTAACACGTTGCTTCCTAATGTTAAGAAGGGGCTGTGGCTCAATTGTATAGCATCTGCTTGGGATGCGGAAGGTTCCAGGTTCCAATCCCCATCATCTCCAGTTAAAAAGGATCTGGAGGTGATGCGAGAGACCTCTGCCTGAGAGACCCAGGACAGCTATTGACAATCTGAGTAGACAATAATGACTGAGACGAACTAATGATCTGATTCACTATAAGGCAGTTTCATGTCTGTGTTGAAACTTGTAGGCTGCTGACTCTTTCTTTCACTCATCGTACATCAGAAAGCTGGTGCTTGTTGGTGGCGGCTTTCTGGGCAAATGCATTTGCAGTCGTTTAACATCTGGGCAAAACCATGACCGTTCAGCCACCCGAGGAAGGCTCCTGCACGCCTCTGCCTCCACCTAAACCATTACCCTGAAATTGCATCAGCCTAACCAGTTCCTTCCCTCCCTGACAGAGGCGGCCTCCCCATCAGTCTTGGAAGTGACCGATGAAGGCTCCGGCGAGCCTCGTGAGGATAAGAAGGGCTAGCTTCACTGGCTCTTCACTTGCACACTGGAACAACGCCACCCAAAACAGAGTTGCTGTGCCGTCATTGCGTCACATCTTTGGATAGTTGGTTGCCGGGCCGGAGCCGCTGAAACTCTTCAGAGTAAAAATAATGTGCCACTGAGTGGTTTTTCAAACACCGCCATTACCTCAGGAACATGGAATGTCAAGGGAAAGCCCCATCTGGTTCGTATTATTAATCCAGTAGTGGAGAGGGTGGAGGAGAACAACTTTGTGCATTTGTGTCTTGGAGTGGGTTTTAGTACTTTTGTTGGGCAGACAACTGATCAGGGAAGGACAACATTAGGAACGTGGTCCAGAACCAACGTTGCACAAAAATGGATTGGGATCACTCACTGCAACGATATCTAAAGCTGTTATTTATCAAGACACCAGTCGCCGTCAAGTACAATGAACAAGGTCACTGAGCTTCGTCAAGGGCTCGAAATGAGAATATCCCTAGCTCACAACATGCATGACTGTACTGCGAGTCTCGCTACTTTGCCCTCAGATTTTTACTGGGTTTATACGCAAAACTGAGATATATTACAAGCGTGACAAGTACCTACTGGCCACCAACAAGATCATAGAGAGGTCAGGAAGCAGGCCATTGACTCCTTTTCGTCCAGCGAATTCAGAAAATAAAAATCTGATCTGTTCTCCTAAGACCGCACCATTTCAGAATGTATATATGTAAAAAGGGGAGAGGGGTCACGTATCAAGAGTGTCACAAATGTTATCTTGTGGAAAGGGTTAATACTGGAGAAGGCTAGGTGACAGCTTTTCTTCTTGGCAGGCTAACTTTCGTCCCACAGAAAGATTTTCATGTTGGGGGAATATGTAACAAGGCAATCCTGTTATCTAGAATGTGCGATTCAGCACTACTGTGACCAATTGACTTCATTGGAAGTTATTCCCTTATAAGTATGCACAGGACTAGAGTTTCAATTTTGTTTTAAAAATGGCGACTATGTTAATTTATCCACACTGCAGATATCTAGGCATTGTTGAAATGACAGAAATACAGAGGGCTCTCACCTTTTTGCATATTGTTTACTACCCATGTGTGGCTTCTTTGGTATTGCAGGAATACGACCTGGAATCTTGCCCTCAATGAAGCACTACTTAACCTTTTGGCATTGACACTTTATAGATCAGCGTACAGATTACAGCGTGACAATTACCATCTGGTGTCATTATCTTCAAGTCAACCACCACCATCAAGTACAATTAGCTCAGGAGGTGGGATAATGAAACAGCTGTTTTGACAAACGGCAATGCTGCACTGCTCTTGCAATTTAATAAATCACCTTTCCTACTATAGACCGGCATGTCCAAAGAACCCCAACCAAGACTTCATTTCAGATCACAAAGATCCAAATCCCATTAGAACGGTTTATTTTTTTGTTTATTTTTTAACTGGGTGACCCAAGATGGCTCAATGTATCATAGAATCATGAAAAGGGACATGAAATGGGACATTAATCCCTCCTTTTTAAAAAGAAGAATGTACCGGTAGCCCATTCTATGTCAGAAGAAAAGTTTGCTTTAAAAACAAAACGTATTTTTTTAATAAATGGTGTAAAATGATCCAGAATATAGACTCCATATTTATTTCCACATTTTTAGTTGCCATTCCAACCAGAGGTGCTTAAGGCAATGGGTAAATTATAAAACCTGATGTTAATGAAACACTTTAAATTCCCAATAAAATATTATTTAAATACCAGAATGATCTAAATAAGAAACCAACCCACACTAAAAACCATGCCCAGCTCAGTTCATACCTGAAAATAAGTAAACTTTAGCTGATAATGAAAACTGTAAGGGCAAGACATAAGTACATTAAGGAATTCCCTACTATGCTATATAAATACCAAAAAAAACCCAGACAAAAGGTTAAAGGTAGAATGTGTTTCTTTAAAAACATATAAAATTATGATGCCAAAAATTCTATGAAATTGGAGACAAGTACGGGGGGTGGGGGGGGGGGGGAGAAAAGCTTTACATTCTCTGGATGTTTGTTCATATATCAAGACCTGTCGAATTTCCAGCATCTGAGAGCAGCACATTTTTTACAGGAAGAATGAAACCCTGAGCAATGCAATTAGTCCATTAACTGCTGTTTGATGCTATCTTCCAGGTTTACAAAAATGGTGACAGACACGTGCTAACTAAATGCAAAGACAACCTCCAGGTTTATGGTATGCTTCTAATGTGACCTTGAGAATTAGAAAAAAAAATCCTCCCCTTAATGCATGGAACAACTGTGGATTGCATCTTACCACATGTAGTAGGCCCAAAGCTTAATTAATTGTCTGATGGATACTGGTATTTTCAGAAGTTAATATAGTCTCAAGATTAGCAAAAAAATCCAGATCAAGAACTTGCTTTGCTGAATTTATTTCCAGTTGAGTTACACATAAGGTAATCCTCAACAGAACTATATCCTTCTAAGTTCATTAAAGTCCATGGGCTTAGAAGACTGTACCTCTGCTTAGAATTGCATTGATATCCTGATAATAGGCAACTGATGAAAGGTGTAAAACCAGACCCGTCTCAAACAAGGCAGACATTCCCTGAATATTTAGTAAATGGTAAATTAATCCAGAGAAAAAAAGATCTTCAAAAACCAGACTGATGAGGACTAAATATGCCCTCAAAAGTATGAAATGTTGGGGAGTGCCAAGCATCCGCTAAAGAAAACGGAAGAGAAAAATTAGGTTCCTTAAGTCCCTCAGAGATTAGAGAACTCTAGAAGGGAAGATTCTGAGTGTGAAGGGTAGGATTTCCCAACTGTGTCTTCCTACAATTCCTCATGGGCCCCAGGTGGTTATATTTCTAACAGCTGGAGTTTGAGAAGTTATATTTCTAACAGCTGGAGTTTGAGAAGTGACGGGAGTCTATAGCTTCGCTTGTTTGAACAGGTATGGAAACTTGCTCTAGCACAGATACGTTGGTTATTGTAGTATCTTTATTATCTTACATTATTATAGGCTGTTTCCGCACGAAGGCGGAAGTGGCCGGGTCGGCGTTTACGACGCCGACCCGACGACGCTGGGACCGTCCGCACGGACGGTCCTGGAAACAGCCGGGCAGCCGACGCCGCTGAGCCGGGCATGCCTGGTCAGATAGCGCTCGCCGAGGTGTCTGGGGACATTTCGCTCACCTGCTCCAGTGGCGAGGGCAGGGTATGGTCCCCAGGCCTCGGGCGACGACCAGAGGCCCGGGACAAGGTAAGTGCCGGGTGGCGCGTCAAGCCGCTGCCGCTTGCCGGCAGCGGCTTCGGTGGCGCTTCACAAAGAGCGCTTCCAAGCGCTCTGGGAAAATGCCGGCTTTGCAACGGGCGGGCGGCGCAAGGGCGGCGCGGCTGCGATGCAGCTGCGCCCCCTGTGCAAATGGCGTTTTTACCGTCTCCAGGCTGCCATTCATTGCCCGTGCGGAAACGGCCTTACATTATTTGAACTGAAATATTTGCTCTCCATTTTTTTATGTCCATTGTTTTGTGGGGTAATTATGTTATCATTACTTGTTATTGAAGAAACACTGACTTGTGTATGTATCTGTGTGTATTTCCTCTCCGTTGCTCAAATTCAAAACTCATTTATAAAATCCGCAATTGAAATTTGTAAATAGATAATAGCACACAGATTTCATTGTCCCATTTCCTGCGGTAAGATCCTGAAAGCTAAAATACATACCTAGGGAAGAAAAAAACCCTTACTGCATATGATCATATACTGCATATTATCATACTGTATCCAACGAAGTGACAATATTTAGGTATACAAGCTAGGTTTTGCGTACGATAAGATCTATTTAGAATTTGTATAATGAAAGAAAGATAAGAAGTTCAAAAGTATCCCCAGCTATAGCCAGCTTCTTCTGAATCACTAGTCTGTGATTAATCAGCAAGGGATCTCCAACAACTGCACTTCATGACTAAAGATATTTTCAGTCTATCAAAAGGTAAGTGCAAAACAGAACAAATGGCACAGAGAGGGCAACAGCACTGACCTCTAAGTTCTGCTGCTCACTTTGGCTCCAGATACACAGCATCTTCTCAGACGATCCCGACACTCCCTTGGCCTTCTCCGAGTCAAAGTCAAGGGCCATGATTGGCTCCTGATGACATGTGAGTCGACTCATCCTTTTCCCCATTGACAAATTCCACAGTACCACTGACCCATCCTCGTAGCCAGCCAGAAGGGAAGGATATGAACCAACACTAGGCTGATGGAAAAACACAGCACAAATGATCAAAATGCTTTGTGTAAAATCCACCAACTGGGTCCAAAATGGCCAAGCCAATATTTGGCGTGCCCGAGACTTCAAAAGGTAATACTATAAATCAGTTGTCCCAACCCCACCTGAGCCCTGTGAATATCCAAAAGAACTACAATACTCAAGAACCTGTTTTGATAAGTAGGCTGATTTTCAGGGAAGGAAAGGACCACTGGAAAGATGATATCTGCACAATCAAAACATTCTAACCCTGATTGTTTCAACATCTCAATATGTTTATTCACAGTCTGGATTCCCCATTACATGTAATAGTAGAGTGGATGGGCTTGTGGCAGTCTAAAAGGCAGCAAAACCAAGCCAGTCAAGCATGCAGAAAAATATAACTTCCTAAACTAACCAAGAGGAAGTTGATGGAAAAAGGAAGTCAGTTGAAGACTGAATAAGTACCAGGAAATATATAATGTTGAGAACAGTTGAGATCTGAAGGGGGGAAACTTTGTGGTGGTGGGGTGGTGGTGGTGGTGGGGATGGAATGATCTGCAAGCCCCTGACAATATTCAGAATGAGAAGACTTGAATGAGGAAAAGATTCCAAATCCACTTCCCCAGGTTGTTCCAACTAATACTGAGGCTCGTGGTAAATCCACAGAGAAGGTACAATCTCCAGGTGTGCCGAACCATATTCTTTGTAATCAAGATGGAAGACTGCCTCCCCTGCAACAGTCTAATGAGGAACAAAGCACACTTTAGAGGCAGAAAATGTTGAGAATACAGTGGAACCTCGGAAATCGCCGATTTCGGTTTTCGCCAGCTGCCACTGGGCGTTAGAACGTCTCGGATTTCGCCAACAGTCTCGGATTCCGCCGACGTAAATTGCGTAATTTATGCAATTTGCTACGCTGTTTGCACATGCGCAAACGTCGCATATGCGTAAACAGTGCAGTTTTGGAAATCGTCAATTTCAGATTTCGCCGATAATCACTGGATGGATTATCAGCAAAATCTGAGGTTCCATTGTAGTTAAGTATCTGTTAAAGAAGGAATAAAAAGAAAACCAGAGGGACATGGAAATTGGCCCGCTCAAACTCCTTAGAGCTTATATCCTGCAAGAGAATATTTGGGTGAGGAAATATTCCAATTATCTCTCCCAGACAAACAATCATATCATGCTTGGCCCTCAGCTTGTTAGCCAGTCTTAGTCATAACATATTCTATTCTCCCCCCCGCCCCAAGATATTGAAATGCTCAAGATAAGCATTTTCCCAAACCCCATTGAAGAGTCTCTCTCTGCACCCCATCCACAAAAAACTTCTGAGCTCCCAAAGAGTTAACATGGCCAAGTCCGACTGTAACCAATTGAGAGATATTTTGATTAATGATGTCACAGGCCAAAGGGCATGACACCCTGGGCAGTCACCTAATTTATTTAAGCCTCTGAAATAACTCAAAGAAAGGAACGTTACTGGATTACATGTCACACTTAAGGAAAATATTCATCATTGCACTCAGCGAAAGAATAATGACCCTGTAAATCGGAAGGCTGCTGATCGAATGAAGACTCCAAGTTCTAATAAAAGAAAATTAAAAAACACACGCCTGTTAACACTGGTCATGGCCTTAAAAGGAGCAAAGCCAGCCAAGTTGGCCCCAAACTCGACTGTGCTTCAATAACAGAGGCACTCATCATTGGTTCCCTTGTTTCCAAATGTATTTTTAATTAATCTTGTGGAGATTTTAAAACAAGATTGAATATTTTTTTTTAAAAAAAAGCTTTTTGAGCATTTCATTTATTGCTCCAGATAATCACACACCTGATTTCCCTCTGTAACTCATTCAAGCTAATCTTAAATTCACATTGCTCAACTATACATTTCAGCAGCAATTGTATTAACAAAAATGTGTGGTCCTGAGAATTTTTTTGGGGAAAGAAAATAGTGTTGCTTGAGCTCTTGCTTCCAAGGTCAGCTGCCCTGCCTCTAGCGGTCTCAAAGTCTGTGTTCTCTCCTGGATATAGTCAGCCTTGGGAAAATGCCCACCGTTGGGACCAGTCAAAAGATGAATGACTTGGGACACCAATGGCAGCCACGGGTATGAACCAGCACTGAACCCAAAAGGAAGCGCTAATTATGTTTAATACAGTGATTAGGATATCAAACATCAAGTGCCATAACCACCGAAGTGTCACAATATGCACATAAGCCACAGATATAAACACAATGTGTGCAAAGTTAAGAGTCGCAGAATATATACTGACAACTGTACTGGTAGGCTGGGTCCTAAGCAGTGGTGGGATCCAAAAATTTTAGTAACAGGTTCCCATGGTGGTGGGATTCAAACTGTGGCATAGCGCCAATGGGGCTGGGTGGGGCACGACGGGGGCATGACCGGGCATTCTGGGGCGGGGCTGTGGCAAGGATGCAGCCGCTGCACCAGTCCTTGGGCAGGAAACGAATGCACGCAGGCGCAGGTTGCCACGCACGCTGGTGCACCTCCTGATAGACTGCTTCAACTTCCGCACGCTACTGCTGAGAGGAGGGGCGTAACTAAGGCAAAAATCACATGGCAAAATCACCAATTAGTAACCCCCTCTCGGCACACACAAATAATTAGTAACCTACTCCCGGGAACCTGTGAGAACCTGCTGGATCCCACCTTTGGTCCTGAGTCCATAAACATCCGCAGTATTGTGCTCAGAAGAATAAGTAGAACAGAAGTACAAGACAGTTGGTCATTCATTAAATATTCTCCTTTCGAAAGGGTCTTGCACTGCTTTGTCTGCTTTCTTTTCAGTTTCAATGCTGCAGGAGAATCTTTATTGCTGTCCAATGCATGTTCAATTCCTTTGGGCTTAGCAGCGCACAGATGATTTTCTAACGCTAGAGAATTTGTGACGCTTTGTGACTATTGATGGTTTTGTGACACTTTGATGGTTACAGCACCTTATGTTTGATCTCCTACTCACAGTATTAAACGTAATTAGCGTTTCCTTTCGGGTTCAGGGTGGGTTCATACTTATGGCTGTTATTTATATCTGAACCTGTTTTTGTTTTGGGTGAGGAAACCAATGGACCAGGAACAGAAGCAGTCTGCCCGACAGGGATATAACTCATCCTTTGAGAGCAGAATTGTCCCATGTTCAGTTCCAGGGCTAGGAAATCCTTTGCCAAAGATCTGGGAGAGCAAACACCAGTGTAAGCAGACAACACTGAGCTAGATGGACCAAAGCTTTGACTCAGCATAAATATGTTCATTGGTCCATCTAAAGCAGTATTGTTTGCTCTAATTGGCAGGCATTCTACAAGTTCTCCAGCAAAAGCTCTCTGTATTCTCAAGACTACACCAAATGGACCAATGAACTTGTTTGCCTAGGAAGAGCCGATGTATTTGCTCGTTTTCTTGAAATCTGGCAAGCTGATGTTTTTTATTTTCACTGTTGCTGTGCTTGCAGGGTGTCAAACTTCAGACTGTTGTTCATGTAATTATTGTTATATATTCTTGTTGTATTTTTACATTATATTTGTGTGAGAGAAAAACTTCTGTTCATGGAAGGAAACTTGAAAATGGAAGTTTCCTCAGTTTAAAGGAACGGCAAAAGCTCATCTACTGTTCTTGCTAGATATTTTAAGGAGCATTCCTTCAAAGTGTGGTCAGACTGTACATACGCAGTCTTCTAAAAGTTACATCCTCTCCTGATATAGAGAAGTGGGAGGAGCTGAATTTACATAAACAAGAACCATCTTTCTGTAATTTTCCCACCAGGCAAGGAGCTGTGTTGTGCAATGGTGAAAAGGAAAATAAAATAAAATTAACGGGGGATTCATGTAGAAACTAGAAATGCAGCGAGAACTTTATATAAACTGCAGTAAGACATGATTCCTGCCAAGTCGACACCGACTCTCCTCCTCTTTTGACAGTCTTCCAAGTGACTCTGTATACACGATAAAGAGTTAATTAAAAGAGTATTTTTCGTGAAACAAAGATATGATTAAGATTGCGCCAGTCGAGAAGCAGCTATTGGTTCACTGGGGGTGTTGCCGCGAGGTTAGGTGTGAGTGACTGAAGCGCTGAGACTAAGAAGAGGCAAAGGGTGAGAGTAGGAGTAGGGAGTCATGAAGGGGAAGGAGGAGGAAGAAGAGGAGGAGGAGGAGGAAGGCCCAACAGCATGAGAAACAACCCCATGTGGTGCAGACTCATACTGTTTCTAACAATGGCCCTTTCCACACAGACACTTTAAAATGTTTTAGGACAGGAAATAAAACATTTCCTCCCAGGAGTTCTGCACTCCTTTCCCCCTCCCCCCAAAACCCTCCATGTTTTATTTGCAGCCTCTAAACATTTTCAATGCATCCTCTTTCCCAGTGATTCTTTTGGCTGAAATGTTTTTTAAAAGGCTTCATTTGTGTGCCGTCTCTTTAAGACGCCGTTTTGTGAGTTCACTCCATGCCTGCAGAAGCCCTTTGCCCTGTTTTTGGAGCATTTCAGAGTGTTTCACAGATTTCTGGGGCTTAATCTTCACAGCATTGGCTACAGAAGACTCAGGGAATGGCAGCATGAGGCTGTGAAGCATGGAGCACGCTGATTGTCCGCATGCTGGGAAAAACCAGAAAATGAATCATTTTAAGGGGGTGAGTGCAAACAAAAGGGAGGATTTAAAACGTTTTACAAACCTTTTAGAAGATTTGTGCAGAAAGGCCCAGAGAAACAAGGAGTAGAGTGAATGAGGCGGTTCTTCCTATGCCAGGTCACCGTCTTAGGAAGTGACCCGAGTTCAAGTGGGCCTCTGAAATAACCCCATCTACTAAACTCATGGAGATAATCTGTTACAGCGTTATGGGGTTATATCATCAAGAAAGAGCTCACAAGCAACTGCCCAAATGCATGAATTAGTCCACCCAAGATATGAGGAAGGCTGTGATCTTCAGACTTCTCCAGACAAGGGTCACCTACATGGTTCTCCCATTTATCCTCGCAACAATCCTATAAAATGGGTTAAGAGACAGCAAGAGACCCAGGGTCACTTGGTTCATGGCCTCATCTGGATTGGAATCTGGATCAGAAACCTTACCAACTCCACTCCACTTGCATTCAAAATAGGCTCCAGTGCCAAGCACAGTAGGGAAAACAACAGAACGGGAAATCTGATCTGATCTGAGAAAACCTTAGGGCGGGGTACTTCGTTCCCTGGCTCTGCTGGGGATTTTTCTAGACTTCCGCTCACAGGTACCAGAAGAGGAAAGACTTACACTCCATGAGATCGTTTTTAAGGGTGACAAACAAGGCCAATAAATGTGTAAAACTCTCAACAAACTTTGCACCCCAGGCCATTGAAAAAAAATATAAGAAACAAATATCACTCTGTGATACTATGGATTAAAGGGCTTTTGAGCTCAAAGACTATTTTGACATTCTCCTGTTATGTACTTACAGAGTCTTAGTCTGTGAAACCGTACTTTGTTAACTGTATGTCTTCTTATATTCCAAACCTGCCACTCTCTTTGGCAGATTCACACAGTTGCTACATAGAGGTGGTTTAATTACTGGCCTCTCCCAGTTAAGGCATCTCAAAGAGGAGGAAGGGCAGACTCCTTTCTGCTTATTTATTTATTTCATTTCTCCTCAACGCGGACTCAAAGTGGCTTACATCATTCGTCTCTCCATTTTATCTCCACAACAACCTGTGAGGCAGGGTTAGACTGAGAGTGATTGGCCCAAGATCACCCAGCAAACTTCCATGGCACATGTGGGGAATCGAACCTGGGTCCCCCAGACACTAGTGATCCTGCTTGCAACCCTGGAGAACCATTGCCGTTCAGAATAGACAATACAGAGCAAGATGAATGGACGAGTGGTTCTGCTCCCTACCACGGTGACTTCAGCAGCCGTGGAGATGAATGCCTAGACCTTGAAACATTAAATCAAGTCAGATTGTCATCAGTTGGCCGGTGTGCAAAGATGATCCAACGTTAATCTTCCGTGTGTCTGACTCACTTTCTTCTCAACGGATGGAGGTGCACATAAACACTGCCACGCTACACTCTGCAGGGAACGTTTTGCAAAACATCCCGCATTATCTGGAAAGCTCTGACAGTTAGGCGAAGGATGTTCCCGTTTCCCTCCCACCCATAATAAGATAATTACTTGATTGCTTTTGAGAATCAATCAACATCACTCGGAGTGAAGAATGATTCATGAGCACCATATGAAAAACGAATCAGAGGGGAAGCATTTCCAAATTAGCAAGCTCCCGTTGGCTTACCTGCCACAGTTTGAGACACAGGGGCATGCCCAGTTTGGCATCTGACTCTGGCTTCAAGGTACAGACTGATGTCTTGGACGGCAGCTCCAAAACCCGAACCTGACATTAAAATAAACAAGTTGGGTTGACCAGGTGCCAGATATGGGCATGAGTCTTCTAAGGTTATTTGAAAGAGGATGGTGGAGGCTTTTGTTGTTGTTCGAAAGAGGATAGGTGGGAAGGATAGAGATTGACACAGACAATGTCAGGAAGATTTAAACCCTCGGTAAAGGAGTCCAGATCCACCTTAAAGATTAACAGATCTGCATTAACTTGCACGGACTAGGGTCCACCTCACTGTGCATAAAGCAGACCCCAACTGACTACAGGAGGTTTGACACTCTCTCTCTCTCTCTCTCTGTTTTTTTGTTGGTGTCCAAGGTTCAACTGGACTCCAATCTTGCTCTCCCAAGTAAGTGGAAGAAGAATAAGAATTTGCATTTATATCCCCCTTCTCTCTCCTATAGGAGACACAACAAACCCCCTCTGAGGTGGGTGGGGCTCTCTCTCCTACAGGAGACACAACAAATCCCCCCACAACAAAAACCCTGTGAGGTAGGTGGGGCTGAGATAGCACCGAAGAACAGTGACTAGCCCAACGTCACCCAGCCAGCATGTGCTGGAGTGCACAAGCTAATCTGGTTCACCAGATAAGCCTCCACAGCACAAGCGGCAGAGCAGGGAATCAAACCCAGTTCTCCAGATTAGAGTGCACCTGCTCTTAACCACTACACCACACTGGACACAGGATTGCAACCTTAGCTGCAGTTCAGCAATGGAACTGCGAATGACCTCTCCCAATGTCGGCACTCGAGTAACCTTTGCAACATGTTGCCGCAAGAAAGGGTGATGGTGTCTGGCTTAGATACCTTCCAAAGAGAAGCAGACAGACTCATGGAGGGTAGCTCAATCAGTGGTTCAATGGAACTTCCAGGTGCAGAGGCAGCATACCATTTGCTGCGGGGGGGGGGGAGGCTGTGGTCTTAAGTAAGGGGTGTCAAACATGCAGCCCAGGGGCCAGATGCAGCCCCATATCAGACCCACAAGCCCACTGAATCAAACCCCTCCCTCGCTCCTGAGCTGGCCTGCAGTGGTCTCGCCATTCCAGGCACCCACTCACTCCACTACTGGTCCAGCCCATCGAAATCACATTTAGTTCCAGTCCGGCCCTCGTAACAAATGAGTTTGACACCCCTGCCTTAAGGGCCTTGTTGGTGAGACTTCCTTGAAGCATCCAGATGATCGCTGCAGGGATTAAATGGATTAAATGGATCTCTGGTCTGATCCAGAAAGGATTTTCTGATGTTCTTGAGTGTCCCATTCATTCATCCGGCTCCGATTAAACTGCAAGAGCCTACAGAGGTGCAGAGCCCCCTTCTCCTCTCATTCTTTCTTCCCTCTGTCACCTCCTGATCTCATTCCTGTTTTCTGAGCATTTCTAGGGCAACATCTGGGGCAACAGCTCATCCGGTTTGCGGAGGCTACAGACACAGAAATGGCTGGAGGGGGAGCCTCTCCGTTCACTAGGCCATAAAAAACCCAGCACTTTCACCCTGAAACCTGCCTAAACCAGAAAAATCAGCAAGGCTAAGCTGGAGTCTCGTCTGATCAGTTTGTGGATTTGTATTACAAGCACCCAAGGTGGAAACAGACACCCACATCTTTAATTTACTGCTGATGCAAGATTGGAGTAGGGAGATTAAGCATTTTTAAATACCAAGGGCACAATTCTGCAGGAAATTCTGGAGGGCAGGCACCATTGTCATGAAGGCAACTTGCCCAAGAGCTTTAGCAGTGCTCTCCTGCAGTGCCAATTCATTTCAATGGAAATGAATAGACTGTAGACAGTCTAGCCGCCCTGGGGTTTCAGAGTACAGAACTATTACAGGTTGCATCTACACAAGGGTCCCAACCTTTCTGAGCCTGCCAGCACATCTGGATTCTGACATGGCATGGCAGGTGCAGAAAGAAAATTGCCTCCTTTGGAGGTTTTTAAACAGAGGCTGGATGAAGAAGAAGAAGAAGAAGAAGAAGAAGAAGAAGAAGAAGAAGAAGAAGAAGAAGAAGAAGAAGAAGAAGAAGAAGAAGAAGAAGAAGAAGAAGAAGAAGAAGAAGAAGAAGAAGAAGAAGAAGAAGAAGAAGAAGAAGAAGAAGAAGAAGAAGAAGAAGAAGAAGAAGACGACTCAAAGGGGCTTACAATCTCCTTGCCCTTCTCCCCTCACATCAAACACCCTGTGAGGTGGGTGGGGCTGAGAGACGTCAGAAGAACTGTGACTAGCCCAAGGTCACCCAGCTGGCGTGTGTGGGAGTGCACAGGCTAAACTGAATTCCCCAGATAAGCCTCCACAGCTCAAGTGGCAGAGCGGGGAATCAAACCTGGTTCCTCCAGATTCGAATGCACCTGCTCTTAACCACTACGCCACTGCTGCTCCTGAACATGTCAGGGGTGCTTTGATTGTGTGTTCCTGCGTTGCAGGGGGTTGGACTTGATGGCCCTTGGGGTCTCTTCCAACTTTATGATTCTATGAGGGGCTTAGAAAACTTGTCCTAGGAAATCAGGATACAGACACAAGCAAAGTGGTTGGCGAAAAGCTAAGGGGGTGCTTTGTCTGCAGTTTCTTCATCAATGTATCCCATATAATGGAATTATCTCCCATTAGACACTCTCTTTTTCAGCGATCCCCACTTTAAAAAAAAGAGAGAC
This sequence comes from Sphaerodactylus townsendi, assembly GCF_021028975.2. Taxonomy (NCBI): domain Eukaryota; kingdom Metazoa; phylum Chordata; class Lepidosauria; order Squamata; family Sphaerodactylidae; genus Sphaerodactylus; species Sphaerodactylus townsendi. The sequence continues at coordinate 45,308,344 of NC_059437.1, forward strand.
ATTCAAATCCCATTAAAATGTGAAGAGCTACGGTATATTCAATAGGAGCACTTTGGATATATAAAGAAATCCTCTTAGTACAAATACAGCTGAAGACAAATAGTCACCTTGGGTCTGTGGCAATGAAGCATCATTTTGGGCTTCAGCAACAGTCAAAGGCTGATTGGAAAGGGGAGGCAGTGTGGTTTAGCCCAACCTTGACAGATCTCAGAAGCTAAGGAGCAGCAGTGGCATAGGAGGTTAAGAGCTCATGTATCTAATCTGGAGGAACCGGGTTTGATTCCCAGCTCTGCCGCCTGAGCTGTGAAGGCTTATCTGGGGAATTCAGATTAGCCTGTGCACTCCCACACACGCCAGCTGGGTGACCTTGGGCTAGTCACAGCTTCTCGGAGCTCTCTCAGCCCCACCTACCTCACAGGGTGTTTGTTGTGAGGGGGGAAGGGCAAGGAGATTGTAAGCTCCTTTGAGTCTCCTGCAGGAGAGAAAGGGGAGATATAAATCCAAACTCTTCTTCTCCTAAGCAAGGACAGTAGTTGCTTTGGAAACCACCCAGGAAGACCCTGCAAAAGAAGGCAGTGGCAAACCACTTCTGCTTCTCATTTGCCTTGACACCCCCTGCCAGGAGGGCTGATTGAAAGGCATGTTCCCTTTCTGCCAGGAAGACCCCCACCTCAAGGGAAAGATCAGCCTTGCTCTCTCCACCGGCTAGAGAACATGATGCCACCGGAAACTTGATTCTGTTCTCCCAGCCAGGAAAAATTCTGCTGTTACTGCTCGTTTCCCTGGAATGGCAGACACAAACGGAAGGACTCTCTGCTTTGCGACACTGGCCGGAGGACGAAGAGGTTTTTAATTTTCATTTTGTTTCAATTTGTTGTAAAGCATTTTAGATATCACTGGGCAGAAAAGCAGGAGCGTAAACCACTAGAAGATATAAAGTAGCAATGAACTGAATCAACCCAGCAAGTCCAAGCGTTTCTGCATCTTCACCGGAGCTCAGCCAGTAATGAAAAAGAATGCTACTGTCACTTCCGTTTTATATCTGATGGCTAGTTTTCGTTATTTGGATTGCTAGCTACTCTGAGTGCTCTGAAAGCCGAAGAATGGTCAAAATCTCTCTAAAAAAATAAAGGCTGCAAAAAGCAAACCAGGCGAAAGTCAGCAAAACGTTTGCTACAGCAAGCAGGACGACAAGGTCCACTTGGGAGAAGCTGACGATCTCAGCCAAGGAATCTGCGTCAGCCTCCAAAATAAATCCCGTCTCACAGATTTTGACAACCGTAACGTAAAACTCAAAGTTCTGTGATTATATGTATACATTTTGTTTTGTTTCGCTGAATAGGAGAAAGCGTTTGTCTTTGCCTGAGGTTAAGAGCATTCCTGGGTGGCGAAAGGTGGCCACAAGACAAAACACACCCAGCCCCTTGCACACATTTATTATGCTCCTGAGATGTTTCTGGCAAATTTGGCAGGAGAAGCGCATGTAAATCGTAATTGGTGATTCAAATGCAATCAAGAACAAATAAATTCCTGTTCAGATTTTATTATTCATAGACTGAACTTGCTTCTAAGGCAGAATTACCCGCTTTGGGCACCAGCCAAGCATAAGCACATATTAAATCTTCATGTTAATCATACACTTCAGTCAAGCCTTGTCCCACCATGTTACTGATTTGAGGACGCAACACCCCTTTTTTTTTTTAAAGGAGCCCACTCCGATTTTAATGGAATGTCTGACACTCTGCTAATCTGAAGGTTTGCACAAGGGAGACATGAATCTTTTTTGTCCGGCGAGACAGCAAGTCCAGGATTTCAGACTGGAGAGTTCAATATAAAATCTGGATTAAAAAAACCCTTCCTATTCTTTAGTTGGGAGAATTTCATTATTATTGTATTTGTGTAATACAAATGAAGGAGTCCCTAAAAATGACATGGGTTCATTTTTTGCCTGGAAGAATCCAAGGAAGAGGGTCTTATGGACATGGTGGTCTCCCCCCCCCCCCCGCCCCCAAATCAGTTGGTTATCAAACCTGAACTTTCCCTAGAAACTATAATGATTTAACAGTTTTGGTCACATTGTGAGAAGGCAACAGTCACTGGACTGGCGGTACTGCTAGGCAAAGTTGAAGGCAACAGGAAAAGAGAAAGGCCCAAGATGAGATTGACTGACCATGAAGGAAGCCACGACCCATAATTTGCAATACCTAAGCAAAGTTGTTAATGATAGGCCATTTTGAAGGACACTGATTCAAGGTTACCATGAGTCGGAACCGACTTGATAGCACTTGGCACACATACACTCACAACCAAGGACAGTGGTGGCGAACCTTTGGCACTCCAGATGTTATAGACTACAATTCCCATCAGCCCCTGCCAGCATGGCCAATTGGCCCTAACCAATTGGCCATGCTGGCAGGGGCCAATGGGAATTGTAGTCTATAACGTCTGGAGTGCCAAAGGTTTGCCACCACGGACCTAGGAAGAGGTCCACTGGGTCAGACCAGCGATCTTGTTTCCTACAGTGGTCAACCAAATGTCTCTGGAAGGTCTACAAGCAACCTTCAAGGAAACAGTCCACACACATTTCAGGTATCAAGTATTAAAATATATTCTGCCTCTGAACATGGATGGTTCATTTACTCATCATAGTGAGTAACCATGGCCATTATCACATCCTGTGGCAGAGAGTTCCACAAGTTAATAAAGTCTGGTATGAACCTACAGTCCATCAATTTTTTGGATGCCCTGGCTGTTGTAGAACATGCAGAAAAGGGTCTCTCTATCCCCTTCCTTTATCTCATGCATAATTAAAAAAAAACCCTATCATGCTCACTTTAGTTACCTTTTTTTTCTAAACAGAAAGGCCCTAAAGGCTTTAACCTGTTCAACTCTTTAGATTCCGGGAGCAGGATATGCAGCAGGGTTATCGGCTGCAAATATTAAAATGTCAGCTAGAGCCACGTTAGGAAAATTCCATTAGCAGCATAAGAGCTTCATCATTTTCTTGGCAGACCTAATTAGTAGACACAAAGAATTCCTTGTGTCTCTTCTTGAGAAGTTATTTTACGTAGATTATGATATTTCCATATTTTGGACCACCTAATGCATGAAGCAAGAGCATGCCAAACATTATCCTTGCTCCAGAGACACAGTAAAAAAGAAAGAAAGAAAGAAAAAAGACAAGGAAAAAAGATCACCCACCTCTTCTAAGTCCTTGCCCGGCATAGCCATTAACCAACGTTTCTCTGCCACTTCCAAGAGGGAGCATTTGCAGAAGCCGGCGTTCTCTGTGCAAACAGAGCTTGTGACATCCTTCCTTCCTTCCGCCAAGTCCCACAAACACACGTTTTGATCACGACCCTGGCTTTGAGCATGAACATTATGCATCAGATTTACTGAATCCCCGTATCTCAACTTCTGTGTACCTTTGGCATCTGTGTACCCTCCGTGCCATCATACAGAACACCCCACATCACAATACACGAATGTCTAATTGCTTTAACATTAAGGCAGACAACTGGTCCACCTGGTCTAATCCGGTAGCAATTTCTAGTGGTCTCAGGAAGGTTTTCCCCTAGCATCTGCTACCCAAAATCCTAGTACTAAAAGTGCCACAGATTGAAACTAGGACCTTTTGCATGCAAAGCAGGTGAGCCACAGTTACTTCTTAAACTGTGTGCGTGCATGTAAAGTGCTGTCAAGTCACAGCTGACTTATGGTGACCCCATAGAGAGCCAGCATAGTGTAGTGAGTAAGAGCAGGTGGATTCTAATCTGGAGAACCGGGTTTGATTCCCCACTTCTCCACCTGATTGGCAGAGGCTTATCTGGTGAACCAGATGTGTTTCTGCACTTCTACATTTCTGCTGGATGACCTGGTCACAGTTCTTTGGAACTCCCTCAGCCCCGCCTACTCCACAAGGTGTCTGTTGTGGGGAGAGGAAGGGAAAGGAGCTTGTAAGCCACCTTACAGGAGAGAAGGAGACTCAAGGTGGCTTACAAGCTCCTTTCCTTTCCTCTCCCCACAACAGACACCTTGTGAGGTAGGTGGGGCTGAGGGAGTTCCGAAGAACTGTGACTAGCCCAAGGTCCCCTAGCAGGAATGTAGGAGTGCGGAAACACATTTAGTTCACTGGATAAGCCTCTGCCACTCAGGTGGAGGAGTGGGGAATCAAACCAAGTTCCCCAGATCAGAATCCACCTACTCTTAGCCACTACACCATGCTGACTCTTAAGCAAGTGTTTACTCAACATAAACCAGTGATCTAATAAAGGTTTCTGTCTCACTTTCTATCTATTATGTTTTGCATTTTTCCAAAGGAAAGATGGCAAAAGTATTCTGAAATGACTTATAAGATTGAAAGTTAAGGGATCCTTCTAGAGAGAATTGTAGCCCTGGAAGATTACAGGTATTTCCAGGCAGACATTTTATGGGGTAGCATATGTGACATGAAAACCATGTAATTATGTTGACAATTCAGATTTAAAATGAGTCTTCTGAGGTGCTAATTGTGGTTATGCAGACGACAACAAATATAAATGTTAATATGGTCTGCCGCAGAAGATGCCTTTTCTCAATAAACATGTCAAAACATCTCCAAGTCGGAACGACCCGCTGGCAAACTGTTCCAACGGAAGGCGGAACATCAACTCAGTCAAAGCAACAACAAATCTTGTGGCATCTTAAAGATGATTGCAGACTGATTGCAGCAGAAGCTTTTAGGGACTTGAGTCTACAGTGTCAGGTGCGCAAAATATTATCCTCAACTGACGGACTGTTTGTTTGTTTTAACAGTTCGTTCCCCATCTTTCAATCAAATGACATCCAACCATGCAGCTTCCAGACAGAATGTAGCTTCTGGCTTGTCTCTTGCGGGGGGAGCGGTTTTTGCGTCAGAAATCAACCGCCAATTTTGATTCAAATACCATTGGGAAATTTCAGATCCAAATACAGCATTCTGGCTGATTGCCGGACACTGCAATCCTGACAGGTGTGGGATAGTGGAGATGACTAGGAATGGTGCCACAAAGGCAGAGCTGTGCCACCTCCACAGGGGCATTGGGCAGCATGGAGATGCCTGGTTTCTTTTTTTAAACCGTCCTGCTGTCAAATTGCCCCATAAGTGAAACAGGCTTACACCACACAAAAGTGTGGTGTAAGTCTGAAGGTCAGGAGGGCGGTATTCCTGGGGTGGAACGCCAATAGAAGTCGACTACCATCAGCTTCACTCTTAACACCACAGCCTGCCCCTTCCTCTACACCAGGGTCCAGTTAGACACCAGTGTAGCTCCATGGCGGTGCCCATTTCCGGGTCTGCTTGCTGCAAAGCTGGAGGGTAGCTGGAGGCTGATGTGTTTGTTTCCCCCGCGGGCAGGGATGCCCCTTATGCTGGCAGAAGGGGCAAATGTATCAACGTGTCCCTTTGCCACTTCCTAAGGCCATTAAGCCCAGCTTCCTCCTGCATCCGGATCAGGCTGCCGATGTTACACGTTTGTCGCTTTGTTCCCAATACCAATAACTGACAGTGGAAAGTGCTGTCGAATCGCAACTGACCTATGGTGACCCCAAAGAGTTTTCAAGGCAAGAGTTGTTCAGAGATAGTGCCCATCCCCCTGGCCCCAGGTGGGCTGAGAGTTCTGAGAAAATTGTGACTGGCCTAAGGTCACCCAGCAGGCTTCATGAGGAGGCGTGGGGAATCAAACCCTGTTCTCCAGATTGGGGTCCACCACTTTTAACCACTGCACCATGCTAGAGCCCACAATACCAATAACTACCTAACCTTAATAACACCAGCCAGAAATATGTGAGCGCAGCAGAAACTGGGATGCTGCCACGATGTTCATGGTAAGATGCTGCGTAGGGATTCAAACAGGGTCAGGCACTCAGTTCCACATTTAACCCCTTCAGGGCTTTCCCCCCTGCTTCTGCATTCAGAAAGCTGTTGTTGGAGTGGAGACTTATATACAAGGTCCCGCCATTATCCTGAAAGGGTTTTTAATCAGTTATTCTTCTCTTTAGGCCCAGATCTGCCACATTTCAAATCTGCATGCCAGATCAGCACAGATATTCAGAACCTCTATAGCATATTGTTTACACGCACATTATATACAAACCTGAGAAGCGCGTTTCGGTTGCCTAAAGTTTTCACCCAGAACACTGATTTTCCACTGTGACCACTCAGCGTTCTGTCAATCCGGCGTGTCTTTATATTCCAGATGTGGATCAGCCCATCTGAAGACCTTACACAAAACAACACAAGGAATAAAAAGGTGATTTATTCGGGAATGCATCCTTTTCCAACGGTGCAGTCATAAACAGAGTTACACACGTCTAATAAGCCCACTGATTACAATGGACTTAGAAGGGCGTAACTCATATTGGGATGGCAGGCCCTGTTCCGACAGCACTGGATGTGCAAGTAGGTTACTGGTCAGTAATTGGCTGACGATCATAGAATCACTTTTCCTTTTAGAAAAAAATTAAGATTCTGAGCCTACTACATTTCACATCAGATTTCACAATCTTGTAAAGCAAAGGGTTAGATTTGAACTAGTCCTTTAACCAGCCCTGGCCTGCACCAAAGGACCAGATGTTTGAGCAAAAGTTAGAGGAGATCGATACTCTGTTCCACATAAAGATGATAGTAGATCGTATATTCCTCTGGCACTGAATAAAGCATGGGCCTTCTTTGTTGTGGAATACGCTGCCTGGGTCTACCCCAGCTTCCCTCATCCGTTTGAAAATAAAAATACATTTTGGCATAAATGCTCTTGAACCAAAGTACCATGTTCTATAATGCACAAAATAATGGCTTTGATAAAGGAAGGGTGTTAAAATGGATGATAATTCTCATATTGGGTCAGGACTATATTTTAATGCAGAAGCATACAACTTTCTCAACTGCTGCACTTCAACTGACCAAATTATCATCTTTATGTAGAACACAGTATAGTACCAGTGTAGCTCAGCAGCACTACCTGGGATGCAATTCCTGTTTAGCTTTAAGGCATCATCTGATTGGCCTTGATTAAATGAACCCAGGGGCTACCATAAAACCTACTCAGCTTTGGCTTTCACTTTCTTGTCAAATTGGACAATTAGTCATGTTGACTGACCTAGTCCAGAATGAATTTGAGCTCCCAGGTCCCCTGACTTTGCCTTACTTCACTTTGCCTTTTGCCTCTGGCTCCTGTCAGACCACCTTCCTCCATGCTACACAATCCAGAAAAGGAACCTGGGCATGTAATCAATTTGTTGGAGGTGGTTTGCCATTGTCTGCCTCCATGTCCCAACCTTGATATTCCACAGGGAGATCATTTGCCAGGGTCCAAGGCTGCGAGTGTGTGACTGGCCCAAGGTCAGCCAGCAAGTTTCCATGGCAAACTGGGAATTTTTGAACCTGGGTTTCCCAGATCCTACCTTGACACATTAACACAAGGGTGTCCAACTCTGGCGCTTCAAGGGTGTCCAACTCTGGCTACCAATCTTGATCCTCTTTGATCTGAGATTGCAAATGCCTTAACAGTCCAGGTGCTTGGGAGCAACAGCTGCAGAAGGCCATTGCATTCACATCCTGCAGGTGAGCTCCCAAAGGCACCTGGTGGGCCACTGCGAGTAGCAGAGAGCTGGACTAGATGGACTCTGGTCTGATCCAGCTGGCTTGGTCTTATGTTCATGGACTACAATTCCCATCAGCCCCTGCTGGCATGGCCAATTGGCCGTGTCAGTAGGGGCTGATGGGAATTGTAGTCCATGAACACCTGAAGCGCCAGAATTGGACATCTCTGCATTAACCACTACACCATACTGGAACCCACTTGGTAATTACCAAGCCATGACTGAGGGGAAGAGAAAAAAAGCGGGAATGAGACACAGGCTCCTCTGGATGCGTTCACAGAATAACAAAACACAGTTCAACGATATCTGAACTGCCGCATATTGTCCTTCCTGCACTCACCCCGAGAAAAGAATGGGAAGCTCAGGTCCTGGATCTGCACAATGAAAGCACAGAGTATTGACTGCATCATTCGCCCCTCGGAGAACATACTGTGGATCTGGAGGGGGGAGAGCCATAACGGTCCAAGGTATAGAAACAGCACCTGTGGAAGAAAACAAAGCAGAGATGAGCACAGCTCTTACTGGGTGTATTTTATCCATGTCCTTTATTGCTGACCAGAATATGCCCCTCTGAACTTCAGAAAGGAAAGGAGGTACATTTTTAAATAAGTAAAATAAATCTGCTTTAGGATTACAACTGAGATGTAAACTGGAAACTGAGGCAGTTTTCATCCCCAATCCATGTTTAGATTTAGAGGTTTTTGTTTGAGGGCCATGATGAACTACATTTTGAAGGTATGGCTGTGTGTTCTTCCTGGGTTTTGATAACTGTCTATTATACAGCTTTGGATCAGGGGGTTTGCTGTCACTGAATGAGTTCTACCCTATTATCCTTATGCTAAGCAAAGAGGATGAGTCCCACGCAATTTAATTCACTCAATCGTCAATATTTATGACACTGCCTGTCAAACTTGCACGATTGGTAAGATTCAGTGGATTCAAGATTCAAAGGAGAGATTCAGCGGTGTCTTTATGTATCACCCTTATTACAATGCTGTTACAGAAGATCATGTCGACACTAAGGGTCCTTTTAACTCCACCATGGCATCAATAACTTTGCAGAGACCTTAAAAATGGCAGCAGCGTAGCTCTGTAAGTATTTTGTTTCTGTGCCATGACTCAGAGAAAACAACAGCAAAAACCAGCCACTGGGTGTTGTCCTTTAAGGACAGGAAGGATTTTGAAGCAATATTCCAGAAGAGGGAGGGAGCAGAGTCACCCCACAGGCTATCTAAAATTACAAGGCAGGATTTAAGAGAGATTTCTCCCCCTAATTACCAACACAGAGTTTCGCTGACAGCTAAGTCTGTGTGTGAATATGGGGAGGGTTTCAACTGGCGTGAAAACGATGTTCTAAAATGCAAGTCTTTTACAAAGACACTATCCTTTAAAAAAAAAAACCTTAAAATAAAACAGGGAAAAACAGATGCAAATATGCTAGACCAGAGGTGTCCAACTGTGGTGCTTCAGATGTTCATGGACTACAATTCCCATCAGCCCCTGCTGGCATGAAAGCGCCAGAGTTGGACACCCCTGCACTAGACCCATTTCTAAAGTCGAATATATTTTTGTTTGCCGCATAACTCCAACTCAGGGGTCTGCAACCCACGGCTCTCCAGATGTTAATGAACTACAATTCCCATCAGCCCTGCCACTTGGGCATGCTGGCAAGGGCTGATGGGTATTGCAGTCCAACATCTGGAGAGCCGTAGGTTGCAGACCCCTGCTCTAACTAATGTTAACACACTATACCTGGGTAGATCAAACTAAATCTTTCTTTGTAGTTCTAAATCTGTAATTTGCTCATTTTTGTTGAGAAACCAGATTTTTACCCGCAAATGGCAGAAGATGGCTCACATATACTTCCCCGAAAAAGGCATACTGGAGCTTGGATTAACTAGATTCACCATACTGCATGATAATTGAGGCAATGCCCAATTGATGCCACCAACAGAAACAGGAATAGCCTCACAAGAAAAGACTTGAGCCTGTATAGCCTTTCAGTCCTGCTGAATTTTTTCCGTCATATCCGTCTCTGTATCTCTGTCAAACAAAGAGAGCCCTTCATGAATCACAAAAAATGGGCCACAGTCCATGAAAACATGTGCCATAATGTCTATGTTACCATAAGGCCCTATTATATTGAGCATCATGTAAAACAGTTTTCCACCATAAAATAACAAGAAAAGCCTGCTCCAAGAATCTTCCTGTCCTTTAAAGAAGTGCCAGCCGAAGGATTTTATTTACACCTGTTAAAGTCACAGAGCACTAGATATACAAAACAGGTAGACGTAATGGAGAAGTTTCTCACAGTGAGAATGATTGTCCATTTGTTGATGATATCTTTAAAAGAATTAAAAACAAAAAGCATACCTGTAGAATAATTAAAGCCAGAGCCGCAATAAGCTCAAAAACATAAAAAACAGTCATCAATACATGCCACAGAAGGGAGTGCTCACTGAGGGAATGCCAAACAAAACCAACAAAAAAGCCTTCACCTGCTGGGAGAAGATAGGATGAACAGCAGTTGCCAGGGATGCTAAGTTTAGGCTGTTCTTGCATTGATCAGAGGGCTTGATTAGATGGCCTGCATGGCCCCTTCTGCACACACAAAATAATGTGTTTTCAAACCACTTTCACAACTGTTTGCAAGTGGATTTTGCTATTCCGCACAGCTTCAAAGAGCACTGAAAGCAGTTTGAAAGTGCATTATTCTGCATGTGTGGAATGAGCCTAAGATTCTATTAGATGGCAGCCAGTGGAAGTCAGGATGTTGCCAAATCAACAAAAGTTGCCTTCAGTCAGGTGATAAAAAAAGCCTTCAATGAAATGTACAGGACATTACAAGCGCATTTTCCCACTTTCACTGGTTGGGAGAGTCATTTCAGAGCTGTGGTTGAGTGGAAGGATGTGGACTATACATAATCCCAGATTCAAACCCAGTTAAAGTATTTCAGGTAGAAGGTCTTAAGATTCTGGAAAGACACTGCCAGTCAGAGTGGACAAGTTTGAGCAAGACATCATCTAAATCAACATGAGGCAACTTGATTTGTTCACAGATATTCATGCTGGTTACTAGAAAACAGCATGTTCGAGTTACTAGTATGTCCTATGTGCCGGGAATTAAATGAATTTACAAATCAGTCAACAGACCACAAAATAGTTTTCTGGTTTTCCTCTTAGCCTAATCAAGATGCAAAGGAAGCTGGACAGGAGAAAATGGGAAAGCAAAGAGCCACGTATCAGGGCCAAGCTTCTTAAAGGGTAAGGCAAACGGGAAAATAAGTAAATCGGAACCTCTCATCACCCCAACGGACCGACTGAAGAGACCCAATCTGAAGAATATGCTGTGTCTTTTGAAAAGGGTTCTTTGAAACTGTGGATATAATGCAAACTCTTTACCAGTTATGCCTATAGGGAGCAATCTATATTTTGAGAGCTAAAGAATCCAAACAACTGGAATGAAGGTTTGGTTTGCACCAGCACTTTGAAGACCGGTGTGTAATTCTTTAATCTTACTTTCCATTGCAAGGAGGGCACCTGGTGGGTAAGGAATTTCCAAAGAATAACAGGGATTTCATATATTTGATCAGTAGCACACCTGGATGTGTCAAATACTTTGCAGCAATAATTACAGTGGCACACCTGTTGGTTTAAGCTCCCAATTGGTTTGCCAGATGTATCCAGAGAGATTTATTTCTGGTGTACCTGACACTTTCTTCCCTGGATCTTGGGTCTTGACTAGGCTGGAAGTAAACATAAAATCATATTTTGCGTCTTAGCTCAAAATGCTGGGATTATTACGCTGTAGGGGAGGTTGGGGGAGAGGGGTTGCACGATATTTTACCAGCGGTTTTGTTTTTGCTCCAACGTGTGATGGAAATGCATGTGACAAGAGTGGGAACAGGAGGATTGCTGAATTCTATCAGAGTTTTTCCTGTGGGAATCAGTTGATGTTTTTAATTCTTGGTGTGGGTTTTTTTAAAGGGTTTTTTTGACATCTGCATATTTCAAAGCAATGAATTGGAAACTTAAAATTCCTGCGATATGGTGAAATTACAGCTCTGAAATTCCATGGGTTCTTTGAGAAAGGATATTTGCAGGGTTGATCTGAGACATTAAAAGTGCAGTCCCAGACAGAGTTGCTCCAGTCTAAGCCCACTGAAATTAATAGCTTAGGCTGAAGAAATTCTGCATAGGACTGCACTGTAAAAACATACAAAATAGGTGAAGCAAATTTGTTTTTCTGATCTTCTTGGTGTTGATGGAGCAATATGTCAGGTTTTGAACTCCAAGAAGAAGCGGTCTCTTGCTGCAAACTGCACATGCTGTGTCAGAACTGGGCTACTCCATTAGCCAGCCTGGTGCAGTGGTTAAGAGCGATGGACTCCATCTGGAGAACCAAGTTTGATTCCTGCTCCTCCACATGAGTGGCTGATTCTTGTCTGGTAAATAGGATTTGTTTCCTTGCTTCTATGCATGAAGCTTGCTGGGTGACCTAGGGCTAGTAGTCACAGTTCTCTCAGAACTCTCTCAGCCCCACCTACTTCACAAGGTTCCTGTTGTGGGTTTAACAAACAACAAATCCTGGGATGCTCTAGAGCAGGGGTAGGGAACCTACGGCTCGAGAGCCCCATGCGGCTCTTCTGCCCTTGCACTGTGGCTCCATGAGCCAAGCCGCCGGCCCCATCCTTGCCCACCCTGCAGGCAGCAGGGCGGGCGCACCAACTGCCCGCGGTCGGCTGGGCCGCGCTGTGGACTTCCCCTCAACGGCCGGTGAGGCCGAGCCGCCGGCTTCATCCTTGGGCACCCTGCAGGCAGCAGGGCGGGTGCATCCATGCGCTTCTCAGAATTAGCAGAGTAAAAGGTAAAAAAACCCCAATATATACAGTGTTATCTTTATTTTAAATGTCAAAAATTATTTGCGGCTCCAAGTGTTTTCTTTTCCTGTGGAAAACGGGTCCAAATGGCTCTTTGAGTGTTAAAGGTTCCCTACCCCTGCTCTAGAGCAAATGGCCAGGTTTTTATGCATGGTCATAAACAAACGATCTTAATTTTGCTTTGCATTTTGTCTTTCAATTTTTGTATTTTATTATAAATCTTTGTTTTATGCCATTAAAGGTTATCTGTATCTTTACCTGTTGTGGGGAGAGGAAGGGAAAGGAGTTTGTAAACCACTTTGATATGTGTTATGATTACGAAAGTGGGTATAAATCCAAATTCTTCTTAAATGATGCAAAATCCCATGGTAGGATCCTAGTTTCAACAAGCTGTACACAGCAGTATAGACCTACAACACATTTTCATATAGCTTTAAAAAATTACAAAAATGGTGAGGTGATTAGGATTTGTGGCAGCAATAATTTTAAAGTGTGTATATACGTGTGAGTGTAGTACCAACAAGTTGCAGCTGACAGCAATCCCAGAAAGGTGCTTTCCAGGCAAGAGAGAAGCAGAGGTGGTTTTGCCATCACCTTCCTCTGCAGAGTCTCCCACGGCAGCCTCTCATCCAAGCACTGACCATGCTCAGTTTCCAAAGTCTAGCGAGATTCAGCCATACTATATTATGCCAGTGTGGTGTAGTGGTTATGAGAAGGCGGATTCTAATCTGGAGAACAGGGTTCGATTCCCCACTCCTCCACCTGAGTGGCAGAAGCTTATCTGGTGAACCAGATGTGTCTCTGCCCTCCTGCATTCCTGCTGGGTGACCTTGGGCTAGTCACAGTCCTCTCCGAACTCTCTCAGCTTCACCTACCTCACAAAGTGCCTGCTGTGGGGAGAGGAAGGGAAAGGAGCTTGTAAGCCACCTTGAGTCTCTTTGCAGGAGAGAAAGGTCTCCTCCTCCTCCTTCTTCTGCCACATCCTGGTTATAAGTCTGGTTATAAAACCCTGAAGGCTGAAAAATAAGCCGGGCTTCTAAACATTTGGGTTAGCTCATCAACTGAAGAAAATCTGTCAAGGCCTGTCTTAATCCCTTTGCAATACTCTGAAGATTACCAATCTGCTCTTTGACAGATTCATTCAGACAGCCAGGTGGGACTCCACCCACAGGGACTTACAGCCAATACTGTATTTGAATCAAGAACATTCACATGATCGCTGGAACGCTTCCTGATGTTAGTGTGGGTACACGTGTATCTCATTACGCAAAGTCTCTGGTTTAAAAAAATGTGGTGAGGGTGCGAAAGCAGCATTTGTGTCCCCGCAGCCAGATGAACCACAGTTCAGGATTACGACTAACCTTAAAGAGTTTGGATTTATACCCCACTTTTCTCAACTGTGAGGAGACTCAAAGGAGCTTGCAGACTCATTTTCCTTCCTCTCCCTGTAACAGACTCCTTGTAAGGTAGGTAGGGCTGAGAGAGTTCTGAAAGAACTGTGGCTAGCCCAAGGTCACCCAGCAGGCTTCATGTGGAGGAGCGGAGAAGCAAATCCAGTTCATTAGATTAGCGTCTGTTGTTCACGTGGGGGGGGGGGAGGTGCCAAAGCTGCCTTTCACAACAGATGGCAAAAGTGATTAATACCCTGTTTTCCCGAATATAAGACATCCCCTGAAAATAAGACGTAGTAGAGGTTTTGCTGAAGTGCGAAATATAAGGCATCCCCCGAAAGTAAGACATTGCAAAGTTTTTGTTTGGAAGCATGCCTAACGAACAGAACACAGAAAAATAAGACATCCCCTGAAAATAAGACATAGCACATCTTTGGGAGCAAAAATTAATATAAGACACTGTCTTATTTTCGGGGAAACACGGTAATACCCACCATGACCATCCACGATAGTATACAACCATATTCCCTCAGCCAAGTAGGTGTACACTAAAACCTGAGCTACTTCCGCACTCCCTGCCCCAGTCTGCTGCTGCTCCTGCCACCATTTCCTTACCTAATCACTCAAGAAAGGGAGGAAAGAGCAAGTCCTCACCTGCCATTTTTTTCCACCTCTCTCCATTTCAGCCACACCCCAAGTCTGCTTTCTCTGGCTCTCTCTTGCACTTTCTCTGTTATCAGTCCTTATCTCAGGAATCCTTTTCCTACAGATCGGCCGCTTCTTTGCATGTATTTGAGTAACTCTTAAAGGATTCTCTTGCACAGGCATTCCCAGACTAATTTTTCTTCCTGTTGATGACATTTTTTTCTGGGAGTTTTTTTTAATTCCTTCCCCCTTTCCAATCCTTTCTCTTTTCCCTAGATGGCTTGTGCCTTTCACGGTGAGGCTGGGAAGTCGCAGCAATCTTGGAGTTGCTGGGCCAAGAGCCCTCTGCACTCCTGGTGCCAGGAAAGCGGCTACCTGGTCGGAACTGGGCCACAGCTAGCGTTACCAGCCGCCAGGTGAGCCCTGGAGACCTCCCAGAATTACAGCTGATTGCCAGATGACAGAGATCAATTCCTCTGGAGATGATGGCTGTTTTGGAAGGGGGGGGTTGGTGTTATGCCCTACTGAGATCCCTCCCTCCCCCAAATCCCACCCCCCTCCCCAAGCTCCACCTCCAAACCTCCAGGAACTTCCCAATCTTGAGTTGGCAACCCTTGCCATAGCAATGATGACACTAAACAGCCTGCAATTATATCTGTTGAATTATTATCACCATGATCCAGGTCCAAGACAAGCCACCCTGTAGCATCACCAACAGGGTAGGTCTGTGGTGGAATTCTAAAATTCCAACCACCGGTTCCCCCAGCCCCACCGTGCACCCCCTCTGCCGCCCACTTATCTGGTTGCTGTGCTGCACCCCCTTTCCAATGTTGGGGGGGAGGTGAGGGAAGTTAGCGGGGGCGGCGGCGATTGGCCTGTGTGCCTCTGGGCCGGCAGCACAGCTACCTTGGTGGGATTCCAGCTGGTTAGCTACCAGTTCAGGAGAACCGGTGCGAACTGGCTGAATCCCACCTCTGGGTAGGAGGTACATGGCTCATTCTGCTCCTGGATGCTACTTGCTCTCCAGGACAGTAGCCCTGTTCACCCCTGGTATCTTTTAGCCTGTGACCCTTTGGACGAGGGCCCTTTGTGATTTGCTCCAAGTATAAAGTGCCTACCTGAAGTTGCTATTTCCAAACATTTTAGCAAGAACACAACTGAAGCATTTTCTACGCTAGAATATGCTAGCAATTTCTCCATTTAATTCAGTTTCTCATCACTTCCTTGAATTGGGAGGAGCCATACGAGAATTGTTTCCAAATTGCATTTGGTACAGACTGCTCACTTCAACATCACTGAATGCTGTGCTCTGCGTTTACGTTTTGAAGGCTTACTGCTAAGTAAAGAAAGGTATGTCTAAGATATACTTGCAAAGTACAAAGAGATCTGGATCTTTAAATGCAATTATTAATCATCAGGCCAGGAACTAATTAAGTTAAGTATTGTAGTTTGGTACACTTACAATTGAAATCACAGGAGAATTAGTCCGTATGCTGCAGCAAAAACAAGAATGTCTTGTGGCACCTTAAAAGCTTATTCATTGTGACACACAGGTTCATAAGCCAGAGCTTTAGTTTAAATATTCCTTGTCTTGATTCACAAAGACACACAGTCACTGCTTGTAGAATATAACCATTTTAAATACCAAGCAGCTTTTTTCTCCATTTTTTTCTCACAAGGACTCTGGTTAGGATGACAGTATGTGACTGGTCCGAGGTCACTGATCCAGAGTGGGTCTGCAAACCATGGTTTGAATACAAAACTAGTAACGGTTTGCCTGACTCAGACGACAGAAACACTACAGACAGGAGACAAAAACTTTGTACAACTGGACAGAGGGACTT
This sequence comes from Sphaerodactylus townsendi, assembly GCF_021028975.2. NCBI lineage: Eukaryota > Metazoa > Chordata > Lepidosauria > Squamata > Sphaerodactylidae > Sphaerodactylus > Sphaerodactylus townsendi. The sequence continues at coordinate 45,324,721 of NC_059437.1, forward strand.
TCCCTTTCCAAGCTCACAGCCAATTCCTGTTCCTCTATGCTATCATCTGAACCTTGGAAACAGTGCCTCAGCCAAAGGAATCGGATGGAAGGAGATGAATTGTCCACTGAATAGCAACACAGTTGAGTTTTCAGAAAGTATTTCAAGCAGCTTTTATCAGCTTCCTCTCTCACTAACACAGACAAAAAGAAATGCTATTTTGAGAGTAAAAACAACCCCCCAGAAAGTAACAAAACAAAAACCAGCAAACCTTATATCAATGAGGGATTTTCAGAAAATTTGGAACCTGAGATGTTGCCTTAAGCATCCTTTCCAAGTGTTTCCATCTGCGTGTTATGAAATTTCACTATAACTATTTTCCATATGAAAACATGCATTCAGCATGGGAACAAGACTAAGAATGATGGTAATTATTTTTAGGACACCAACAGCATATGGATCTCATTGCCACATATATTTTAGTCACAGAAACCCCAAAAAGCTATTAATCTATGTGTACGCCCCTTATATTAATGTAAACATTAATCATTCTAATACTCCTTGTGTGCCGCAGTGATCATTTTTTGCCTGTCTCTCATTTTGACACATTCACCTTCAGCTATCAGCTGGTTGACCTTTTTCCAAACATTTGCACCACTGAAAATCTCCCAAAAGCTTACAGCCAAATATCCTGGCAAAATGCAAATGTCCACGTCCCCTTCCTCCTAAGCCAAGGGTAGTTTCGAGACACAGAAAAGCCCTGCATTTGGTATGGCGCATTGCATGCGCTTTGAAACATGTAAAATTTAAAATGCAGCATGAAAACAGCTGAAACTGAACAGATTTTTTTTTCCATACGCAGGTTTAACTTTGTAGATTAGGGGGAGAAAAGAAAATGCAGCTGTTCTGTTTTATGAAGCCATAAATTCCCTGATAAAATGCAATGATGAAATTTAAGAAAGCCAAAACAAACCCCGCTATAATTTAACTCCGAGGCCCAGGGCTTGTTTGCACTACTTTCTTGCCTCAGACTAATCTCAGTTTGATGCAAACAGAATGCACATCTAACCCACCAGGCCCCTGTGAATCACAGCTGGGAAGTCCTCCAGCCAAGGGGTCAAGCATGTGGAGACAGAAACGCCACATTTGCTAGTCACTCGGACTCAGTCCCTGCAGTTGACTCGGTGGTGGTCCCCGGCTCCTCAATGATGCGGCTGGCCTCCACACAGGCCAGGACTTTCACAGCGCTGGCCCTGGCCTGGTGGAACACCCTCCCACCAACTGTCCGGGCCCTGCGGGACCTTGGTGAGTTCCGCAAGGCCTGTAAGACTGTGTTGTTCCACCTAGCCTTTGGAGTGTCCAGCTGCTGATATGGTTTAGCAAACTCAGGGAGCTCCTGCTTTGGCACTGGTACAACAGAGCTCCTCATATTGAGGGGCCTGCCGTCCCCCCCTTCTTGGGGTGGGTTTTTAAATTGAGCCTGGACGCCTCTTGTTTAATTTGCTAATTGTTAGCCGCTGTTTTTATGTATTTTAAGATGTTTTATTGACGGAGCCTATGTATGTATTGTACCGGATTTGCTCCTGCTTATTGTTTATATATTATGTTGTTCACCGCCCGGAGCCCTCTGGGGATCGGGCGGTATAGAAATTGAATAAATAATAATAATAATAATAATAGCCTCTCTTTCATCTCTCCTCCTATGTCCATCTCCCCAAGTGATGAGCGTGTGACTTCCCCATCTTCTATTTTCTTTTTAAGCCTCCTTACTAAGTGTCATTGGCCAGCGCTACTATCCCTAGACCTTTGCAGATGAAGATTTGGTGAAATCAAACCAACTTCTGAAACTCAGCACACCAACCACACAAATATGGGTCAATGAGTCCAGGGAGCTGTAAGTCAAAGAGGTGACTTACAGCTCCCTGGACTCATTGTCCAATGACTATTTAACTCATACTCTCCACTGCCTCTGTGCCTTCTCCATCCTTTGCCTGAGATTCTTCTTGCCAGTCCACCATCTCACTGTCTCATCCCTCTTTCACTCACGTCTCTATCTCTTCTTCATCCTTTCTAACTTCGCATTTTTTCCTTCCCATCTGTGTCCTCCCCCCCCGCCAACCTCCATCTTCTGTCTTCCTTTATCAACTTCCTCCCACCTGTTCTCAGGTCTTTGTCTCTCACAACCACTCTGCCTCTTGGCTCCCTCACCTCCTATCCTTCTTCCCATTAAGCTACCTGGTTTCTTTGGTCTCTGAGCACTTTGACTACTAACAGCTCACCTTGGTGCACTTTCTACCCCTAACCAAACTGAGCTGCTTCTCCAACAGGGCACCTGACGTTACCAGTAATCTATTTCTGACAGGAAAACACTGCAGGAAGAATGACCAGCCTCATTATTTCTACATCTTCAGTGCCTGGCCAGTTTCCTGACCAGCCAGGAAAACTCCAACATAAGGGACTGTTAATCTCTGAACTGCTCTCTCCAGGAGCTATTTACCTTATTTTTATTTTTTTTATTTATAGCCTGCCTTTCTCACAGGGACTCGAGGTGGATTACATATAATGAGTCAACAAAATGAGACATTGAAATGAGAGGGGAAGACTCTAATCTGGAGAACCGGGTTCAATTTCCCACTCTTCCACATGAAGACTGCTGGGTGGCCGTGGGCCAATCTCAGTTCTCTCAGAACTCAGCCCACGAGGCAGGCAGGCAATGGCAAACCATCTCTGAATATCTCTTGCCTTGAAAACCCTTATGAGGTCACCGTAAGTCAGCTGTGACTTGACAGCACACACACATCTCTTTCTCTCTCTCTGGCCCCTTCCGCACATGCAGGATAATGCACTTTCAATCCATTTTCACAACTATTTGCAAGCGGATTTTGCTATTCCGCACAGCTGCCAAGTACATTGAAAGTGGATTGAAAGTGCATTATCCTGCATGTGTGGAAGGAACCTCTCTCTCTCTCGCACACACACACACACACGGTGAGCTAGTGTTCCCTGCCTGAACATTCCCACTGAGCGTTTTCCCCACCCCAGTACCACTCTCAAATATCCAGAAATTCCCCAGACTAGAGGTGGCAATCCTAAAGTCTACCTCCATGAAAAAAGCACAGTTTAAAAAAAAATCATCCTGAGTACTGAGATCGAAGGTTAACATGTCACTGCAATTTGTGGCTAAAGGCACAGGTGCCCTCCTCTGAGCACCCCCACATTCACAGCAGGTGGGGAACCGGTCTAGGCTGAAGCAACCCAAGCGAGTGTTCTGCGAGGATCAGGTGGGCTTAAATGAGAACCGTGTGGATGTGCACTAACAGAAGTTCACAGAAGAAAGGCAAAGCTCCTTGCCTAATTAAAGAGTGCAAAAATGCACAGCATTAGGTGGAAAAGGGGTTGTGTGCGGATCCTTCCCTGGACGTTCAGGCTTAGGAGAAAATTCAGGTCTGCACACTTGATAAATCATGGCAATCTGGCAGAAAATTGATAAGCCGGCAGCCACTGAAAGATTATTTTGAGAGGGCTTTCCAGTTCAGCCACGCCAAGCCGTCTGTCAGTCAGAGATCAGCCAGCCAAGCCCCCTTAATTAGGGGTGCAGCCACAGCAGGTACAAACCTCTCGTACGCAACAGCAAAATAGAGTTCAAGATGTCCTCAGACAACACGGGTTTAATTAAACACCTTCCGGACATTTTAGCAGACGTTTCCTGAAACAATCTCATTTAAGGGAAAGCTCTTTTTTTAAAAAAAGAAAAAGATGACAGAGAAGAAGCACATCAAGTTGTTCATTTCAGATACTATAATCAAGGCCCGAACGGCAATTAAGCACTCCATAATTTCCAGCAATTTAAAGCTGCTCTTCACTTGAAAACTAATTAATTCTAGACAAATATTTTTCCCATGACAAAGTTTTTTTTTATGATTACCGGATTGATTTGCTTTTAATTACTCTTTAATTAATCTAGCCTTTGTACAACATTAGAGTATTTTTCTGGCATCTGACCAGTGGAGATAGTAAGCCGAATGCAATTTGGTTACGCAACAGCCTGACACAAAAAAAGCCACTTTCAACGCCCCGTTTATTTATTTGCCTGTTCTATTACTTTTCTTTCCCACCCACAGGGCAGAAGAACATGATACATGATAGACACCCGATATCATTCTTTCCTTCTAAAGGTAATCCACATTGTTTTGGGTTGTTTTTTTTTAAAGCATTTGACTTCAAGAAGAGTGATGTCTTTTGTACCAAAAATTATAACGCTTTATGAAAAAACTGGCAAAGAATTTAATTTGTCAGCTAGAGGCATCATAATTCTTTCTGATTAAAATTAACCTAATTGGACTAAGACTGACTCAAGCCCCATTTTTCAAAATGAAGTTTCAAACAGGTATCATTCAGAAAGGTATGAACATTTTGTTGTTACCGACTTAACCTTAGATAAACTTCCCAATGCTTATCATAAAACCTATCCCGAAACAGAAGCATACAAGAAAAATGGATAAGATCAGCCAGTTATTTATTTAGAAAATCTGTTTCCCGCCTTCCTGCTGCAACAGTGGCACTGAAGACAGCTCTCAAAATCAAGTAACAAAAAATCTGAAGATTTAAAATACATAAGCAGCTAACTTCATTCCATTATTCACAGAAGAATAACTGCAGTGAATATTAAAATGAATGAAAAAGCATAGGTAATAAATTAACTCTGATCGTCTTAGTTTTCCCAGATTCATGCTGCGGTATTACTGAGGACTTGTGAAATGCCAGAAAGCACTATAATAACATAAAATTCCAAATGAGATATGTTGAGCGTCAGGGGGGCTGCATAAAAGTTGGTACTCACTTGATACAAATCCAGTTTGCTAGATTTCTGCCCACATCTGGCTTTTTCTGACACAGTGATGGCCTTTCAGAGTACCAACACTGTGGTTATGCCAGAATTAGTATGTAATAATTAATATGGGTTTTATGATATTGCTGCTGTGCTGTGTTTTAATGTTGTTTAGGATTCTGATATTTATTATGTATTGTTTTTGTTGTTTCCTGTTGTACACTGCCCAGAGCCCTTCAGGGGTGGGCAGTCTAATAAATTTAATTAATAATAATAATAAGAAGAACCCAGATTTGGCAGAAACCAAACAAAAAGCAAGACCTCGAATACATTATACAATATTACTTTTGGCAAGCTTCATTCTTCTTATCAGGTACGAACTGCAATCAACAAAGACATGGCATGAATATGGTATGATATGAATTCCAATTTCCTTTTTCGCTGTGTATGTGCTATGATTTGCCTTGAGGTTAATGAATGGCTGGCAACCCATTCCAGCCCTCATTTAAATAAGCTCGCACAAATATGATGCTGCTCTGTGGTAGATGATGAAAAAAGGACGGAAGGGGAAGGTGCCCTGCAGAGACTGGGAATGAAGGTGCAAAGCCAAGATGTACCCCAAGGCCAAAAGATACCAAAAAAGGAAACTTGCAGTGAAACTAAATGAAGTTTCATCAGTTGAACCATTCGGCAATATACGAACTTGAACTTCCAGCCTTTAAATGAGTTCTGAACAACTTCTTGTTGTGGCTGAGCCAGCGGGAACGGAACTGTCAGTCTTTCATCAGATAATCAGAACAGGTCGGGTTCCAACCAAATTTACGGAGGACTTTTACCTGCTCTATTATCTCAAACCAGAAAATCTAGACCAAAAGCATGGCCACATTTACCACAAAATGGAAATGCTTGTAAATATTTAAACATTAGTTAAAATGCCTGCATTGTTAACAACAAATTAATAATTGAGTTGTGTTCCTTCGTTATCAATCACCACTGTATTTCTTGGCCGGGGTGGGGAGAGATAACAAGGTCAAAATTGGCAAAAGGAAGGAAGCAGCATCAATTAAAAAGACATCATATAAAAACCTGGAGAGCTCCTTCAGTTGCAAGTGAAAGGTTGTGATTTGGTAACCAGAGGGTGTCTTTAGCTGTTTTTCTACATGATCAGATAATTCTAATTATACGGGCAGGTGCTGAGATGGTGAGTGAAAGAAGCTATTGGACTGCTATATAAGAACAACTGGTGTATCATATCCCGGCCCTATCTAGTTCTGTTTCCCACAATAAAATGTCTCTGGGCAGCCCTCTCAAGGAAGTATCTCTCATTGTCATCTCCCAACAAATAGTATTCAAAGGCATTCTGCATTTGAAAACTGAGGTTCCATCTTAACCACCATGGCTAATAAACACTGATAGATGCCTTCATAGATTTGCCTAATCCCCTTCTATAGCAATTTATTATGGCTATCACCTAATCTTGAGTTACCAGATTCCATGATTTAATTATGCGTGGTATGAAGTGCTTTCCTTTGTCTCGAATCTGCTGCCAATTGGTTTCATACAGGACCTCAACAAAAACCTCTTTCTACCCCCTTTCTCTAAAATACTTAAGTTCTTAAGATCTGAAAAATCTGCTGCCCTGGTTGGTCAATTCTAAAATGACTTTTCTGTGTCTTTATTTTGATCATATGTTTATTCTCTAATCACTATGGCAAGTGTTCCTGGGGTTATTTGTTTACAAGACCCCATCACAGCAATAGAAAATGGGTATACTTTACAGGGGGCTAGGTGTCCAGAAAGGCCTCGCCTGGGATTGCAAGCCTGTTGCTATATGATCTACTTAATGCCATTTCAAGAAACAATACAGAACATTCTCTTTCATGGCTCATGCGACTGTACTATCGAACAGGATCAAAGGGAGAGATCCCATATTACAAGTATATACCAGGTTTTAAAAAATGATGCTCGGATGTTGCTCATTTGGAATGTGTGTTTTTCCCCTGTTGGTATGCAACTGATGACCTCTGTCTTTTGTCAGTACCTTACCTGTATTGTACTTGTTGAATCTCTAAAGGAGAGCCAAAGTTCTAAATCATCTTCCGTTTCCAAGAGGACAGCAGGCACAGCTAGAAAGTGGAAAAAATGACTGTTGTCACTGTGACAGGAAGGAGTCAGCCACGGCTTAATTCCCAAACCACCGTAACTGCCACCAAGACGAGACAGTGATACCTCATTGACTTCGTTCCAAGTAGTCCAATCAGATTCTCCATCTGTAACTCAAACTTTAAAACCTATGACAATTTTTGGAAATGGGATTAATTTAGTCATTTCTGAATCAAAGACTTATTTCATAGCTTCGTCCCAAATCCTGTATATTGTTAGAGTCCCTTTCGCCCTTTGAAGGCTTAGTGAATGATTGAAGCTTCTACTTTCTGAGAAACAGATAACACAAGTCTAGTAATCTGACTCTAAGCCACTGGATAAAGGCAGTTTGTTTCCTCTTAGCCCATCTGTCAACACCTCTTCAGTAATTAGTCCTAATTATTACAAAGGGCTAGCCTCTCGTTCACATTATTAAATCAGAAATAGTATCATAGCCAGGTATCTTTCAACGCCCACCAGACCGGTGACCTTCAATTTCATTGAATCTTCTATCAGTATCCGCCTTTGGAAGAACCTAGGCAGTAATTTTAGCATCAGCTTCAAAAGATGCAGATCCCACAGTGGAATTCCAGGGATGCATTCATGTACACACCCCCATCGTATGACAGGAGGGGAAAAAACCCAACACAATTGACCTTTGCATTGTTCTGTGCACCAGAAAATACTCATCTTTGTTTTGTGTAACAGAACTTTTTATGGGTTTCAGATCTTGCTTTGGAAAAGATGTCAGAATGGGAAACTATGGCTGAAAACGACTGAAGGTCAGCAACCTTTCAGCTCTTGAGGCTGTGTTCACATGACCAGAGTCCCACACACACACACACCCATTTCATGTGAGACTTTCTGGACAACTGATTTTCCCTGCTGCACTCAATAAAAAATAAACAGGCTTTGTAGTCCATACTTTCACCATCTCACATAAAATAGACATTCATACCCTGAAAGAGACAATCAGATAATTGATTAGAAGCTGGTACTGAAGATGCTAAAGAAATTTTTATTTCATGGTGGAGAGGATGTTTTGATATTGTTGGATGATATCTGAAGAACCTGAGTCTACCATCAAGAATTTGCCTATGCTGGGTTTTTGCAAAATCTTTAGTGCAGCAGTCACAATTCAGCAGAGTTGGGCAAGTTTCAGATTCAGCTGTGCTGGATCATGGTGGTTTTACTACCAATGAAGCAAATTGCAACTTGCATCTGTCATTGGTAAAAACAACTACTAGTATATTACAAACAGATTTATTCTTCAAAAACAATAATACAGTCTAAACATTAATACGGTCTAATAACCACCCATGATTTTATGAAGGTTGATGACCCCAAACCAGTATGCGAATGAGCTTAAAAGAAACCTCAGCTTCATATATTTCAGCCAATCATCCTTTGCAACTATATTCAAATCACGATTACAAACCTCAGTTTGTTCCTGTTCGGCAATCCACAGTTTGCCAATTTGGATGCAATAACAAAAGATAGTTTTCAGTAAAGCAGCAAGTAATTAATTTGTTTGTGGCGTGCAAGGGAAAGATGGGACATACAAGGGCAAGGCTTCTTTTAGGATCATTTACATGCCCCCCAGTCATGGTTTACCACTATGCTTGAACCACAGAACAGTACAAAAAGTACAAAAGGATCTGTACCCATACAAAAATGGAACCACACAAGATAAAATTGTACACATTTGGTAGGAACAGTCTTTAATAAATTAAAATTCTGTTTATTTTTCAATATTCTCTTATCATTAAAAATACCAAATAAAAACAGCATTCTGGCAAGAGCTCATGAACGTGCACATTCTTCAAGTCGAGTGTTTATGACAGCACTTTAGGCCAAGTAAATTAGATCTGCTGATACATTCTTCATGGGTGAGGTTAGCGAAGTTTTTTGTCATATAAATTTATGTTTTGCAAAATGTTCTAACCTTTTTCCTGGATTATATGGCTCATACATTCAAATGTTAATTCTGAGACCCTGTCCATGAGGCATGTCAAAATGACAAATGAAAGAACTACATTATTAAAAAAAAATGAGAGATGAAAAATACAATAAGATGACTGGTTTTTATAAAGAAGACAGCCACCTAAAACTACTAAGGCAAATAATAGTTGTTTTAACATGACCAGGATTATACATAAACATGGATACAGAAGGCCTGACGGTCATATTTTTAAAGATACAGGTCTGAACCTTTCAGAAAACAGTATAGGGAAGCCAGACTCTTTTATTCTCATTTTGCTTATTGGTACACGTTTATGATTTGGCAAAGCAGCTCCTTTTGCATAAATTGGATATTTCAAACATTAAACGCATAGTTTATAGTTAATTGCCTTCATCGAAGCCACCGTTGTAAAAATCTTTATGAAAACTTGGCTGGTTTTCATGGGCTAAACTTGTAGGTATTTTGCTGGTTCGGCTACATTTGTAATACCCCCGAGGGCCTTGGTATGGAATGTTGTCTGTATGATCTTATTACAAATCTCTCTAAGTAGTGCTGAGGACCTATTTAGACTCGGGCCTTCGCCATTCGTCCTCTGTGCATTCAGGGTTTTTGAATTACTTATGGCCTTTGGCTCAAAAACTAAACATCTCCCATAACTTGGAAAAACATGGTATCCTGAGTAGTTCAGTGCAACGTCAAGCTTATGATTTGCAAAACCGTTCAAGGCTATCTAACGCAGTCCACAGCGATCACCTTTCTCGACTAAATGGAAGGTGGTTGTGAAAACTGCTACAAGGGGCAGGGCATGGGGGGGGGGGACAGAGAGTGCCAGGCAACAAAAACAGGAGCAAGATTGGACACATAGCATATTGAAATGATAATGAAGTCTTTATCAGCACACCACATTCTTTGCCAAATATTCATTAGGAGCTCAGATCGAGCCTTTAGAGCAGGGGTCTTCAAACTATGGCCCTCCAGATGTTCGTGGACTACAATTCCCATCAGTCTCTGGGCCAAATGGTAGGGCTCATGGGAATTGTAGTCTATGAACATCTGGAGGGCCATAGTTTGAAGACCCCTGCTTTAGAGACAGAGGAATAGGTGGGCAAGTACCTGAACACAAATGAAGTTGCTTTATGCTGAATTAGACCACTCTGATCATTACCATCTATGCAGATTGGCAGCAACTCACCAGGATCTTAGATAGAAGTCCTTCACTTCACCGACTCCCTTTTCCTTTTAACTGCAGATGCTAGGGACTGAACCTGCAACCTTCTGAATACAAGGCAGAGACTCTTCCAATAAGCCACAGCCCCTGCACAGAAATGCTCTGCTCTGGAAGCTCAGCATTAGACCTTGCCACTATCTCCAAGATATACACTCCAGCTGTGCTTATCTGCAACAGGTCCTGTTTTTCAGATTCTGACCCTAGTAAATTGCAGTCTCTCTTTTTTTGGGGGGGGGGGACATCTTATGAAAACATTAATAGTGCCACTTTCTAGAGTGGCCTGCTGTGCCCACCCTCTAGTCACAAGCAATTAAAATGGGGGTACTGGTGGTTGTGGGTGAGAGGAACACATTTTGCCTCCAGTGCACAGACATCTACATGAACACTAAAGGGATCATGTAGCATGCAGATGCTATGGTCTTTTTTTGCATCGATGTGCATCTATTCCACAGAAATAATGCTTTCCTAATTTGTCTTTAACCCAGGGACTGAACCTGGGTTGTCTTTAACCCAGGGACTGAACCAATTGGTCATGCTGGCAGGGGCTGATGGGAATTGTAGTCCATAACATCTGGAGGGCCAAAGGTTCGCCACCACAGGAGTAGAGCCTTCAGCAACGTGCATTGAAGGAGGTGAGTCTTGACCATGGATTAGAAACGTGACCCTATATTCATCTGTGAAACACTGAAGAAAAACGCCTCTCCCTGCTCCCATTTATTTATCAAGGTATTTGCAAAGCACTGGATGACATTTTTGCAAATGCAGCTAAAGCAGAAATCCCAGCCTTTAGAAACACGCACAACAAATAAAATCAAACAAAACCTTTAAAACAAAATAAGCAGCAGAGCAGCGTACATCAGCCGACAGTGTTTCTCAGAATGAAATACCATGTAGAGCAACTCCAATCTAAATTCACTGAAATGAGCAGATTTAGATTCCAGTAAACTTTGCATAGGATCACACTGCTAGACACTTCCAGGGGCCTTTCTCCAGTCTAGCAGCTAATGGAGGAAAGTGGGAGGGAATTCTCCAGCTCTGGTACCACTAAGAAATTCTCTGACTTTAGTACAACTAAGAAAACATCTCCTTGCCCCTTATGAAGGTATTTTTCTCCATTGCACAAAGTTTCCTTAATGAACACATGAAATTCTGACCCGGCTATGTAACCCCAACATCCTCCAGTCAGCACCTGGAGAAGTTATCAACATTAAATCTCCCCACAACAGCGTCATAACTGGGGAAGAAAGGACACCAATAACCAGACTTGTAGAAAGAATAAGAGTTTGGATTTATGCCCTGCCTTTCTCTCCTGCAAGGAGTCTCAAAGTGGCTTACAAAGTCCTTCCCTTCCTCTCCCCACAACAGTCACCTTGTGAGGTAGGTGGGCCTGAGAGAGTTCAAAGAGTACTGTGACTAGCCCAAGGTCACCCAACAGGCTTCATGCGTAGGAGTGGGAGAATATATCCAGTTCACCGGATAGGAGTCCGCTGCTCACGTGGAGGAGTGGGAAATCAAACTCGGTTCTCCCGATTATTATCCACTGCTCTTAACTGCTACACCACATTGGCTCTCACCAGATCATTAAATAATATGGTGCAATAACATGCCAAGCAACTGGCAGCTTCAGATGTAAACATCTGATACCCACAACTGGAAGGTGGAATGACAGGAAGCATTATTAAATAACAACTAGGTAAACTTCCCTCCCGCTTTTTCCATCCACAACCTTTGGGGTGCCTGGCATGCAGTGCCAAGATGGGAAGCCCATTCCTGCATGGCCTGAGTTACCCACAAGACCAAGATACCTTGCCTGGTCTTCCCTTCCCCAGCATCTGTCATGCAGATAGCTTGCTTCTGCCCCCATAAAGAGATTAACAGGTAAACAATGATTGCAGCCAGGAAAGAGCTGCTCCCATCTTCAGCCCTGGAGAGGGTGCTCCAGAGAAACAATAGCCACACTAAGGAGAATGTTTCAAGGTGTTCCCCACAGCACAAAAACTAACTTGATTCCTTCCTCTAACTAATTCTCACTGATCACCTTAGTATTCATGTAGTTTTGTCCCAAAGCTGAAATTCCATCAGCTTCACCCTAAAATGTAATTAGCCCCAAGTATCTCTGGTGCTCAAATGATTCAGCCCAAGCACCCAACACTCAACGCTAAGTACCCAATACTTAAACCCTAGCACCCTCCTTTGTCTCCCCTCCAGAGAACAGGAAATCTCCTTTGTCCTGGGAGATTAAGCTCTCTTAGCATGGCTAGAAGATCCAATCTCTCCTATAAAACAGGCCCTCGCCCAACACTCAGTGTTCAGTGTGTCTCGACTTCTGGTCTGGACTGCTGGTCAGTGTGTCTGGACTGCTGGTCTGCCCAGTGCTTCTGAGCCTGCCATTGGGTTCAGTTGTTCTTCCTACTCTGCTTCCTTGGAGCCTAGTGCAGGTCACTGGACTCTGCTTCACAAACCCAAAGTCACCTCAGGATCTGGGAAAGGGCAGCCTAGAAATCGAATGAATGAATGAATGGAATGAAGTATTACCGCTAAGAATTCCCCCAATTCCTCTGCTATTCCCAACCTATTCCCTCAACACTGCTTTTATCCTTGGACTGTGTATGTGTTCTGCTGCTTTGATTATTGTGTCCTTGTGTACCCCTATCATCCCGTAATAAAACTGGTAAACTTTATTTTGCTCCTGTGGATTTCTTGCAAAAGCTGACCTTCATATATATAGGCAACAAAGATTTCGAGCTTGCCCAACTTTTTGCTAAAGCCATGAGTCTGCTCTCACTGATTCCCCCATTCTAGAAGGGACAAAAGCCCACCATTTCAGGTAAGAATACCATTGGGAGAAAGAAAGACTATACAACAGCAATAGCAACCATATGTACGCATGATCCAAGACCCAAGCCTCCCACTGTCTTTCTCCTGCAGCAATTAGCACTTCCTAGGCTTAAAGTCGGGAGAGAAGCTTGCAGTCATGATTCCAATGCTGCCTTGTAGCTGAACCCATTCATGGGTGCCAAGTCTCCATGCCTAGTCGTTTGTCCCTAAAGGGAGAATCTTAATTAACTTATCAACTTATTTTAATAACTGCTAATTACAGTGGATTTAAAGAGGTGATGTAACATGAAGGGAAAAAAAACTTTTTCACCCATATCCACCCATCTAATAAATCTCTGACTTTTATAGAGATCAAGCAAACAAACATTGGTTTGTACAAGTCTAGCCATTCCATCCCATAACCTCATTAAGCCTCTACTGATTTTTTAAAAAAATCAGTTACTGGGAAGTATGTAATAGCAAGCTTAGCACCAGAGGGTATATTTCCCAGGTAGAAACATAGTCATCCTTATGAATAAACCAAGTTATTACCCATGTGAGCAAAGTTTCCGATAGCTTTGTTTTGGGGATGGAGTAGTCCCAAGGACGTACGCTCGCAAATGGAAAAAAACGTGCTATAAAAAGCCATCCTTACATAAATGGAAAAGGAAACAACCGACTCCTCTAATTGTTACATTGAAAAATAGGGGCTTCTCCAATTCCAGCTAAACACACACACAAAAGACACAAAAGAAAAACATGGCTTGTCTTCAGATTTCCACTTTTTCACAATGGCTCCCACGGCATTTACAGTTTTAGAGTTAAAATGCATGAATCATCACGCTCCAATCTGAGAGCTGTCAGAAACAAAGAGCAAAGGGAGAAAGAAACAATTAGATGGACAAATGTAAGCTCTCTGAGATAACGTGCATGTTCCTCAACTTCACTAGTTTGTGGAGCAGGCTTTATAGATAAGACTTAGTTACCCTTCATTAGCGACAAACTATGAGGTTTATCTGCTGTTTAGCACTTTAGCCGCAGAACGACTCAGCCTGTGGATAAACAGCCAAGCCCTGACACACTACCTCAATTAAAGAACAATTAATTCCTCCTCCATCCATCATGGAAGAATATAAAAAATTGACTGATATCTTCTGGGGGTTAAGATTTCAAAATCATGATACGTTTCCATTGTGAGTATTGTTTTCATGGTGTTATACTGTTCCCAAGGTGGGGAAACTTAATTCAAGAAAGAGCTGAATGACTCGGAAAATGTATCCAAGATTTGCTGTTGTTCAGAGGACTTCCAATGTCGAATATTTCAATTCAATTCAATTCAACCTGTCGAATATTTGTTGTACACAGGCTCTGTAGTACAAATAAAAAATAAAATGCTTTGAGCATTTTAAGGCCGTCAGTGAGAAACAAGGCATTGGTTGAGCTCTTAGGAGGGAAATAAATGTGTCCACAATCAGTATTTGCTGAGTTATGGATATATACGATGGCTGAGTTCATCTTATGAGTTCTTCACCAGTCATGCCATCCATAGGGCTTTTAATTATCTGGCAATGGGCATTTTCAGTCATGGTACCCAATCCCGGGAAGGGTTCACCAGAGAACGTGAGGAGGGCCAGCCAGAGGTGTAGGGAGGCAAAATGGTGCCCGGCCCAGCCTGGTCTCCTGGGAAGCATGGTTTCCTGGGAAGTGTAGTTCCCATCAGATTGCAGGAGAGAGGAATTTCCTGGTGGGAAGAGAGAGGAGTTAAGGGGCAGGAGGGAGGAACTAAGTTAAGTGGGGGGGCGCAAGGCAGATTCCCCCCACGTGCCCGGGACATGGCGGGGGGCCCCCACCCCCTTATAGTTCCACCACTGGGGCCAGCACAGTGTAGTGGTTAAGAGCAAGTGGATTCTAATCTGGAGAACCCGGTTTGATTCCCCACTCCTCCACATGAGCACTCCTCCACATTTCACCTACCTGGTGAAATGGTTTTGGATCCTGTTGAGCCTCCCCACAGGTAAATAACATTTTTAAAAGGATGAGTCATTCAACTGGCCACATGTGGAAGTGGATAGGGTTGCAGGGCTCAAAATGAAAAAGAAGCAACTACCCCAGGAAAATCCATTAATGTAAGAAGTGAAAAAACTGATCACTCTAACAAGACATTGAAAGAAATTAGGAAATGTTTGGGAGTAACGAGGAGAGTTAGGGATGAGGTTGTGTGAACCAAATGGGTGGATCTAACCCCATATTCTTGGCACAAGCACCTCTATGTTATGGAATATGCATCTACTAAATGAAGCCACTGCTGGTACCTCCTCATCTAAAAGACACACGGAGCTAGCTACATCTTTGTCAGTCAGTAGTGACGCAAAGAAAAATATTGTTGGGCTAAGTAAAATAATGAAAGCCTAATCTGGCTTTTGGACGGGTATCTCCCATGTTAGCTCAAGTGTATTTCAATTTCTGGGAAGATTAAATAAAGGGAGTTTCTCCACCCTTTCTCATGCGGACCATAAAACAGATTTATTACACAAGGTTCTGGTCTGTGTTTTTGTTGCTGGGCAGGGTGATGGTGGGGGACAAAGATTAAGGAAAACTGTGGACCGAGCTCATTTACAACCAGGATTTTCTTTCTAATGAATTCAGAGCTAAAGTTTGGCCTTCTACTTTAACCTCTGGTCATTCTTTCTGTCTTCAGTAATGTCAAACAGACTACCACACCAGGGAATATACAACCTCTGCAGCTATCTGGTGCTGTCTGGAGAGTTTTCCCTAATTTTTTGAAGCGACATCTTTCTCTTAATGTTCAAAAGGAGATATACTGGGGGAGATCAGTCCTTTCTGTAAATTATGTCCTTTAAACTCAGATGCACACAATCCTTCGTTTGATTATTAATATTAAAGAGTGGCTGAAACACGACCTTTTCTACATCTAAATAAGGACAACCAGACCCAAGTGAGGTTCACTACAGTGGTCAGAGTGCTGGATTAAGATAGGGAGACACAAGATCAAATCTCTACTTCGGCATGAAGTTCACACTGGGTTGTCACAGGATGGTCTTTGCCTCCCAAGCTAACCTACATCACAGGGTTGTTGTAAGGGTAAAATTCTTGGAGGAAGAACAAGATAGAACTGTAAATAACAACAACAACAACAACTACTACTACTACTACTACTACTATTACTATTACTACTACTACTACTACTACTACTACTACTACTATTATTATTATTATTAAAAATCCTAGAGCACAGCACAGGTCTATGAAACAAGTACTGGGGATTTAGGTCAAAAATTGTGCCTCAAATTAAGGAACAAACTCTGTGTTTCTTCTTAAAGAAGAATGTGATTGGACTACACGAAGTGGAACAATGTAAACTTTATAGGAGTCCATTTACTTATTTATGTGACCAACTCATAAAACAGGCAAATTCTTATACATTTCCATGCTACATTGTATTTTGCTATCTAAAATACTTGTATCTCACCCTTCTAGGGTGAGATAAAAGGCAGCCAATGGAGAAATATAAAATTTCCAGAAATTTTAAAAGTTTAGAAAAAAACAGCTTTTTCCCCAGGAAATAACAGAAAGTTGGAAACAAACTGAAATATATTTCATGCTAACAGGCCTAAACTTATTTTACACTTCAAGAACATAAAATCCATCATTTGTAACTTAATTAGCATACAAATTAGATTTTCAGCATATGCAACTGAAAATATAAATTCCTCAGTTTTCTACAAAAAAATTCCAAATATACTATGTGTGAGACAGCTACAAACTGTGGTAGGCTCATCATATGTATCCTATTGTAGGCCATGGTATGAGAGTTTTTTTTTCACTGCTCCCCCAAATTTCCCCATTGGAAAATCTGAACAAAGTCCTTGGAGGGAAGTTTTTTCAATTCCTCCCCTGATGCTAAGGCATTCTCATCATTACAGCAAAGGTAAATGAATGGCATGCCACCTGGCTACACAACCATGGGGCAAAGGCAAAAAATCACCAGATCCAACCGAACAGCAACCACAGACTCTCAGAATACTTGTCATTAAATGTTCTTTCAAACAAAGAAGTTTTAACTAGGTGTCAAAATCCAGAGAATGAACCAAGATAATTCATCTAGACAGGCTATTCCACAGCTTAGGCACCACCACCGAGAAGACTCTGTGCCAGAAGGAGGAGGAGGAGTTTGGCTTTATAAGGAGACTCAAGGTGGCTTACAAGCTCCTTTCCCCTCCTCTCCCCACAACAGACACCTTGTGAGGGAGGTGTGGCTGAGAGAGTTCCAAAGAACTACGACTAGCCCAAGGTCACCCAGCAGGAATGTAGGAGTGCGGAAACACATCTGGTTCACCAGATAAGCCTCTGCCACTCAGGTGGAGGAGTGGGGAATCAAATCCAGTTCTCCAGTTTAGAATCTACCTGCTCTTAACCACTGCATCACACGGGTTCTCACCACCTGCCAGATCTAAAGTCAGGGATTCTTGAGTTTTGGAATGATGGCTTCAGCAAATATCCAGGCTCATATGGGAGAAGATCAGTTTATCAGACAACCCTGAGGAGCATGGCTGGAAAAGCCAAGAGTGGCTAGGAACTGACCTTTAACCAGACATAAAAGAGAGATAGTAGAACCGCATATGATACTCTTCTAAGCTCTTTGGAGGAAAGACAGGGTCAAAATGTATCAGACGGACAGAAATGGTGATGACCAAGTGGGAGTCTGACAGGAGGTCAGAGAGAAGATACAGTTCTCGGTTCAAATCCCTGTGAATCCTACTGAGTTACTGGGTCAGTCACTTTCTCTCACTCTAAAGAATCTCCCAGTTTGTTGTGAAATAAAATGGAGGAAAGAGAAATCTACATGGTGCTCTCAGCTTACTGGACGAAGGATAGGACAAAAATACAATAGAGATAATTAACCCCAGTCCAGTTGATGATGACCTCAACCTACCAAACATTCTAGTTCATTCCCAAGCCACCTCTGCCAGTTTATTACTAACAAGAAAGTGTATAAAAATACAGCTGCTGACGGCGGCTTCAGAATGTATATCGACAGCCTTCAGGGAACCCATATCTGGGTCAGATTTTTATTTTTCTCCTACAAAGTTTGCCCTCAAGTCCCAGCTACAGAAAACAACCAAATAGCATTTTGAAAGATTAATTTTACTCTGACTTTTTTGGAGATGACTTTAACTGCTCCACAGAGGCTAATAATTTTGACATAGCTCACAAGTTACAATGGGTTTTGAGCCTGAATTAATATGAAGCACTTCGTTTGCACTGCCAAATGCATTTTTGTACATCAAAATTTAATATTAAAGAAGCTGTAAATCTATACATCTGGGTCTGCTGGATCAAAGTAAGTTTTCCTCCCTTTTGGACCTCTCCCCAATATATTAAATTTGAGTCAGATTCTAAGTTTATGCAAATTTCCACTTGATGGAATAATAATTCAAGAAGTGGTAAAGTTCAAATGTTCACTGTTTCAGCACTAAAGACTAAAGTTTCCTTTAATGTGAACAAAACAAATACATCTTGGTAAAAGGGATCCCGAGACTCAGTTTTGTTGACTCCACAAAAGCCAACTCGTTACAGCTGAATGGTTCACGATTTTTATGATGCCAGTGGAACAAATCTGTGTGCTTTTATGGATATGCTTATGGAAAATCTGGACCCCAAGAGAGGGAAATATGGAAAATGCATGAGAATACACAGTCCAACATCATCTGTAATTCCTGGTTTGTTCAAAAACAATGAAAAAGTACAACTGTGTGTATGCACACAGGACCAGTCGTGGACCCTGCTTCTTAGAATCATAGAGTTGGAAGAGACCCCAAGGGCCATCAAGTCCACCCCCTGCAATGCAGGAACACACAATCAGATCACTCCCAACATATGTTCATCCAGCCTCTCTTTAAAAACCTCCAAAGAAGGAGACTCCACCCCACTCCGAGGTAGTGCATTCCACTGTCAAATAGCCCTTACTGTCAGGAAGTTTTTCCTGATGTTTAGGTGGAATCTCTTTTCCTTCACCTTGAACCCATTACTCCTGGTCCTAGTCTCTGGAGCAGCAGAAAACAAGCTTGCTCCCTCACCAACATGACATCCCTTCAAATATCTAAACATGGCCACCATGTCACCTCTTAACCTTCTCTTCACCAAACTAAACATCCCCAGTTCCCTAAGTCTCTCCTCGTAGGGTATGGATTCCAGACCTTTTACCATCTTGACTGTACGTCCATGAATGCGGTATATGCAGACATGCTTAAGTTCCCCACCCCACCCCATGCTCATTTACCCACTCCTTATATACTATCTGAACAGGGCTCATGTTTAGTGGCTAAAATAAGCCATGTGATTTTTGACAGCTTTTAAAACTGAGAGAAAGAGAGCAACAGCTAAAAAAATAAGATGCACCCTGAATGAGCTTAAATACCAACAGATCAATTGACTCAAACAGAAGAGCTTCAAATCCTAGGCAATTTGGAATTTAAACACACTGCAGTTCCAGGAAGCCAGTAATGGTACGATGTCTCTAATCAAAATGCTTTGAAATAACCATTCACCAGCCACAACTAGCAGATCATGTCCAGGCAGCCAAAAAGGGAATTTTTAGGGGGGGAAATAGTACTTTTTAAAGAGTTGCCTGTTTGTTTTTTGTTGTCACCCCCCTGCTCCATTTTAAACCACAAATAATTAAAATAATATATGCAAACGGTCATGGCTAGCTTAAAAAAACCCTGTTGGTTAGTAACTTTTGTGGATTTATTTGTAAGGCTTTTTGATAGGTATATAACTAGTTTTATTGTGTATTAGTCATACCCTATACAGGTGAGCAAGTTCCACACTGTAAATAAAAACCAACAACAATGCAAAAACAAAGTCATTATTAACAAAACTTCAACAGAAAAGGAATGAATATGGCACATTTCCAACATATAGTTGGAAATACAGAGATGCTTCTGCAGTATAGAGATGCTACATAGAGATGCTTCTGCAGTACTGAACTGCACAACGATTTGATTACCGAACTAATATTTCATTGTACAGTTTTATAACTTTGTTACTGATCCAAATGGCCCCATCCTCTTATAAGTCTGAAGTATATTTTAAATTTTATTGCAACAATCTGGTGGGCCACTGCAAGTAGCAGAGTGCTGGACTAGATCAGGGGTCTGCAACCTGCAAATCTCCAGATGTTCATGAACTACAATTCCCATCAGCACCTGTCAGGGGATGATGGGAATTGTAGTTCATGAACATCTGGAGAGCCACAGGTTGCAGACCCCTGGACTAGATGGACTCTGGTCTGATCCAGCGGGCTCTTTTTTATGTTCTTAATCTTCTAACATTGGCTATTTTGAGCTATCTGCAACAGTAAGGGCAGATGTTTATGTGGAAATAAATTATAGCTGCAATCCTATGCATGGGAGCGGAGACTTGCAAGTCTTAGCTCTGCATATCTTTCGGCTCTACATGTGACACCAAGGCACAACATTATCCTTGAACTGGTCACATTCACTAATTTTAAATGGGAGGTTGATTTCCTAACACTTCAACGGTCTATGCCTTTGATTCCCTATTTTTACAAGAGAGACAGTAATAATGTGTTTGCCTTTCTTACAAAAGTACCATGGGATCTACAAAATTAAATGTTCTCCCCACAAAACCCCCAATTGTCTACATGATTCCGAGCAGAAACAACAATATTAGGATATATGGCTCCTTATTTGTGATTACTCAGTACCAAAGCTAAAATTACTGAGTCTTCCACATTCCCCTCTAAGTTTTCCAAAAGTACAAATGAAAAACACTATTACTCACATCTCCATATTACTGAAAAGACAAAGCCAGGAGAAGTTCAGGAATCTGTCATTTCCCCCTCCTCCCTCCCCTATTAGTTAAAAGGCCACTGACCTTTTCATTTCCATTCCTGAAAGGATTGCCCTTTTCACTTGCCATATTCCTGTGCTACACCAAACAATACACAGAAATTCAATAGGAAAAGTTTTCATTCAAAAAGCCCTGCTGAATCAGACCACAGGTACATTTACTCCAGCATCCTGTTTCCCACAGCAGTGAACCAGAAGGCTCGGGAAGTCTACTAGCAAGGCATGAAGGAAGAGCCTTTTCCCACTGCTGCTTCTCAAGAAACTGGAATTTAGAGGCACACTGTGTCCAAGCATGGAGACTTCCTTAAAGCACGGAAACTTCCTCATCCCCCCCCCCCCCATTAAATTACTTATCATCTGATTTATTCAGGGAAGAAAAAAAGGTGGGCATTTGACTGCACCAGTCATTCCCAACTTGGGTTACGCATACCCCCAGGGGTATGCACCAGAACATTGGGGGGTACATGAAAAAAATTACACAACGGGTTTGCCAATATGGGGTCCAATTTTAGGCAAATGGGTTGCCAAGGGGTATGTGAGTGAAAAAAGGCTGGGAACCACTGGCCATTTCACACTACAGGTGGGTTAATCATTCTGGAATGCTATATATTAAAACCTCCCAGGAAAAAGAGGATGAGCTCACCTTTCCCCTGCTGAACTAATTTTCTAACTGCATGAATTCTTCCTTTAATGTAAAAGAACATTCACAGTTAGAATCCATTACCTACAGTCTGAACTGTCGCATCCTATTCCACCACCTGATCTTCTGGCATGTGCAAGCCAAGTCTGAGCTGTTGGCCACGACATCCTAATTCCATAATTTCCCTCCAACCACCTCCAAATCATTGCATCCCAATGAAAATACTCAAAAACTTGTTGACTCTCTTTCTGCTATTTTGCTGTACAAGCACAGGAGAGGAGTGATGAGCAAGCGATCTAAAGAGTTCCTCGCTTAATACTGCAATTCTCAATAGATTGGGGAAGGTTTCACCGGTGGAACTCCTTCCTCTTTGGTGCATTTTAAAAGTCTGTTGGCAAAGGGGAGTGCGTGTGAAACAGCAAACAGCCAAAGGGTAGTGGAAGAAAGTCCCCTGACCCCACCAGCATCGTCTCATAGTGACACCAGTCCTTGTCCAGTGATGTTCTACCACAACCCTGCCTCCCCCAAGATACAGCCCGTTATCTCACCGGTGCTGCCTTTGAAGGAGGAAGGGGAGGAGTCAGATCTGTTCTTCCTTCCCCCTCTCCCGGGTTAGAGTCACGTCTATAGCCAAGAGGAGGAAGGAGTGGAATAATCGCTCACTCGGCGATCCACAGGCGAGCAAGAAGAGCGCCGAGCTCTGGAACGAAGGCGGGAGCGCGTTTTGTCACGTGGCAGCGAGATTGACAGCCCAGCTTCTCTTTTCCGCTTGCCTGTGTTTTAACGCGCTTGGAGTGGGTTGAAGCGGCGGCGCATGCGCAGATTGCTGAAGGAGGCTGCCGCTGCAGAAGGATAGATTGTACTGGAGCGAAAGAGGGATTGTTGATTGAAATCGTCAGGAATGCGGGTTTGTGAGCGCGCCTGAATGAACTGGATGCTGGATGGTACAAAGATGCCAGTTTTTGCTGGTATCTGTGTGTAGTCAAACCAGAAGTGCTTTGGGAGATTCATCTTGAGGAAACAGGAAAGGGCATTCAAGCCTTTCACCATCCCTACACATTCTGCACTACATTATTCAAGATTTTCTGTCCCTTGGCTCCATCATAATCCAAAAGGGAGACTGCAATCAAGAATACACTGCCTTGGGAGAGTGGTGGAGTCTCCTTCCTTGGAGGTTTTAAACCTGCTGGGCAGCCATCTGTTGATGGTGTGTTCCTGCATTGCAGGGGGTTGGACTGGATGGCCCTAGTGGTCTTTTCCATTTTTATGATTCTATTCTAAGAAATCAGAAGATGACTGAGATTGGTAAGGGCATCCTTGAAGGAGCTAGAAAAGATTCTGAAGTGTAAGGCTGTGTCGCTGGCATCCAAGATCAAGTTAATTCTTACCACTGTATTCTCTATTACTATGTGTGTATGAAAGTTGTACAATTAAGAAAGCAGACTGGAATAAAGTTGGTTTGTTTGAAAGAGAGTTTTCAGGGTTCCGTAGCCTGCCAAAAAGACAAATAAGTGGGTTCTAGGTCAAACCAAGCCTGAACTGTCCCTCAAATCTAAAATGTCTAAACCGAGGCTATTATACTTTGGTGACATTATGAGAAGATAAGACTTACTGGAGAAGACAATAATGCTAGCAAACACTGAAGGCAGCAGGAAAAGAAGAGGACCCAACATGAGATCAAGGAAGCCACGGCTCTCAGTTTGCAGGATCTGAGAAGGCTATTAATGATAGGACAATTTGGAGGTCGTTGATTTATAGAGTTGTCATAAGTCAGAAGAAACTTGACAGCACTTAACACACACATATTAAGGATCCCAATTTGACTTCTGTGCATCTGAAAACTACGTTTGAAAAATCATGGAGGGGGGGGGGCTTTGAACACCATCCTGCAAACAACTGGTTTGGGTCTCAGTGCAATCCTACAAGATTCTTGGAAGTATTCCCCATTGGGGTTTACCTCCAAGAGAGTGTTCTTAGGCTTACAGCGTGTGACTGATTTAAAAGATAATATATGTCCTAACATATAATGCTTTCTTCCAATGTCAAGTCTGGAAGATGGCCCTCTGTCTTGACTCAGCCAATCTAGGTAGGTGGACCCATGCCATGATGCCATTGAGACTAGACTACTGTAAGGCACTCTACATGGATCTGCCATTTAAGTCAACCCAGAGACTCCCATTTGGTACAGAATGTCACAGCTTGGTCATCAGGAGCTAGACCGGTCATTCAAATTACACTCATTCTGCAAGCACTCCACTGGCACTCATCAGCTTCTGTGTTTAATTCAAAGTATTGACTATGACATACAAAGCCCTGCAGGGCTTTGGACTCTTTCATCTCCAGGACTGCCTCTCCTCCTATGTTCTCCCATGACAGCTTCATTCATCTGTTCAGGGCCTTCTGCAGATGCTGCCCTGCAAACAGACAACATCAGCAACTGCCACTACGTGTGCTTTCTCTGTTATGTCTAGGACTTGGTGGAATGACTTATTTGAGGAAGTCAGGAAGGCTGCTACATTCTGCAAATTAGGTAAAACAGTTGTTTGGAAGAGCTTTTGTGTAAATTTATACTATAAATAATTTATGGAGGTGCTTTATAAAGGGAAAGGAGCTGTTTGGTGCACATAGTACCCTAGTGTTTCTTTTATTTATTTATATTCTGCTTTTCTCCTCTGTTTGGACTCCAAACAGTTTCTAGAACCTTGTTATCTCATCATTCTCCATAGGAACTAAAATGACTAAACTGAGACAATTGTACTTTGGTCATATTATGAGAAGACAAAAGTCAGTGGAAAAAAACTAGGAACTTTTCTGTGAAAAGTTGATGGCTGCAGGAAAAGAGGAGATGGGTTCATTCAATCAAGGAAACTACAGCTCTCAGTTTGCAAGATTTGAGCAAGGCCATTAACAGTAGGATGTTTTGGAGGACACTGATTCATAGGGTCACCATAAGTCAGAAGGGACTTGATGACACTTACACCAAGGTCCAATTGCAAAAATTCATATCTTATTTATTTCCCGTTTATAAGGGATTTTACATGTATAGCAAAATTTTTACTATTCTAATAATAGCCCCTGCCACAATGACTTTCCCTGATAATGATTTTTAAATAAAGGATAGGCCTCTCTTACCCCTCCCTCTACAGCTATATGGAAACTAAATAATCACACTGCTGAGGGTGGAGGAAAAGATGCCCCTGCCATAATTCAACATCTTGTGCAATCATTTAAGACAAAGGAGTCATCCCCATAGTGAAACCGGCAGCTTTGAAAGCAAGAAAGTTATATCCAGTAATTTATGACATACATCCCAGTTAATTCAAAATTTAAAAATCTAAATAAAAATCTGTTTCTTAGAATGCTGTCAGCCCAGATAGTAACACAGGCAGGAGGTAAAACAGAAAGTTCACATTGCAATGGTACATCCTATTTTAGGAAAGTTAGAGTTGATCCCATGCTGATACCACCTAGGCCTAGCCCAAGTGAGGGACACAACGGAGTTTGACATACATTTTGCAGGTCACCAGTGCACTAATTCAGAGAGCGGATCACTTATCCAGCATGTGGATACAACCTTCATTGTAAAACTCCATCCCAGTATTCATTGTTTAAAGTAGTTTCTGCCCATCCCACAGATTTTCTAATTCATTATTCTGCAAAACAATAACATACCCCTCATCACTAAACCTAAATGCAAATTTGGTACTTCTCTATGCTTACAAGAATACAGGGGTCCTATATGCTTACAGGAGTTTAGTAGCCCCAGAATTTAGCACTTGGCTTAAAGGCTCAGGTGCTTAATTATGGGTGATTTGAACAGTCAATAAAATAAGAACCAGCTCATTTTTGTGAGCTTGCAGTGTCTAGACATGTTAGTTATTTAGTCATTTTCCCTACATACTTAGCCTCCGTAGAGGGGATATTATTTCTGTTTCTTCTGTTTTTTTTAACCATCAGACTTGCAGCCAAATAAACCTTCAGTGAGACCTTCACCCTATTGTCTACAAAGTAAACATTCTTATTGTGGACTACTGCAAGCTCCTTAGGGAAAGCTTTAGGTCTGAAATCCAAAAGACACACTGTGTCCTTTTAATAAATTTAATAGTGGAAACCTTTTATTTGCCCATTCCTGTGGTGTCATGGAGGTTTTCAAAGATTCAGGTTTAGGTTTCGGGATTAGGTGAAACTAGAGCGTTTTAAACCTCTTTAGAAGGTTAGGATTAGGCCTACATCAGGCCTAATACAGCCTTTCTGTGCAAAGCTAAATTAAACAGCAAGAATATTTGTTGCACTTTAACTCACAGGTGTTTGGCAGCACACCAGAATGCATAAAGGAACCACTGGAAGAACCATGAAGGCAAAGCTGTAGAAACATGAGCATTAGCTAAGTACTGCCATATCACTTGCAAATGTGGGGTCCCTCCTCACAATGCACTTCGAAGTAATTTTAAGCATGGATATCATTTTTATGAGCACCTCTAGCATGAATGCGAGTAAATTGAAGATCTATGACACAGATGGATCAAGGGCTTTATTCGGGTATCACATGTGGGTAATTGCTGCCTGTTTTACGGCAAATGAATATTTTAGCATTGGCAAACAGCTGATATCACTGAAACCCCTTTGTGTTACTAAATTCTGAACTCCACTCTTTGCTTTGAGTATCATTTGCAGTGATAGAATGCCCCAGGCCAGACATTTCCAGAAGGGAGGGCGCTAGATCTCCAAACGGAGCATCAAGAAGTGAAGGCTGGCAAAGGAGATCAAGGGAAGATCAAGGGGAGCTTGAGGAAACTACCTTACGTAACACATGACCAACGGATACCAACTCATGGTGTTTCATGGATGTCAACCCTTTGATTACTTCATAAAAAGCGGCATGGGGTGGTCTCCATTAAGATTGTACGTTAATTCCAAAAATGTTATCCCAGAATGCATTCAGTATTTCCCAAAGATGAGCAAAGAGAAAGAGAGAGAGATCAGTAAGCACAGAAGTGTCTATTATTTTGTTCTCACAACTCTGTAATTAAAAACATACCGTAAGTAATTGTGCTGTCCCAAAGCACCTTGACAGTTCAATCCCTCAGGATTCTTTCCTGGGAGCAAGCCCCTCTGAAAAACAGATAACTCACTTCTGAATATCTTGCTTAGAGTGGCTCCCTGAGTGGAAGACCCACAGAGAAGCCAATGTTACAACTTTCCATGGCCCAGTTTATGATGGACATTCTTTTTTCCTGTGTTCATAACAACTACTGGCTTGAACAAGTGTAATTGGCTGGCTTGCCAGAAAAGGAATTGTTTATATACTGCCATTCAACGCACTGAAAGGTTTACAGTGGTAGTTTGCTTTGTTTTTGCTAAAGTGGGCTGGGCAGTTGTTATACTTTGGCCCTACAGGAAGGGCTGTCGGTATTCCAGGATCTCACACAATCATAAGAAAAATATGAATCATGGCACTAGGCTCATAGCTCACATTCCTGTGCCATGTTCATTTTGAAGAAACATTCTATCCCATGCAGTTGCGAAGGTTAGTTTATGAATTAGTTGTGAACAAGTGGAGGCCTGCAAAAGTCATGGGTGGGAAATCCCATCTCCCCACTCAACACAGCTCCAGGCCTCCTCTTCTCCCCCTGCCCCCCACCAGCCCCACTCACTTGCCAGCTCAACCTGAGCATGGCAAGGCCTCCTTCCCACAAGCCTCCTTCTATTGCCAGCTTGCCTGGAGCTGCTCACCTGAAGCCAGAGAGGAAATCTGTGAAACCAATGGGGGAGGGGAATCTCATCTTCCCGTTCCCCCATTCATCTTCCATTCTGGCTGCAGCTGGTTGGGCCTGCTAGGGGCTTCAAGGAGCCACCATAATCACAAAGGGAGCTGCAAGGGGCATCTGAACTCGGGCATCTTTGGCATCTGGACTCGGGCATCTTTGGCAGGGTTTGGGTCTCTGTTGAGTGGTCCATTGTTGTTAAGAAGCTGTTTTAAGTTGGAGGGAGCTAATGTAAATCAGCTGTAGGAGATAATTAATTAAAGCAATCGGTTTATAAGATTCAAAGGAAAAATGTCATAGTATCATAAATTGCACATAACTAAATAAATGAATTTGGTAGAACTCCATGAGCCAGAACATATTAATAGGCTTTAAAATACACCATATTCTTCTTCTTTTAGAATATGTACTGTCCAAGCAAACACTTCAAAGAATACTCTTAATATGTGGTAGGGAGTCTAATTGCAAGGACATTGTAAGAAATGGTATCTAGAAAACACTTGATTTACTGCCTAGGAGATGCAGGTGACTTGACCTTACAATGGAATTGGTTCATATACAAAGCAAGGATTTTGCTGCTCCTTACTGAGTAAAGAAAAACACAGACAACACTATCAGCTACTCAGCCAAGGCTATAATCATAAAACAATGAAAATATGTGAGAGGCAGGAGAGGCTAAGTGGGAGTTTTCTTTCACACATGACTGTCCTGCTCACCAAACGAAACAACAGAACTGGCATTCTGAATGTGAAGAAGCTTAAACAGCCATTCATCACCCAATAAATCTCCATTCTAAAAAAGTCTCCAGCCCACAAATGAAGTCCAGTTTATTGATGAAGAAATACAAAAGTTTCCCATGTAGCTGCAGCAGGATGCCATATTCGCCTCCAGAATGGCTGTCATCGTAGACACCAGTTGCGGAAACACACTAAAACCACTGGTTTTCATTATATGTAATTACAATCTGTTCAGTCTTCCTGTGGAGATTTTTGTAAGCATTCTGCCTGCACATGCAAGCACTCAGCAAAATTCTGTGTCTAGCACTGAGCCAGGAAAAAGTAAATTCTGACATAATGTCTTGCCCAAAGTCTTTTGACAAGTTTCGTAATAAACAGAGATAACCCAAATAAAAATATTTTGAAACAAAATTTTCTGAGGACGCTCACAGTTTCTGAGAATGCTTAGGGGAGGAGCACGGAAAATAGAGAGTTGGTTAAATGAAAAAAAAGGCAGAAACAGGAATGCTAAGAGCTTATTGTATGCTGGAAGGAAAGGTTTTGGGTGTAGGAGGAGTTCTGGACTACTTTTCCCCACACAAAATTTCTTGCGGAGCCTCAAACTGTTCCCTGTCATTGCAAATATGGTGGCCCTATCACATTCTCTAGTCTAGGACATAAAAATCCAGTTATTCACAAATAGGGTTGCCAACTTTTGATTGGGAACTAACTGGAAATTTGGAGGGTGGATCCTAGGGAAGAAGGAGTTTGGGGAGAGGTGGAACCTCAGCAGGATATGGTTTGATAACGTCCCCCCTCCAAAACAGCCATTTCCTTCAGCGCAACTGATATCTGTTATCTGGAGATGAGTTCTTTTTCCTGGAGATCTCCAGGCACCACCTGGTTGGCAGTGCTATCCACAAAGTAGGTGCTTTTGCATACTTCAGAAATTCCCCAGTTATGCAGAAAAAAGCCTTTGTTAAAAGAAAGAGAAGACAAAAGAAAAAAGCCTTCCCATATGAATTTAGAAGCAGCCCTGAGACAGTTGAAAAATTGACAGTTGAGAGTCGGTTGGTGACAGTTGGAAGTGATCGTTTGAAAAACCAGTAAAGTGCTCAGAACTGCAGTAGGCTTTGGAGGGCTACAGGCTGAACCACAGGCCTATATCTGAGACTGAGGGGAAAATATAGCCATACAGTGATATAAAACAAAGAATTGTCCACAGGGAACAATGAAAAATCATGTTAAGTCAAGAAAAATAGAGAGGGAGCAACGCTGTAAAAAGAACTAAAAATAAAAAGTACGTTCAGGAAAAATGGAAAAGGGGAAAAAAAGCCACTTCGGAAAATCATAGATAAGCTGTGCACATCTGGTGAGTTAACAGTTGTGTAGAGGCTGAAAAGAAATGGAAGGAATCTGAGGAGAAATTAAGGATATGAATGTGAGGGCAGACAGAAAAAATTAATGGTGTTTAAAAGAATATTCACAAACTACCTCCAAAGTGGCAGCAAAATACAAAGTAAGCCTATAGGCACTTTGTTCAGTTCCCAGGCATTAATATTAGTCTAGTAAAGACTGACATTAAAAGTGTGTGAAAATAATCTGACTTGGAGGGGAGAGTGCATGGGAGGTTTCTAAAATAGATTCAGAAGATATTTGAATGTATATTATCAAGCAAATAAAAATACAAGCAATAATATACAAAAATCGTACAGTATAATAAAGAGAGGTAGAAGGAAGCATTCTAAAATATTCGGTAAAAAGAGGTGGGAGACATTGTTAAGGAAAGTTGTTTTCATATTTAAAAACAGGAACAGGGAGTAAAGGTAGTTCTGAAGGGGGAAAAACCCTCAGATTCATTTCAAGCTACGACACAAGGCATGAATGACAGTCCAAAGTAAAGAGACATAAGGATGTGTGGGTGATTTTTAAACAAAAAGGAGATGTTTTTAACAAACAGACTGAAAGGAAACAAAAAAATGAAAATTTTGTTGTCATACAATTATGTTACTTTTCTATATGGCTGAGTAACTGTGGCGGTCTAGGTGGCTTACAGCGAAGAAGCAGAACTTTTTTTAAAAGTAGGGAAACACAAGAAACAAGACTTTACCTATAAAAACAAATTAAGTAGAAAAAGAAATCGTACTTTATACAGAAAAAAAAGACAAAAGCTAAGGTGTAATTTTATTGAGCAGCAGAAATAAGAAGCAAAGTGTATAAAACAGTAGTGTTGATAGAGTTTGTTCAGACTGTTGCTTTCTCTACATGCTAAAAAAAACAACCAGCACCCTTCAAAGTGCTAAATGCACCATCAACTTTTAATGTATGGAATTTAATATGTGTCAGTATTACTCTGGCAAAAATGAAAGTCGTGAGCATTATGTAATATACTCTCACAGTCAAACGGTACCCGCCCAAGTTTTTTTGTTTTTAATCTCTTCACTATGAGTGTCGGCTTTCATGAAGTTTACCAGACAATATTCACCAGTTTAATAGCACATTTTCTTTTATATCTATAGGGGTCAATTTAAAAATTATCTCCTAGGTATAGAGCACATTCTTTTCAAATACAAGTAACAATGTATTATAATATAGTCAATCCATATCCTGGAGATCAGTTTGCATCATCCTGATCTCTTTCAAGTGAAATATTTGCTATTGATTTTGTAAAAAAAAACAAAACAAAAGAGGGAAGATGTTGAGTCCCAATCTCTAAGGCAGCAAAAGGGTCCACCCGCATACCACATTAGGGTATTTCATGCTTTGTGGGGTTTTTTTTTTAAAGTTGTGAATTGATAAACCCTATCCCCACCCACACTTTAAAAAGGCCCCCCTGGCATGATAAGAACTGGGCATACTTGTTGCCCTCAGAACAGAGCAATTGAGAACAGCTTTTTAAAAGGGGGATGGAAAAATTAGCCTTTTACATATCTTGGGTGTATGTGTGTATGAATAAATATCTAATAATTTATTTCCTGTCTTGTTTACTCTGCAGTTTCTCATGGACCCCAAATCACCATGGAAAAGCAAATCATCAGTGTGAAACAAAACAGGATTGAATGAAATGTCACCAAAAGCCTAGGTAAATACGAATGTTTTAAACTGGGCATCCACAGATCTATAATACGGTGGCCAGATGTCTGGATAGAGCTGGGAAGAGAATTCTTAAGTTTAGGAGCCACAGTAGAAAAGGCTCTATATGCTCTGAAAGCGGAAATATATGGAGTAGGGCTTCAGTAGATGATGACATATGGGAGAGGTCATACAGAAACAGATAGTTCTAGAAACCATCATCTTGAGCCATTTACAGTATCATTCTAAACAGAGCTACCCCCCCAACACAAAGAATACCCTATTAAAACATAATTGCCCTACTACTGATAATGCCAAGTAGACCTCAGCAGCAGCTGCTTTATGAAATGGTACATACTTTAACATGCCATGGTGTGCCTTGGTGTTTCTCTACTAGCGGTGGTGAAAAGGGCTATCAGGTCACAGCTGACTTATGACAACCCCATAGGATTTTCAGCGTAAGAGATGTTCAGAGGTGGTTTGCCATTGCCTGCCACTATGTCATGACCCTGGAAATCTCCCATCCAAAAACTAAGCAGGACCAACTCTGCTTAGCTTCCAAAATCTGACAAGATTGGACTAGCCTGGGCTATTCAGGTTAGGGTTTGTTTTTCAGAAGAATAACTCTGGAAACTCCTATGACTAAGGCGTACAACTATTTCTAGCAAATGCAACAGGGACTGGGAAATAATGGGTCTTCCTGATAAATAGGAACAGTTGGAACATACTTTCAATGAGTGAAATGAATGGATGGATGCTAGTAAAACCAGCATTTTAAATTGTACCCCCTGCCCCAAAACAACCCAGTAACCAGTGGAGGGCTGTAAGCACAGGTATAATATAATCATAATTATAGGTTATAGTTAAGAATTAGATTATCTCTTATACATTGAGGCTAAGCCATTTAACATAATCAATGCCTTGAATCACACCAGGACCATAGCAAGGAGCCATCTTGAAACCAGTACCTCAGAAGAAGGTTAATAAAACAATAACAAACCTTTATGCACTAAGAAGAAATAAGCAAACAATTGAATCCTTTGGTTGTAATATTGCAGGCTGTAAAATTATTGTGAATCCCCCAGTACACTGGGTGGGCGATGGGGAGTGTTGAATATGGGTGCTTGTACACTTTTGTCTCTGGAGAGTATTTACCAAAGGCACTGAGGAGGGCAAGCTCCCCCAGGCTCCTGATTCCTTCTAAAATGTTGGATCTGTATCAAACCCCCTGTATTTCCCTGAGTGCAGGCTGTTGCTGTCATTATATCGAGGTCTCATTTTTATTTAATACCATTTAATGGTCTCATAAAATCTGCACATGTGAATGGAATAAGCATCATTAAACTGTGCAATACAACCCTCTGGGAATATTTTTTAATGTTTATATACCTCTGGGTTATTTATTTATTTATTGCTGAAACAAATCCTGATGGAAAAATTTGCAGACGCCATTGTACATGAAGACCAGTAAGTCAAGGAGCTGGGGTGGGGCCAAGGGGTGCTGCTGAGACATTGTGACTGGCTTGTTTGAGGCCACCTAGTGCATCTGTAAGAGAAGCATGGAAATTAAAAAATACTAGACTGAAATAGATTTAAAGAAGAGTAGTCAGAGGAGGCAGCCAGATTCTTATTCATTTTTTCAAAACTGTATGCCATCTTTCTCTTTAGCGCACACAGCAACAAACAACAATTTAAAAATAGAACTTTGTAAGAAGTAGCTCCTGCTCTCTCAGAATGGAGGTAGGTCTGAAAACAGAAAACAGAAGAATGCATGACATCATAGAGCTGAAAGAGACCACAAGGGCCATCAAGTCCAACCCCCTGCCATACAGTAACAGACAATCAAAGCTCCATCCAGCCTCTGTTTAAAAAACCTTCAAAGAAGGAGACTTTACCATTCTCCAAGGCAGTGAATTTCACTGTCAAACAGCCCTGTTAGGATATTCCACCTAATGCTTAGATGGAATCTCTTTTCCTGTACCTTGAACCCATTACTCCTTGTCCTAGTCTCTGGAGCAGCAGAAAATAAGCTTGCTCTCTCTTCAGCATGACATCTCTTCAGATGTTAAAACATGGCTATCACCTTCTCTTTGCCAAACTAAACATACCCAGCTCCCTGAGGCCCTGTCTGCACGGGCCAATTAAACCCGGATAACACTGATTAAAAACCCAGGTTGGGGGGGAACTTCACACAGATCCCAATCCTAACACGGATCTGCTCCGCGTTTTTTCCCCCCAACCCAGGTTTTTCAAGAATCAGGTTATGTGTGATTCTTTTGTTTTAACGTGGCTTGCAGCCGCAGCCAAGCAAACATGATTCTCGAAAACCCTTTCCCTGGCTCCCATCTGCAGAGCCAAGCAGGGGGAACGGGCCGTATCATGGCGTGGGGGGTGGGAGGTCGGTCCTGCATTTCACTGCAGGCAGAGGAAAAAACCCGGCAGGGAAGAACCAAAATGATGCGCCTTCATGCAAAGATGCACATGCCGACCAATGCACTGACTGTCCACAGGACAGCCAGCCATGCAAAGGGGCTGGGGCAAGGACAGATTTATATAACTCGCCTTTCCCCTGCTTTTATTAGCCTGTGCGGAAAGGACCTAAGTCTCTTCTCATAGGGCATGGATTCCAGACCTTTTACCATTTTAGTTGCCCTCCTCTTGACCCGTTCCATCTTCTCAATATCCTTCTTGAATTGCAGTGCCCAGAACTGAACACAGTATTCCAGGTGAGGTCTGACCAATGCGGAATAGAGAGATACTATTACATCCGTTGATCTAGACACTGTACTCCTGTTGATGCATCTGAGAATTGCATTGGCTTTCTTTGCTGCCGCATCACACTGCTGACTCATATTCAGCTTGTGGTCTACTAAGACTCCCAGATCCCTTTCACATGTAGTGTTGTCAAGTCAGGTGTTACCCATCCTATATCTGTACATTTCATTTTTTCTGCCTAAGTGTAGAATCTTACAGTTATCTCTGTTGAGGGAAGCCATCTTGGTATGCCAATAATTCATGCTAAGGGACTGCACAGACAAATACTACAGCCATCATAGCACTGCAATAATTTTCCCTATTAAGCTGCTGTTAATATGGAATGTTTTGCAAATGAGGGAGAAATGGGCCCCATTTTCACAAACTTTTCTGCTCTTGCACCTATATACCACCCATAAGAACTAGAAAACAACTTCTGAAGGGGGATAAAAGAAAACTGATGTTCTCAGGGTGACTAATTTGGTACTAGTTGCCAGTTTTCACCCTAGTGTGGTAAACCCTTCGATATGCAGGTCACATAAAGCCTTCATAATTGCAGCCTATTAAAAATTGCCTGCCAACATGTGATATAATCACATTATTACTTCTTTGGCCATTTGCCAAAAATCCGCTGCTATTAAATACCACCAGGATCAGCAAAATCTGAGTGAAACCTTAGCAGTGCCTCTGAACAAATCCTCAAACTAAATGTGATCTCTGATATTGTTTTAAAAATATTAAAGCAAGATTAACAGCCTAATTAAATAGATCTTTGTCTTTGGTAAAAGTGAATTCTTTGCTGAATTTATCTATCTGTAGATATAATTGATCACCTCACTTGCTGCAGACAGCTGCTAATAAAAGAAAAAATTACATTGTTGATTTTCGGCCTCAATCTTGCGGAAAGAACAAATGCTCTTAATGACAGATGGCGTGATTATGAAAAAATTCACTTTGCCACCAGGCAGCACAATTCTCGTTGCAGCAATTATTGTATTAGCTAAGTTGTTGAGAAGTTCTGTACACTGGGGCTGTTTTTTAAAAAATACAGTAACATTCTTCATTATTTGGCAAGTTTTCCGATGTAACAATTAAAAACATGCTTTGAGCCTCAAAATGAGCACGAGATTGCCAAAACCGGCACCCCCTCCCCCTGAGGGTTTTTGACTTGCAAGGAAAGAAAATCAAACTGTTTACTTTTAGGATAACACATTAATCAACATTTCACGTTGGTTCCAAGCGGTGTCACGGCCGAACAGCTGTATTCCAAAATGGTTTATAGCAGGACAAAATCTGACAAGTTGGGTGTCAAAATTTCTGAGATCCAAATATGTGTTTGCTTTTTGAGGTAAGCGGTTATTGAGCTTTAAGGCTTCATGGATGTTTGGTGGGCCCAGGCAACCATGGGGAATGAAGTATTAAAAGGAACAGTAACTTTTGGTTTCCCTTTCCAGAGTAGGACATTGCCAGTGGGAGGTCATTGGGAGGTTGCATCCTGGAGAACACTGTCTTAACGAGAAGACTGACTTGGCCCTCAGGCAGAGGCATATCTAGGGAAAATGTAGCCCAGTGCAAAATCTGAGTTCCCCCCTCCCACATGGGCAGCTGCCCTCCCCCACCTCCCCCCCCCAAACCAACTTTTTTATGCACCAGGCCTTGAAGTCAGTGTATGGACCAGGAGGAAGGAGGGGGGGATTTTCCACCCCCCATGTAACTAAATGGCCGCAGCCCGAGGACATTAGGCCCTATATGTCCCCCTGGACGGTACACCCCTGCCCCAGCAGAAAGAACTTGTCTCCATCCACAAAACCCACACATTCATCCAGAAAGAATAATATAGTTGACTGCTCAAGAACTGCAGTATCAAGGAACAGGGAACTGTGGCAAGTGACCAGAAGTTTAAAGCACATTGCGATACTGTGCCCCACCCCCACCCCACCCCAAAACAAACCACCAGCCAGGGAAGACCAGTTTGACCCCAATAGAATATAAATGCTCACTTTGTTCTGGATATCATCAGTTTGATGACTGCCTTCTCCCTTCCTATCCCCATACCTTTCCCTTGTATGACTTATGATGTGTGCATTCAAGGACAGGAGCCTGTGTCTCTTCATTTTTGTAAGCTGCTTTGCAAGACACTTATCTGACGATGGTGATACTCATACTAATATTATTACTGCTAATAATGTTGTATCAAAACCTGTACATGGTATTCCAAATATGGTCAGACCCTTAATTTTTATAAAAGCCGTTATTCTATGGACAATGTTATTTTCAGTCTTTTCTCCCAGTAATACCTGACACTGAGTTTGACTTGAAGTTTTCATTCAACCATCCTCCTTAGTCTCAAGATCTCTTAATTCTGCACTGTAGCCAGCTTGAGCCTTGCTGGAAATATTCAGGGTGATAAAAGACAGAATGCTTGAACATATTATTTATTCATACATTCTGTGTTATATACCACTAGAAAATAAAATAAAGCCATCCTGGAGACTGGGAAAGCATTTCTTCACATTCCTCTCCTTCCCACTGCCCATTGTGGTTTGCCACTATTTCCATATGGGAAAAAAACTATCTAGCTGCAGAGAAAGTTTACTTTGACTGACCCTGTTGCCTTTCAAACAATGAAATGTCATGGCCATGGAGGTATACGGCAGAGTTGTTCCCTTAAACAGCTGACTGAAGGATTAAATGAATCCTGAGAAACAGCTAAAAACAAAACCTGGATATTTCAGTGGAATCATTCCTATGGTGTTTCCTGCAGCTCAAAGTTAACATCCCTATCAAAGTGTATGGAAGATTACTTATTTTTCTTCTGGCTACAAAGAAAACAGATTATCTGTTCCCTGCAACCCTCACTCCATTTTTGCTCCCCCAAACAGTTATCTACTATAATTTGAACTGTATGCTTCAGCAAATCATCTTCTATATCTATAACAGTGTTTACATGTAATATCTGTGTTTATTTATTTAAAACTTTGATACCCACTTTAAACTTTTTACCTGGAAAATCACTAACACTCCAGAAAATTACAATAAAATAAATTACAATAAACTCCACATACACTAAAAATCCGCAATCACACTACAGAATAAATAAACATAGTTTGGGCATTAAAATAGCAGCAGAGTTTATTATCATTCTCCAAAAACATACAAGGAAGTCAAGGAGTCAAAGAGCCCTTTTGAAGAAGACCAAAGATCTGGCTAGTCCAGGAATCAATTTCTAGTAGTGGCCAACAAACAGCCCATGAGAAATCCACAGACAGGTCCTGGAGGTGAAAGCATCTATCCCTTTAGCTGTTCTCAGCCACTATATTCAGGGGATCATTGACTCAAGAAGAAGAGGAAGAGGAAGAGGAAGAGGAAGAGGAGGAGGAGGAGGAGGAGAGGAGGAGGAGGAGGAGGAGTTTGGATTTATATCCCCCCTTTCTCTCCTGCAGGAGACTCAAAGGGGCTTACAATCTCCTTGCCCTTCCCCCCTCACAACAAACACCCTGTGAGGTAGGTGGGGCTGAGAGAGCTCCGAGAAGCTGTGACTAGCCCAAGGTCACCCAGCTGGCTTGTGTGGGAGTGTACAGGCTAATCTGAATTCCCCAGATAAGCCTCCACAGCTCAGGCGGCAGAGCGGAGAATCAAACCCGGTTCCTCCAGATTAGATACACGAGCTCTTAACCTCCTGCGCCACTGCTGCTCCAGAACATGAAAGTTCCACTGGTCATCCTGAACCTATCTGCCAGCATGGTGTAGAGAGGTTAAGAGTGGTGGACTCTAATCTGGAGGACACACTCCTCTCTTTTTGTTTGTTTTTGAGAAATGTTACATGGGCTCTACTGGGCAGTGAGATGTCCCATGCTTCCTGAATTTGATCATTGGAAAAACTTTTAAAAAATATTAGCAGGATTTACATAGAGAGAGCATAGATGGAGGCAAAGGCATACTCCATCAGGGCAACAGAACCTCAGAGTAAGGTCTGCACTGGAAAATTCTATTATACTCCAAAATAATTCACACGTCGTTCACACCTCTTTCCCTGCTTCCCTGTCTCTCTCCCCACATGCATTTCTTGATTAAAATATCTATATTTTACTTGTATGCTTGCAGGTTGTCTTTTCTTCACAGATACATACACACTAACCTTTTTTCTTCAAATAGAGTAGTACCATCATTTCTCTGAACAAGAGACCTTTCTTAACTCTCAAGGAACATTGGCATTAGTTTGCCATAGAGCCTGGCTCCAGTGGATAACTCATTCACCGTCTTCATGCAGCAATCTTAACATTTTTTTTTCAAAAAACAGTTTTTGGACACAAAAAGCAACTAAACTATAAGCACAAGAAAATGCTATTCACAAACCAGATAACATTCCATTAAGGGCTGAAATGGCCTCACACGGTTACAATCATCCTTCTGCCCAAATAGTTTAAGCTGATTTGGTGTGTTTCATTTGGGTTTAAAAAAATTTATTGGAAGCATAAATACCTACACAGGTCACCAAACCAAACATACTGAGTTAGATCTATTATTGACTTTTATGGAGGCAAATATCCCACAAGTCTGTTTTTTATTTATGAGCTTACTGGCATTTAAACACATAATAAGTGGGAGTGTGGTTTCCACATCTGTAAGGCTGATGCCCAGGATAAGCTATATCCTAGGATTAATCTGGGCACCCTCCAAAGTACTAAATAGGAAACATACAGCTTGGTTATCTCAGAAACTTGCTGAGACCTAACCGCCAACATTTTACCACAACATATGCTAAATAAAGAGGGTAGCTTGGTTAAGAAGACGCCTATTGAAAGGTAATGCACTCTCTTCTCCCAACAACTGCATTGTGGGTAGCATCAGCAAGGGTCAGCCAACTTGTCAGGGTTACAGTGCCATTTTTATTCTCAACTGTATGTAATACTGCCCAGTTGGAAGCCGTAGTTGGTTATACCTCAACTATCCCTGTTTAGCAGGGACAATTCCAGTTTCCTCCTCCCTGTCCTTTGTAATTCACTGCCCCTGTTTTTGCCTAATGGTGATGCCTTATTAACAGTTTGCTAGCACAAGTTTTGCCTTGACCTGGATGGTCTAGGGCCGGCTGGCCCAATCTTGTCATATCACAGAAGCCAAGGCCCTAGTTAGTTGTTGGATGGGAGACCACCAGGGAAGTCCAGGGTTGCTATGCAGAGCTAGGCAATGGCAAACCACCCCTGAATGTCTCTTGACAAAGAAACCGTACTGGGTCACCTTAAGTCTGCTGTGACTTGATGTCACTTTACACAAACACAGTGTGTATTGCTGGAGCCGTTCCTCAAGGTTTTGCCCATACAGCAATCCATGTAGCCAGATAAACTGGTTTTAAAGGGCTCCTGAATTCAACTAATTGGCCACTAGATGATTTGTATTTGGGAAGGTCCGTGGCTCATGGGAGCATGGCTGTTATATGTCAAAGCCCCATGACCAATCCCTAGCCTCTCTGGATGAAGGATCTCAGGTAGCAGACCGTGGGAACACCTTTCCCCTACCTGAAACCTTGGAGATCAGTTGCCAGTTA
Source organism: Sphaerodactylus townsendi (assembly GCF_021028975.2). Lineage (NCBI taxonomy): Eukaryota > Metazoa > Chordata > Lepidosauria > Squamata > Sphaerodactylidae > Sphaerodactylus > Sphaerodactylus townsendi. The sequence continues at coordinate 45,364,065 of NC_059437.1, forward strand.
ACAACTATGTACAGGATGAGTCAATGGTCTGACCCCATATAAAGCATGTTCATGTGCAGCCCAATATATGCAAACCAGTTTGATAATTAAAGGTATGAATGGAAAATATTTCTTCCACATTGTTATCCCTGATGTATGTAACTTTTTGGCAATGACAGAGGAAGAAGTAATGCCTTTCATCCTGGCTTGATGCTGTGCAGCACAGCCAGGTACTGGGGTGTTGGCTGCATTGGTGCCAAACTCCTAGTGCAACAGTGTGTGGGCAGAGTGTCTGGCTTCCTTCCTTGTGGAGGCCTGGCAATAGTTTTCAGTGCCGATCCATAACACCTCAGCCTCAGGGGTTTCTGGATCAAAATCTGAAGATTCTGTATGTCAAACAGCCATCTGTGTGAGAAAAGAGAGGAAGTGGCAACACCAGAGGGTTGAACCAGTGGCCATTAATACAGAGGATGAGGCCTTCTCAACGAGGATATCAGAATCCAAAATCTAGTATATCAATCCCTCCCCCCTTCATTACCTGGAATAATTTCCCGCATAGCAGGTCTGATCCTGACAATGAATGACGCACAGTTGGCCATAAAACATGTCACATCAGATTACTGTAACATAGGTAGGAAGGAATGATTCCGACAGCATTTAAAAAACATACACAGAAAGGTAACAAGAAAATACAGAATACAAGAAAATACATTGCTTGAAATCTCTTGTACTCCAGCCATGCTATTTTAGTTCTATTCAGAGTTGTCACATTCAACTGAAAAACTAGCAAACAGAGGAAGGGAACACTTTTAAACCATACCAGCTATTGGTGGATTTGTGGGATTCCAAACTCTGGGCTCTCTGTTGTGCTCTAAGAAACTGTTATGACCAGGGATAAAGAACTTAGTGATATAACATCACAGTTCACAGGACAATGTGCATTTTCTTAAGTAATGTTGTGTGAGGAAAAAATTATGCCCATAGTCATTTCACAAATATATGACAGCTGATCTAAAACATTTTCAAAACATTTTAAGTGACTTAGAATAATAGAATCATAGAGTTGGAAGAGACTACAAGGGCCATCAATTCCAACCCCCTGCCATGCAGGAACACAAGATCAAAGCACTCCTGACATATGATCATCCAGCCTCTGTTTAAAAACCTCCAAAGAAGGAGACTCCACCACTCTCCAAGGCAGTGAATTCCACTGTCAAACAGCCCTTACTGTCAGAAAGCTCTTCCTAATGTTTAGATGGAATCTCTTTTCCTGCATCTTGAATCGATTACTACATTTCCTGGTCTCTGAGGCAGCAGAAAACAAGCTTGCTCCCTCTCCAACATGACATCCCTTCAAATATTTAAACATAGTTACAGTGGCGTAGTGCCCAGGAGACAGCAGGGGCGTCTTACACCGGGCATGCACCAGTGCAGGGGCATGGCAGGGGTGCTCAGGGGAAGGTGGGGGCATGGCAGGGGCGCAGGGCACAACGTACCCCAGGCGCAGTTCCCCCTCGCTACAGCTCTGCATAGCTATCATGTCCCACCCTTAACCTTCACTTCTCCAGACTAAACATCCCCAGGTAGATGAATTGAATGCTGTGGACGTGGCATACCTTGATTTCAGTAAAGCCTTTGACAAGGTGTTCCATGATATTCTTGCAGGTAAGCTGGAAAGATGTGTTTTAGACAATGCAACTTTTAGTTAGATGTAATTGGTTGACTCGCCAAACCCAAAGAGTGCTCATCAATGGCTCATTTTCATCCTGGAGAGGAGTAGTGGAGTGCCACAGGGTTCTGTCCTGGGCCCAGTGCTATTCAATATTTTTGTCAATGGATAATGAAACAGAGGGCATGTTAATCAAATTTGCAGATGATACTAAATTAGGAGGGGTAGCTAATACCCTGGAGGACAGGGGCAGGATTCACAATGATCTGGACAGATCAGAGAGCCCTAATCTGAAAACTTTCTGATGAAGGAAAGAGATGTTAGTATGCTCATGTGAACAAAGGAAGACAAGAAATTAAAATTAAACATAATATTGTGTGTAGCTCCCAGTGTAACCTTTATACCACACATTCTTTTTGGTCATGGTTACTTGATTTCAAAGGCCTCTGATTAAAATGTGCTTGTCCTTGGAAATATTTATTACATGGCCAACACCTTTAGCAGCCCTAATGTTGTCAGCATTATGGTTAGGAGCCCTTTTCAGTGATACAAGGCAACATATTCTCAACTCACATCAAACAGTAGGCCTCATTATCACTATGATGCGATGCCAGCAAATATTTACACAGGATAAAGCAATGGCAGCCAATTCTTTAATATAACAAAAAGGGGAAAAGAAAGAGAAGGAAACTTTGCCAAGTGGTCTGTGAATATCAGAGGTGGAGGAGGAGTTGGGATGTGGGCTGCTTGTACCCATCAAGGCTAAGCAAAGAAGGAAGCGACCCTCTGAAAGAGGCATGGAGGAAAATGAAAGATGGCTCAAACTTGGTTGTTTTGATAAAGGATGCTGTGCTTTGGCCCTGGGAATGTGGCAGACCATTAAGGAGGTGAATGAGCAGTCAAGGGGCACGGACAGAACAAGTGAGCCGTGGATGGTGCAAGTGGGAGGTCAGAGGAAACACATCGTTAGTCAAAGTCCAAGGGAAAAATAAAAATGTGATAACAAGCGAGTAGGCAAGTTATTTGTGCATCTCTCCTCCTCCTCCTCCTCCTGCTCCTCCAAGCAGGACTTTGACTCTGTACTGCTCTCAAAATACTCTGGTGTTAACTTCCTTTTCTATTTAGAACAAGTCAATCTGTTGAGTTGTAAAGTTGCAAAAGCTGAATTGTAAAATCTGTTGATGATTGGGGAAGGCAAGGGCAAACCACCCATAAACAAAGTCAGCCTAGTAAACATGGTGACCTCATGGGTTAGTAATGACCCTGTGCTGTGCTTTGCCTTTGTTCCCTTGTCAAAGAAGAGGAGGTAATATGTTTGTTGCATGTATTTCGATTGTGTTGTACTTGGCTGCAGGGACAGGGAGTTGGTGCTTTCTAATTGGCAAATCTACTAACTCCCAAATTTAGGAAAACTCCATTGGGCTTTATTTAATGTCCTACCTTCTATACTCTTGGAAGGGAGATAGCTTGGTGTATCATACTAGGAATGTATATGCCCTTTTGCAAGTGGGGAATTGAAACTGTTGAGCATTTCCTGTTGTATTGCCTTTTGTTCTTTTAGATTTCATTGCTCCTGTTCTCAAAAAAGCCTCAGTTACTTCACAGCAATCCTATAGTGCCTTTTTCCTCTCAAACCATCAGTCTTGGATCATGGATAAGGTGGCCAGATTTCACACAGCTGCCAGAGACTGTCATAGTTCTGTATTAATTCAATGTATTATATTTGCTTGTTATAATACAATTTATGTATTTTTATGTAATGGTAATGTTTTTATTTGTGCTGATCTTTGAACACAACAAATAATTCACTTTCAGTTCAGTACTTGGCTACATTTTCCAGCAGTAAAGCTATTGCCTTGGGTCAGTTGTATGTGCCTATGCAATATTTTTCTTGCTAGATGGAATTCTTGCTCTGATCTTTGCCTGCGTATTGCTTCTTAAGATATGACATGCCTTCCTACAACTTCCAAATGAAGAGTAGGCTTCTGTAACCCTCTTAAGGAGTCTCAAAGCAGCTTACAATCATATTCCCTTCCTCTCCCCATGACACCTTGTGATGTGGATACCAGTCTCCCAGTGGGACCTGGGGATCCTCTGGAATTACAGCTCCTCTCCAGACTACAGAAATCAATTCCCCTAGACTCGGATGCTTTGAAGTCAGGAGCATAGCTATAGAAAATGGAACCCGGGGCAAGGACTGAAATTGTGCTCCCCCAGTGGCGTAGTACCAAGGGAAAAGGGGGCACGAAACACCGGGCACACCCCCTTGTGGGGGCGTGGTGAGGGTGTTCCGGGGGGGTGGGGCAGGGCATTCTGGGGCATGGCAAGGGGCATAGGGCGCATGCATGCCCCGGTATAGTTCCCCTTTGCTCCACCCCTGCCCCCCCGATATTCTGGAGTGGCAGTGTCCAGGTGGGGAAGGGGGATGCCTCGATTATTAACTGAAAGGATTTAGCCAAGGAATCCTTAGGAGCAAAGCTGAGTCCTTTTAGTTAATTACTAGGCCTTCCCCCCATATATGTATACCATATACAGATGTAAATCTCCTTTGTTGAATCAGGACATATCTTATTTTCTTGAAAAGTGAAAGAGGCAGTGCGATGTAGTGGTTAGAGTGCTAGACTAGGATGTGGGAGACCCAGCTTCCAATTCCTTTGCCATGGAAGCTTGCTAGATGACCTTGGGCCAGTCATACTCTCAGTAACCTGCTTCACAGGGTTTTTGTGAGGATAAAATGGCGGAAAGGAGAACAATGTAAGTTGCACTGGGGAAAAAATGGGGTTCAGATGAAGTAAATACATAATAAAATCAAAATAGGGCATTTTAGATCATTTGCTTGCAGGTAATTTCAGCCTTAAGGCTATAGTTTACTTATACTTACTTGGCAGTAAACTGTCTCAAGTGGACCTTTCTTCTAAATATAGAATAAAAATATAATCTGAATGATTTTTATTATCGGCCCAATACAATATTTTTCTTTCATGTGCCTTTTGGAATAATATCCACAAAGGAATACTTATAGAAAATGTATGTAAAAATGAAATGAAAAAAAAATCCTTACAGCTTATGTAGGATAACTAACTAACCTAGGCCCCTTCCGCACACACAAAATAATGCGTTTTCAAACCACTTTCACAACTGTTTGCAAGTGGATTTTGCTATTCCGCACAGCTTCAAAGAGCACTGAAAGCAGTTTGAAAGTGCATTATTCTGCATGTGCGGAATGAGCCCTAGAGACTGAGATCTTGCTTGTTTCACAAAACCTCCTTGCAGAATCTAGGAGGACTGAAAATAAATTAACCTGACCCATACATCCTATTTGGAATATAACCTTAAGTGTATTCATGAAAGAAAGACTTTGTAGTTTACAGCCCATATTTCTTTCCAGGTTACCCTAGGAAGTGTGTAGTTCACAAGGATAAGCAGAGATTCTTGGCAATTCCCTGAACTACGGTTCCCCCTAGCTACCAGCTTCCCCTCCTCTCTGTTCTAGTCCCCGCGTCCAGCCTGCCCCTCAAGAGCAGTTCTGCCTGAGCAACCTTTTTGGTCCCGGGCCCGATTTCTCCCTCCAACTGTACGCCGTGCTCTGCTGTGTTCTTGCCCCTGCAATAGCTCATCAAAAAAAGAAAATATTGCTCTCGCAAGACCTGGCTAATGAATGCAAACACTCCAGGATGACTGACAATCCCTTTAGCATTTATTTTTAAAGCATCTAGAATTAACTTTTATTTTAACAACAGTATTAACGTGCAATATAATTAAATAAATGTAATCATGCTAATCTGTGCCTGGATGCATTGACTCTCTTGTGACATCGACAGACACAGTGGGAGAAAAAGCATCCAAGGTCCGCTCACCACAAAATTTCTGGCTAGCAACCTGATGAAGTTTTGCAAAAACTGTTGAAATTGAACAGCTACTTCAAAAGACGTACAGTATGCAAAGGCTGATCCGAGCTTTTCACTGCTATGGCTAGGGGAAGTTTAAACAGTATCTTTAAAAAAACCGAATACCCTTTTCAAATTCTTTCATTTAATGTGGGTAAATTTGCAAAAGGCTTGTGAATCAGAACAGGGAAGATTGGAAGCATGAAGCACTAGTCTCCCCACTCACCCCCCTACCCCACCCCACCCCCCGTCTTAAAATGAATGAGTACAATACATTGAAGAAACCTCAAACTGGTGTGAATTATGTGCTGCAAAAATGAGAGATGGACTTTGGTTACCTAAATAGCAATTTTTCAGGATTCCAGAGCATCATTTGCTCTCTAAATTGTTTCCTGCTTTATGCCCAGTAATTCCACCTTCTTGCATTACTAGAATCATTAATCTGGTCCCTGAAAACTCAACAGTGATAGAAGGAATAAAACTGGCAAGATTTCCAAACCGCTGTGTTTAAAGAGCAATGTCTTCCGGATTATTTAGAAGTCTCTCCTGCCAACAGCACGTTAGGATTATTACAAATTCCTCTAAGGAAAAGGCCTAGGTTTCCGGATATTTTCAGCTGTGGTTACACAGCTTGCTTTAGTAGAAGGTTGGAAAAAGTGCATTTCTTTTGGTAACCAAAACATTAAGATGCAGCAGTAGGAAGACTGGTTTCAAGAATGGATTTAGATTTCTTTGTCCTATTGGCAAAGACTTTTAATTAATTTATTTTTTTAGCTTAAAGAGGTTGAAAATCTTAAGGAACAAAGTACATCATGCACTAGGAGATCCATGGATTAATCTCGGTTTATTTATTTACTTATGTTATTTATAGTCTGCCTTTCCCACTGAGACTCAAGGCAGAATACCCAAAGTCAGTTGGTGTAATCGCTAGGATGATGCATCTAATAAGCAATGTAATAGGCCTAGGAACTTAAAAATTTGAAACAGATCTGTCATTTGAGAAAAGTGTTAGTATTAAACATGACAAGTCCAACGATGTAGACCATGCTATTACATCAGTGGAAACAACATTCATTTTCTTGGGCCAGTATATTATGATGTAGCCCTATTTCCTTTTCTGAACAATTGTGTTTTACATAGGATGCCAGGATGTTATCAAATTTTGTGAGTAAGCTGGTTTGATTAGAAAGTTGAAGCTCTGGACAAAATTGTCAACCAAAATAGTTGATTTTTTTTCATATAAAGGCCATATAATTTATATATGATATAAAAATGAAGTCAAATGCCATGAAGAAACTAATAAAACTAGAAAGAAAAAAATGTTCACAACATTTTTTTTTGTAAATTACCACCGAGGGGCTACTAGGTGGCTGTAAAAAACCTGGAGAAACAGTGATGAAAGGCTGAAGCAACCATTAGAGGGAGCAGAACGTGTAGAAAGAGGGCAGAAAGCCTAATACAACATGGGTACACAAGTGACATAAATACCAGGTCTAGAAAAACCCTAAACCAGGAACAGGGCATGGGGTAGAGGCATTCTCCAGCTGTTGATTGATCCGTTGGAGTAAATGTACAGTTCCCCCTTATGCTTTGTCGCTCATCCAAATCAGCCCCCCACACAGCTGGTGGCGGCTATTTACAATTAATATCCAAGATATTTTAATACAGTTGACAAGCCTGGGTCCGGACATCTCTGGAGATTTTGGGGTGAAGCCTGGGGAAAGAAGGGTTCGGGAAGAGTGTGACCTCTGTAGGGTACAATGCCATCAAGTCCACTGCCAAAACATCCACTCTGTTCAGGGGTGCTGATTTCCAGATCCCACCTGGAAGCTGGCAACCATATATCATTCAGCTTCCTGAAGGCCCTGTTGTATAGCCTTAGGAATTCAAAACCTTTCAACCTCAGTTTGGGTAGAAACTTGTGAAAAATAATCACATGCAAGAAGGATCTGCAGGGCAGGGAAAATCCCCTTCCCCTCACTGGTCCCTACTGTCCCCCTGGTCCTACTCCAGTTTGTTCCCCTATATCAGGTTTACTTAGCAGCCCAGCTGCTAAACTGTAAAACACTGTCCTCAGATTTGGCTTGTCTTGGTCTTGGGCTGTTCTTTTGAAGAAAGGGTTTTGTTGTTGGTGGACAGAATGCTCAACAGTTGTCACAAAAGTTAATGTTGTCATGTATTTGGTTCCCTAGACTCCCCTACAGGAAACTGTGGAGACCCTTTCCCTGGAACAGATCTTTTCCTCCAGGATACCGGTTCTGGCAAGCTGTACAATCTCCCTGTATCTTTCTAGTTAACAATGCAGAGCACCCTGTTTGAACAAGACCAGTCTCCATTTTCACGCTTCCCTGAGGGGATATCTATTTTTCTCATCATACTCTAACTTTTCTAACTGATGCAATCAAATCCTGGAAACCTGCCCTCCTCAGCTTATGACCCAGCAGCCTCTTGGGAATGATGTTAATTTTCCACATCGAGGCCCACAGATGGCAGGACGTGCTCGATCTTGCCTATCGGAAGCAAAACGGGCAGTGCCTGCGGGATCATGATGGCATTTTCCAAAAGGATCAACGGTGAAGATCGAGACTGACAAGGAAGGGAGAGAGGGAGGGAAGGAAGGAAGGAAGGAAAGAGAGAGGAAATGCTGGTGAAGAATTTTGGCCTAAGTTAATTTGTAAAATGTTTCACATAGGAAAGAAGAAACTGAGGATCTTAGCCCTGGCTGTTCACTAGTTGGTTTGAAGCCTACAGTGGGCACCATGGCTTTATGCAAAATCACAATTCTCTATCTGTCCAGTGCAATTAGGACAGCTGAACTCTCAATAAGAGAGTCTTTGGCTTCCCTGCTGTATTGGAGCAAGGTTTGTTCTACTTTCATCAATAGCCAACGTGAAGCTGCTTTCTACTGAATCAGATCCTTCCTCCATTTGCTGGAGTACCGTCTACTGAGACTGGAAGAGGTCTTCTGCAACCCCAATATATGTGTGCCCTCAACTGGAAACTGGACTTCTTGTGTTTTGGAAGTTAAGGAAGACAAGGTGATGGATTTTTCCTATGGTTTCCCCACAGCATTGGGTACTTAGTGATAACCTTTGAATGTGGGTTATGTTCATTCAGCTGCTTTGCCTCAAATACAAAGACATAAATTGAGTCTTGGCCACATGAGGCTGTCCGCATGAGGCTGTCCACTAAGAGCTTCACTTGAAAGAGACTACTACGATATGCTCCCCTCCAAACCCACATTAACTCATCAAAGAAATCTGGAATGATGTAAGATGATTCAGCTGGCTGTTACTGTTTATCCTACAGATGTCTATTAGAAGTGTCCGCTCTTCCCACAGCATGCATAGGTTTGAGACAAAAGGGAAGAGGGTCCCTTTTGATCAACATTTTCATCAATTATGGTAATGTGGGGGTTGCTTCACCAGCTCAGAGGGATAACAGGCAGCACTGCCCACACTCTTAGCCAACTGTTTGCACTCAGTGACGCCAACGCATAGCCATATCTGATTTGCTATGTAGCACTAGGAGGTTACCATTCTCCCTACATGATTCCCTGATTGGTTGGGACCATCTATGCAACTTCTGTGTCTCTTTCTTCAGCTTGAGAGCATGCAACTGACTTTAAATCACTTTACCAAATTAAAGCTGGAAGCGTGGGGCATAGAAGGTATTAAATTGGTGTCCTGGCCTTCAAGCTTCAAGTTGAAGGCATAGTAAGACCACAGTATAACTGGGGGATTGTCTGGAAAAAAAAGGCAGTTCACTACAGATTTCCAGCACTTACTACAGAAGTTGACAATTTGGCCATAAAATCTGATAGCAAGAACTTAACGTTCCTTGTTCGCCTCAACTCGTCTTTTTTTTTTTGCTGTTGTTATTGTTCTTCACTGCTTCTTCCCTAATGCTGGAAAGATCACTATGCTGCTGTCATCCTGACATGTCTTAAGGGTTTCATGTCAGGCCCATTAGAGATGAGCTCACTTTCCTTTGTTCCAGCAACAAGCAGGGTCCCATCCACATCTACTAAGCACCAATAGGCTGAGCCCATGTTTTCTTAAGGTGTACACGACATTAAAAGCCGTTTAGTCAGATGCCTAATACCATAACACTGCTAGGGCCTTTGTCACGTGTGTCTTTTTCATGGCAAGATGACTGACGTGAGGCGCAAAGAGACGCTGAAGGGGAATATCTCACTTGGCCCATCAAGCCTCTGTGTTCGAGGATTAATTCGAAGAATAGCTGACAATGTTGACTCAGAATGGCACAATGGAGGTATAATTAGCCCTCTGATGTGCGGCGGACAGAAAGACTCACGGTTTTTATACCTCTTCGTGTAATTACATCCATTCTTCTTAAAATGCTGTCTTAAAATGAATGTTCCTGCTCACCTGATTGTAATTTATGGTTAATGCTGAAATCTCTGGAAGACTACCTGTGGGCAAAGAAGAGTAGGATAATTAATAGCACTTAAACCACCTATGTAAAAAGAATACTGAACTCTCATGTCTTCAGCAGTCTCGCGTATGGGACACATGTACACTGCTGAGAAATAGCTCCTCTGTAGTATTTTATTTGTTTGTTTGATTGATTAGACCATCACCACCACCACTCCATTTGCTCAGGCTTGGAACTGGCTTACAGAATCATTCCTCAATATAATGACTTTGTTAAAATGTTACATAGCAACATACCACAATAACAGCAAGCCAGTCATAGCACCGTTAAATAATGTGATGATGGGAGGAAAGAGGGAAGGGGAAAAAAGGGGGAGTGGGGAGCCAGCTAGTAATTGATAAATACCACTGCTGTCCTCAACCATATGGTGTATGATGCTACACCAAGATAATGAGGCAGGTTCAGAGCCCCTTAAGCATCAGCAGTAGAAGAAGAGGAGTTTGGATTTATACCCCACCTTTCTCTCCTGTAAGGAGACTCAAGGTGGCTTACAATCTCTTTTCCCTTCCTTTCCCCACAACAGACACCTTGTGAGGTAGGTGGGGCTGAGAGAGTTCAGAGAGAACTGTGACTAGCCCAAGGTCACCCAGCAGGAATGTAGGAGTGTAGAAACACATCTGGTTCACCGGATAAGCCTCTGCCACTCAGGTGGAGGAGTGGTGAATTAAACCCGGTTCTCCAGATTAGAATCCACCTTCTCTAAACATAAGAACATAAGAACATAAGAACAAGCCAGCTGGATCAGACCAAAGTCCATCTAGTCCAGCTCTCTGCTACCCGCAGTGGCCCACCAGGTGCCTTTGGGAGCTCACATGTAGGATGTGAACGCAATGGCCTTCTGCGGCTGTTGCTCCCGATCACCTGGTCTGTTAAGGCATTTGCAATCTCAGATCAAAGAGGATCAAGATTGGTAGCCATAAATCGACTTCTCCTCCATAAATCTGTCCAAGCCCCTTTTAAAGCTATAAAGGTTAGTGGCCATCACCACCTCCTGTGGCAGCATATTCCAAACACCAATCACACGTTGCGTGAAGAAGTGTTTCCTTTTATTAGTCCTAATTCTTCCCCCCAGCATTTTCAATGAATGCCCCCTGGTTCTAGTATTGTGAGAAAGAGAGAAAAATTTCTCTCTGTCAACATTTTCTACCCCATGCATAATTTTGTAGACTTCAATCATATCCCCCCTCAGCCGCCTCCTCTCCAAACTAAAGAGTCCCAAACGCTGCAGCCTCTCCTCATAGGGAAGGTGCTCCAGTCCCTCAATCATCCTTGTTGCCCTTCTCTGCACTTTTTCTATCTCCTCAATATCCTTTTTGAGATGCGGCGACCAGAACTGGACACAGTACTCCCAAGTGCGGTCGCACCACTGCTTTATATAAGGGCATGACAATCTTTGCAGTTTTATTATCAATTCCTTTTCTAATGATCCCCAGCATAGAGTTTGCCTTTTTCACAGCTGCCATGCATTGAGTTGACATTCCCATGGAACTATCAACTAAGACGCCCAAATCCCTTTCCTGGTCTGTGACTGTTAGCGCTGACCCCTGTAGCGTGTATGTGAAGTTTGGATTTTTTGCCCCTATGTGCATCACTTTACATTTTGCTACATTGAACTGCATTTGCCATTTCTGAGCCCACTCACCTAATTTATCAAGGTCCGCTTGGAGCTCTTCGCAATCCTTTGTGGTTCTCACCACCCTACTACACCACGGTCGTAGAAGAACCTTCTCTGCATTGGATGGCTGGATAAGCATGACTTAATTAATTCGGATACCTTCTTCTCCAATGAAAGATGAATTTTCTGATTTATGTACAAAGCAAAATGAGGAATAAGAATCTTGAGATGCCACTTCAAACTGTATGTGGTAGATGGAATTTTGGAATCTTGAGATGCCACTTCAAACTGAATGTGGCAGATGGAATTTTGGAATTTTCGCTTACAAAAAAACCCTGCCTACAAGTAAAAACAAAACTCTAGGACATCAGATAGAGTAGGAGCAGGGAAGGTGAGAGGAAAGGAAATCTCAATGCAAACTGCATTCTAATGGATGGTGCAGACCGTCTTGCTAGTTATTCTCCACCTTCAGTCAGAGAGGTAGGAAAGATGCTTTGGTCATTTCCTGTAGCCAGGTTGCCACTGCCTTATGCCCCAGTATCTTTCCTGCCTAGGCAGAGAGTGCTCCAATCTTGTTTTTGTTTTGGCTTTATTCTGTTAGAGGAGCCTATCTTATGTGCTGAGGCTTTGGTCCCTTCCAGTGTTACTTTAGCTTCTGACTAGTTCAGGCAGTTTGTAGTTCGGTTGTGTTGCTGTTGTTTGTTCCTTTCGTTGTGAGTCTGCTCGGCTGGTCAAGATACTGGGGCGTAAGGCAGCAGCAACCCGGCTACAGGAAGTGACCAAAGCATCTTTCCTGCCTCTCTGACTGAAGGTAGAGAATAACCAGCAAGACGGTCTCCAACATACAGTAGAAGACCCCTTCACGGTGAGTATCCAATGGGTCGTTTTGTTGCAGGAGGTTGTTTTCTGTTTGCAAGTGTATTTTCGTGTAACAGCACTCCCTGTCCATCTTTCTTTTTTTTTCACACTTGCAGCCTTGACCTCTGAACTGTTTACTTGGCTCAGTTTTCCTAATTGTATTGTTCTGGTGGTGGATGTGGAGCTTCATCATAGCTGCCTTTGCACCCTCCTTGTCAACTCATCCAACTCCCCCTCTTCCTGTAAGATCACTTCCCACCAAAACCCAAAATTTTAATTTAATTTTCCTACCTCATACCAGTCCAACTAAAAAAACTTTCCCAAATTGTCCTCAGTTTCTTTTTCTCAGAGAAAAAGCCAGTCTGAACCATAGGAGGACATCAGCCAATGGAGGTTCCATGATGCCCACTGGCACCACAATGGGGGGGCGGGGCTCCTACTCTATGAAGAAAGCAGAGGATCCAACAGGTTCTCACAGGTTCTCACAGTAGGTTACTAATTATTTGTGTGTGCCGAGAGGGGGTTACGAATTGGTGATTTTGCCACATGATTTTTGCCTTAGTTACGCCCCTCCTCTCAGCAGTAATGCACAGAACTTGAAGCAGTCTAGCAGAAAGTGCACCGGCATGCGTGGCAGGCTGTGCCTGCGTGCATTCATTTCCCGCCCAAGGACCGGCGCAGCGGCTGCGTCCTTGCCACAGCCCCGCCCAGGAATGCCCCGCCCTCAGAATGCCCGGCCATGCCCCCGCCGTGCCCCGCCCAGCCCCATTGGCACCACACCACAGATTGAATCCCACCACCATGGGAACTTGTTACTAAAATTTTTGGATCCCACCACTGGAAGAAAGGGAAGTCCTTGAGTATCCATTTTCTGTAGCCATTCTAGGACTTAAAATTTCAGCTAAACTCTATGGTTTCTCAGGGTGAATTAATTTATGTAGCCTAATGATCAGTTGTAATTCCAGAAGAATTCCAGGTAACCATATCCCTCCAGCTGCTTGTCTCTCTCTTCATTTCTTGGGCTGTTTGTTGGCAGTTAGGTGTCACTTCTGAAACACCATTTTAAAAACTTCTTTGTTGCCAGAAGCTTTTAAAAAGCCTATCTTGTTGCACAGACGTTCCCTCCCAGAGTTTCATGCTCGAGCAAAAGGTAGGGCTAACCTTGACATCTGGCAAGTCTACCTGCAAAGTTAAGAACCAACTTTCTGTGCCCTCATTGAGGGTTTTGAAAGAAAGATCAAAGGCAGAAAGTGTTTTATACAAACAACCCGGATAACTGCAAAGTAAGCTCTGGAGAGAAAGCGTCACATTTCAAATGGAGCAACTCCTTCAATTAAGCCAAGGTGGGTAGATTTGGTTGCTGGTCTCTTGTCATCTCTCCTCCTCGTTTGCATTTTTGAATGACGCCGCAGGTCTCAGTTCAGCAGAGCGTGAACCTCAATCCATCCATGTTCATCAAATGACTTAAAATGCAGGGTTAGCCGTAGGGAGTTGTGCAAGAAATGTCCAGGGCACCAACTCAAGCACAAGCCGCAAGTGGGTGAGCCATGCAAATAGGGCAGTGGCACATTCTTACACAGTTCCATTCATTGCCACAGGAGAAAATCCAGGCACCTGGTATGATATGCATGGCTTAAGAAGATGATGATGAGAGAATGGGTATGCTTCATTGAGGCCTCAGAGACCCAGCCCAGGCTGAAAGCCTATGATTCTGTGTCTACATGGCAGAAACTTGTATTTGATGAGTCCTAAAACACTGTTTCTCTCTCTCTCTCTCCCCTGTCCCTGTGCCCCATGAGCTCTTCTGAAATGCCTCTTACTCCAATAAAGTGGAGGGAAAGTCAGCTCAGAGTTTTCAAAAGAGATGCTTTGGGAAAGAAGTAATATGTAGGACACCAGGAAACAGACCATACCAGAACAGGGACCACTGACCTACTCAAACTGATAGCAGCTCTCCTTGATCTCAGGGGAAGGAAAAGCCGGCTGTTGTGGGTTTTCTGGACTGTATGGCTATGGTCTAGTGCTGTGGTGGCGAACCTATGGAACTTCAATTGGGCATGCTGGCAGGGGCTGATAAGAATTGTAGTCCATGAACACCTGGAGTGCCATAGGTTCGCCACCACTGCATTTAACGTTTCCCCCACATCTGTGGCATCATAGCATTATATGCCTCTGGACAAGCCAGTCACAGATGCAGATGAAAGGTTAGGAGCTAAAACCACCAGACCATGGCCATACAGCCTGGAAAAGCCACAACAGCCAGTTGACTTTGGCCGGGGAAGCCCTTGACAATATGAATAATGGCCATCACTTGCTTGATGTACTGAAAGGCAAATCTATCACCCCTCCCGCTTCATACATGAACATGTGATCATCAAACATTGGTGCTCAATTAAAGTGAATGCAAGCTGATTAGGTTATACAGGAGTAGATACCCAGCTGTGGCTAACTGGTAGCTAAATGGAACTTCCATGTTCCAAGGCAGCATGCCAGTTAGTAGGTAACAAATAACAAAGCAAGCTCTGTCTGTTCCTTCCTTGTAGGCTTCTGGATAGCTTCCAGCTGGTTCCTGTGGGAGGCAGAAGACTGGACTACATGAACCCTTTTGTTTAATCCAGTCAGGCTGTCCTTTGCAAGCGATAAAAGTAACATGATAGGACCAGTTTGCTCTGGGAAACCCAGACCCCCACCCCTGGAATAGTTGAAATCAAGGGATCCAGCTAGGGTTTAAGACAACAAAAATTTAGCTGCGGCTGAAGTCAGGTTTAATGGGCAGGTCTTTTATCACATGGCAATTTCACTGATTTTTGCTAAAAGTTACATCCTTTGAGACACTTTTAGACCCGGCATTACCCATCCATTAGTTGCGATTGGAGGGGGGGGGGGGGAAGGTGTACAATACAGTCTGTTACGCAATGTATTTTATTTTTATGTCCACATTTTAGATGTAAATAAATGCTTTTGTTTAATCCCGGGACTGCTTTGTGTCAAGGGAGTTCCCTCCTTAGCCTGCCTTTTCCAAGAAACATTATCAACATGCATTTATCATGAGTGGATCTGTTAGCCCTCATTAGTTGGGATAAACAGGCGAGCATTTGAATCATTGCTTCTATGCCTTGGGGGCCCTCTCTGTTTTTAAAAAGTAAAAATGTAAGGAAGTTCACTCTGCTGTGGTAGAGAAAATGAGGTTACTCATTAAAGATGTTCAGGCCAGGAATCAAGCATACGACTGAGTCACCTGTGAAAGGTCTTTGAGCAAAGGACAGAGGAGTAGCGTTGTATCGCTGGTGAGGTACCATTCAGAGCTTCCCGTTTTCTCCTGTTCCATCCCATTCCATCTATTTAATTTTTTAGAATGTTTATTTCATTCATTTTATATGCTACCTTCCCCTTATGAGCTCAGGACAACTACCAACATTTTATAAAACATTAAAATCAATATATAAATAACATTTATATCTCAGAAAAGGAAGGTGATCTCAGAAAAGGAAGTGCAAGATCTATTTCACAGAAATAGGTGATCTCAGAAAAGGAAGTGCAAGATCAGGAAAGGTGATCTCAGGAAAGGTGATCTCAGAAAAGGAAGTGCAAGATCTATTTCACAGACAGAAGCCTGGAAAAGCACCAGGAAAAGCACATTCTTCTAACCAAACTAAATCAGCTAGCAGTACCTGAGCATATTTGTAAGTGGATCACAAGCTTCCTAACAGATAGGAAACAGCAGGTGAAGCTAGGAAAAATTACATCAGACACCTGTAAAATGAGCACAGGGGCCCCCCAAGGCTGTGTACTTTCACCACTTCTCTTCTCTCTGTATACCAATGACTGCATCTCAAACGATCCATCTGTTAAAATACTGAAATTTGCAGATGATACAACAGTGATTGGTCTCATTCGAGACAACGATGAAACCGCATACAGACGGGAGGTTGAACAACTAGCCTCGTGGTGCCACTGGAACAATCTAGAACTGAACACACTTAAAACCGTAGAAATGGTGGTAGATTTCAGGAGAAACCCTCCCATCCTACCTCCTCTCACAATACTAGACAACACAGTATCAATAGTAGAGACCTTTAAATTTCTAGGCTCCATCATATCTAATGACCTAAAATGGTCACCTAATATCAAAAATGTCATCAAAAAAGCACAACAAAGAATGTTCTTTCTGCACCAACTCAGGAAGCTCAAACTGCCCAAGGAGCTGCTGATACAGTTCTACAGAGGAATCATTGAGTCTGTCATCTGCACCTCTATAACTGTGTGGTTTGGTTCTGCAACCCAACAAGATCGACACAGACTTCAGAGAATAATCAGAACTGCAGAAAAAACAATTGCTGCTAACCTGCCTTCCATTGAGGACCTGTATACTGCACGGGTCAAAAAAGGGCTGTGAAAATATTTACTGACCCCTCGCATCCTGGACATAAACTGTTTCAACTCTTACCCTCTAAACGTCGCTACAGAGCACTGCACACCAAGACAACTAGACATAAGAACAGTTTTTCCCCGAATGCCATCACTCTGTTAAACAAATAATTCCCTCGATAATGTTAAACTATTTATTATATACTTATTATATAATTACTGCACTACTTTTTTCATCATTCCTATTACCCATCTCCTCCCACTTATGACTGTATGACTATAGCCTGTGCTGACATTTTATTTTATTTTATTTTATGATTTTACATTTTATGTTTTCATTACTACTGATTGTTTCCTGATTGCTTACTAGACCTATATGACAATCATTAAGTGCTGTACCTTATGATTCTTGACAAATGTATTTTTCTTTTATGTACACAGAGAGCATATGCACCGGAGACAAATTCCTTGTGTGTCCAATCACACTTGGCCAATAAAGATTCTATTCTATTCTATTTAAGTACAGCTCTACCCATACTGAAATCTACACAACCAGATGGCGAAGATCATTAAAAGCAGTACTAACTCCTTGGAGGGAAAAAAGTGGCAGAAAATGGAAGAGATTTTATTTTGATTTTATCAGTAAGATTCGAGCAGCTGATGGAAGCCAGGAAACATAACGCAAAAAGGTATGTATGGACACCCCATAGGGGATCATTATGATTACACATCAACAATCATTCCCCAAAATGACATACCTCACTTTCATCCCCTTCAACATGTGAGGAACAAGAGCACATGGAAAATGTTCAAGATCGGACTGAGCCATCACCTTTCTAGAATTGTGTTCATAAAGTTAGAGAGTAAATCTTATAAATGATTTATTTCAAATATCCTAATGCTAAACTTTCAAACCATAAGATGAAACAATGCCTGATACTAGGATCCAAGCTATTGTCCCTATCCTTCCAGATTCCAAATGATATTGGTGAAACTATCATATGGATATGGGAGACTGCCACATAGCTCTCCACCATGCCTGGAGCCGTATCTTTTCCCCAAGGAACATCCACAGTAAATTGTAATATCATCTGTATTTTTTAAAATATCTGTGAGCTTCTTCAGAAGCCAATTTTCTCTGAAAATCAGGGTAAAAATATAAATGTATGGAAAACGTATCTGGACTACATGCACAAACCCGCCATAATGTTCACTCTGACACAGCCAAGAGACCCAAACAGAAAATTCTCTTTAAAAAGCTTCCACAAATACAGTATTAATGAGAGGAATACACTAGGGGAAAAACGTTATTTATTTTTTCATCCAGTTGCCAACAATAAATGTCACGTGTGTTGATTAAGGACCCAGCACACATCAGACTTGTCTACTCCACTGTGTGGTTTAATACACAAGACATCATTAGCTGGCATCCAACGGGGCAGCCTGACTAACTGCATTTGTTCGGATGAACGCACATTTTCCAGCTTTGCACACACAGGAAATAATCCGAATCATCCATCAGGCTGTTCAAATCAGCGTTAGCCAGGCCGATATTGTTACAAAAAGCCATCCCTGGAGAGCACAAGGCAGAATCCATCAGGAAAGGAGCGTTTCCCGGTCTCGCCATTGGTCCCAGCCCATTGGTGAAGTTCTAGATTTACACATACAGAAGAGAAAAGAAAAAGTCAGCCTCATCAGCAACATTACATTGTGCTGGAATGCAAGACTGGTGACCACTGAACCTCATGGGAGTCTGTATCGTTATTTTAAAACAACAGAAATAAAATACTTGCATTAGGAAGGACTCAGAACAGCAGTGTTAGATAGAAACGGTGTGGATTAGTGTCACACACCCCACGCTGTTTTATATTGTGTCCCACCAGACCTTTCTGCCTGGCAGCAGCACACCAAACAATTAATCAACTCCCCTGCTCTGCATGCTGCCCTTGTCCCCGATTTTGTGCAGGGCTGAACCACAAGCCTAAAGATTGGCTTTGCTGTGATCCATCCACACTTCTCAGTTTTTTCTCTGTTCTGCACTGATTCGGGCACCGATCTTCCTTGCCACGCATGTCAGCACATGTCACTGATGTCATTATGGGTAGTGTCAGAAACCTGACACCCTTTTGGAAAAAATGTTGCACGTGTGTTTTAATGATGGTACACACGATTGATTTTAAAAAGCACCCCATAAGAGGGACTGAAACTTCTTCTGTGTGGGGAGAATGGGTAAGTGGGGAAAAAAGAAGGACTTGTGACCATCCTTTTGAGAGCCACAGTTTCCCCCGCTTGCAAGAGAGGCATTGCTTGCAGCTCTTTAAAAGGCTGTCAAAACAGTAATTTCTAAACAAGGGCGTTTGCTCAGGACTTATCAGCAAGCCAATGTACTAACACTAATGCGCTACATAAAGAAAAAAAATGGTGTGCTAGTATTTTTATGTAGAAAGGAGAGGAAGACAACTAAGCAAAGAGAAAAGTCCTGTGGGAGAGGCATCATCCACTCAGTGTCAAAGTTAACAAAGGTGCTTGGCTTAACTACAGATCAGCAAATAAATAAACATTAGTACATTGTATAGAACATTTTTAAAAAGACAAATGCAGACAGGAAGTTCAAGGGGGAGGGAACATGTAGTATTGATGGGGCGTGGATTAGCACGGTGGATACTATGGAGGCATACGGTTGCATGGACAACAAATCTGGGAAAAGCTTTTCACACAGAGTCAATCTGATTAGGTCCATCTCTAAAAGGAAAGCTCAATGGATAACCACTTGAGGAAGAAATAGGGAAATCATGACTACAGCCTGAATGAACTTCGGAATGGACCCATGAACATGCAGAACATTTTAAAAAGTTGTGATCTCATACAGCAATAAATCCAGCGACAATAGAGCATGCATAACAGCTCAGCAGGAGAAAAGCGGATTCATCTTCCACGTCAGGCAGACCTTCAAAGTTGGCACAACAACCAAGATATTTATTGATGAAACCAAGAAGAGAATATTAATAAGGTGATGCAGTCACCTAGTGCCCCCATGAGCTTGCTGAGACCAGCTAACACATGGAGGCTACATCCTGTGGCCAGAGGTTCTAGAGAGACTATGCCACGCTGGCCCTCCTGCTGCCGTTCCTTAGTGCTCTCCGGTTGACAACAGGCAGCAGAAACAGGAGCAGCTGTCTGCTTCCTTGCTCATCAGCTATCTGTTTCCAAACTGGGCCATCATGCCTCCTCCTCCCCGTTCCCCAGCCGCCGAAACATCTTTGCAGTCAGCCTACATGAAGATCACATCACAAAACCAAAATATTCTCCCTTTGGCAGGAAAATGACCCTGATGTCCACAGCAAGGCAGATAGCCAGTAGCCTTTTTGGAAAACTCATCCCAAGAGAAAGTGACTGGGTTTTATTTATTCTAAGCTCTTCTTCTCAGCGTGAAAACAGCCACTGCAGCAATGTGTCCATTCCTAATTGGCAAGCTCACATGCTGAAATTTTGTCACAGGAAGGGAGGGAAATAAAGAGAAATAAAGGCAGCATTCTCCTTAATTTTCTTTAAAATTTCCCCTTTCCCCTTATTTCCTTTTTAAGAAACCACCCGACCCTTTCTTAAATCCTGCATGCTCTTCTCTTCTGCACATTAATTTTTAAAAAGCTAACCAAAAGAAAGCGAATTGAAAGAAAGCACATTCGTTTTAAAAAGCTTTCTTTCTTTCAAGAGATACAGCGGAGCCAAGCTTCTGTGGTTGCACTGAGCCAGTGGGAGAAGACGGGGCACATGATAAAGTGATGTTTTTAAAGAAATGTAAGCAAAACAAATGCTATTAAGACTGACATTCTAAGAAAGTTATTTCAAGATATGGCAGGAAACCAATCAAAGATTCTCCCAAGTAGCAGTATGGTTAAATCAACACCAAATGGACCACACTCTCTTTCTTCCTAGGGGTATTTTGTACGCTTGCAAGTTTCAGCAAGTAAGATCAGTAAACACGAGGCAGGATGGCGAATGCACGGTATGTTAAGGTTACCTTTCCCCAGACAGCAGACTGAACCCGCCCCCCCTCATCTCCCAGCAGTTCTATACTTACACAATGTTACATTTAGGGGTGAACAAGAACTGATCTTACGATGCGTGAAAAGGCCCTTCTTCTACCTTACAGGAAACCAGAACATTAAGCTCTTATCCAAACATGGACAATAAGTGCCTTTTCAAAGGATATACAGGATGAATTTGGCTTTGCAACCAGGCTACTGAATTCTTGCCTCAAATGAATCAGCACCTCCCCCTCCTGGCCAACAAGAGGCAGTTCACAACGAGGACAACTTTGCCGCAACCGGGACAATGTTGAGGCAAGACCTTGAAAGTGCTATTTGCAAACAGGTGCCTGAGCCAGGTCCAGCAGTGACCAAAAAAAGGGGGAAAAAAGAACAAGGTGCTTGTAGGGATCTCCTTTGCAGCAGTTTTGAGGTCTGAACCAGGAACTTGTACATTTTGCTTCTTTGACAGTTTTATTTATTTATTTATTTATTTATTTATTTATTTATTTATTTATTTATTTATTAAACTTAATATACCGCCCTATCCCCGAAGGGCTCAGGGCGGTGAACAACACAAAATCAAACAGAAAACATAAAATCTTAAAACAGGTACATTCTAAAATAGGGCCCACGAAACCCATATACTACCCTCTTCCAAAATTTGAGGATGGGTCCCAGTGATGTTAGGGGACCCTACTAGCAGGGGGGAAGGGCGGGACACCATCGGCGGCTGGACTCTCCAAAGGCCTGGTCGAACAATTTGGTTTTACAGGCCCTGCGAAACTCTCCAAGGTCCCGCAGGGCCCGAACAGCTGATGGTAATGTGTTCCACCAGGCCGGTGCCAGAGCTGTGAAGGCCCTGGCCCGTGTGGAGGCCAGCCGCGTCATCGAGGGGCCAGGGATCTCCAGTAAATTTGCCTCTGCTGATCGCAGAGGACGAGCTGGGACATATGGGGTAATGCGGTCCCGAAGGTACGAGGGTCCCAGGCCGCGTAAGGCCTTGAAGGTCAACACCCACACCTTGAACACGATTCGGAATTCAATGGGCAGCCAATGCAGGCGGCACAGCACAGGGGAGATATGTTCACGAAAGGCGCCCCCTGTGAGCAACCGGGCCGCCGCATGTTGCACCAATTTCAGTTTCCGGATCAGGCACAAGGGAAGGCCCGCGTAGAGCGAGTTACAATAGTCCAGTCTGGAGGTGACCGTTGCATGGATCACAGTGGCTAGGTCAGTGTTGGAGAGAAAGGGGGCCAGCTGACGGGCCTGACGAAGATGGAAGAACGCAACCCGGGTTATATGGGCCACCTGGGTCTCCATTGAAAGAGACGAATCCAGGTGGACCCCCAGGCTGCGAACGGAGGGGGTCGGCGCCAATATGCCCCCCCTCCCACACCGGCGGCTGGAAATCCCCAATCCCACTTCCACAACCTTGTGCTACAAGACTGGGGTTGCTTTACCTTGCTTTCGTCTTTTGACTCTTACCACAGACTCTCCATTTCAGCACAGGACTGCTTAGCCCCTTGAAGACCAACTATTTTCTGGCTTTACCAAGCAGTTTCTTTCTTTTTTCCCCTTTTAAAGTTTGAGGATTATGTATAGCAACTGCTCAGCCACTATAAACCAGCTGAGCTGGCTACACTAGGTCGCTTGGCTCACTACAAAAGTTTTTGCAGGCCTATCTGCAAGGTTAACAGCCCAATCCAAAGGAGGGGGGACACTGTAGAGCAGCGGCCACAGCACTATCCCCAAAGAAGCAATCAGTGTTGTGGGTGCCAAGGGAGATGGAGAAAATCCTTCTATCTCCTGGAAAAAGCCCATTGTTGGGAATGACTTTTAGGTGGTGTAAGCATGTGCCATAAAAAGGGGGAATTCCTGTGCCAAAACTCCTATGGGAGCTGACTAAAGTTCCCCCCACCTGTGGCGCAGCCTGTTCCAGCAGTGAAGCACTGGCCCATAGGCCAACTCTCAGATTCCGGTGCCATGGAGCTGCATGGTGCCCCACTGCAGGCACCGCTGAGATAAGTGCCTCTTCATTGGCATCTGTGCCCATCTGCACAGCGCTGGTGCAAAAGCTTTGGTGCAGGGATTACACCACTTCCAATATCCCCCCCCCCCTTTAACTTGCATCTATAAAATGACCAGATTTGCTGCCTTTCAGTAGTGTTCCCCCCCACCCAATCCTTCTGGCGCTCTGCAAATTGTGGGAACAAGACCCTTTGCAAATCCTGCTTTATCTGCTTGCAAGCTGATATACAGCTGCAGTTCAAACAGGCTTAAACTATTGTACCTGTAGCTCCAGGCCTTGTGTGTCTTGATGCTGTCCTGTGCTCTTTATACTGCTTCTGCCGCGTGCTCTTTCATCGGCTACCCAGGGATGGCAGCTAACCTCAGCAGCTGGTGACAGTGGCATCTAAGCCCGACCGCTTCGAGATGTGCAGCTTAGTGACTTCCTCTGCGCAAGTCGGGTGAATGCCCACTGTCTTCAGCATCTGTGAATAAGTGGCGCCACATCTGTAGAGAAGGAAGAGGCAATGCTAATGGCGAAAAACATGGATGGGTAAAACATTCAGAGAAGGTAACAGTGGAGTTTGAGACATCTGGGAAACCTCCCAAGTCTCATCCAGCAATGGGAGACTGACAGTTACTCTCGCACGATGTCCTGGTCTTACTCTGATGGCTGTGGCTCAGTGACACAATACTTGTTTTCCATGCAGAAGATCCCTGGTTCAATCCCTGGCATCTCCCAGGTTCTCAGCGGCAGATGGCTGGGATAAAGCTACTTCTGTCTAAGGGCACTTCCGCACATGCAGAATAATCCACTTTCAATCCCCTTTGTGGCTGGACTAGCCTAAGGTCACCCAGCAAAACCCACTTGCAAACAATTGTGAAAGTGGATTGAAAGAGCATTATTCCTCATGTGCGAAAGTGCCCTAAGTCCTTGGAGAACCACTGCTTACCGGTATCAGAGTGGATAGCACTAAGCTAAATGGACCAATGGTTGGCCAACGCAGCATAAAGGTAGATTCGTACTTCATGCTTATATGTCCCTGTGCAAGTTCCTAAACTCAGCTTTTGTGCCCAAGCACTAGGTAAGATCAGCTGAATGCTACCACTGTGAATAGTAGGGGGACAAGATGCTGTCTCTCTGTTTCATCAGGAGCAGCAGTGGCATAGTGGTTAAGAGCAAGTGTACTCGAATCTGGAGGAACCGGGTTTGATTCCCCGCTCTGCCGCCTGAGCTGTGGAGGCTTATCTGGGGAATTCAGAATAGCCTGTGTACTCCAACACATACCAGCTGGGTGACCTTGGGCTAGTCTCAGTTCTTCGGAGCTCTCTCAGCCCCACCTACTTCACAAGGTGTCTGTTGTGGGAGAGGAAGGGAAAGGAGTTTGTAAGCCACCTTGAGTCTCCTTCCAGGAGAGAAAGGTGGGGTATAAATCCAAACTCTTCTTCTCCTTCTTCATATTTTTGGATTTTGCTTTCTCCATCAAAATAGAACAAAGCTAATTCTATGTCCTCCGAGCCATTTTAAAATCTCTGCAGAAGTTAGATTTTACCTGCAATTCTAATGTCCTACTACTTTCAACCAGCTGAGGGCAGCAGTGACAAGGAAAAGGTACACTCCAGGCAGGTCTAGGAACTGCCAGTCACCCCTGGAAATTAAAACCCGGTGCTAGGTTTGAGGAGATAAACTTCAATTTAATAGGAAAATATTGAAAACAGTTTATCTGAGTAAGAATCTTTTCTGTGCTTTTTCAGAGCAGGGCCCTGCTTGTTCATAAGAAGCATTCATAAAATAAGTTTTGTTTCCATACAAGGGGTTGGTCTATAAATGCACAAATAAAAATCCCACTATCCTTATACCCCCTCTCTCACACCTTTAAAAATTCAATTTTTATTGAGCATCAGCTAAAGGGCTGGCACATGTTTCCCCCCTTCCTAATCCCCACAACCCCAATGAAGTAGGTTAAGCTGAGACAATGAGAACATGATTGGTCCAAGTTCACCCAGTTTAGTGGCTCAGCGAGGATTTGAACTTGACTCTCTGCGGTCTTAGTCTTGTTGCTCTCACCCCAGCATCTAGCATTCAGAGGTATACTGCTTCTGCACAGGGAGGCTCCCTGTACCCATCATGGCTATCAGCCACAGACAGATCTATCCTGCATAAGAGGCTTCAACTTTCTCTTCCCAGTGTTATATACCTAAACCAATTCAAGGGATCCTACCACTCTTGTTTTTTTTTTTTTTAAGTCTAAGAACACTGGAAATCTGATTATGAATGTTTGGTGTCTCAGCCCTGAGCAGGGATTTAAATCCAGGTTTACTATGCCCAAATCAGACCCTCTGGTCATAACACCACACTGCATCGCAGCTGAGCTATACACTGGCTCACCAGCTCTGTCAACTGAACACTTTCGTTATTCAACCTCCTTTGGTTCCATTTCCAACCCAGCCATGGGATGCCGCCTACCCTTCTTCCCAGATTAGTATCCTGAATCTGCAAGCACACAGATTATGCCAGCATTGCATAAATTCCCACCACGCCCAGAACCGGCACTTCAGGAGGGGATGGGGCAGAGCCAGCCCTCTTAGTCGTTTTGAACCATGGAAGTTTTTATCAGATCCCCCCCTTTTTAGAGTTCTAGTCACTCTCATTTAAAAAATCCATGCTGCTCCAACAAGTGTGTGTGTGGGGGGGGGGGGGACCTCTGAGCTTTGCTATAAACCTTTGATGACTGCTCCTTTTAAAAGAGATGCCTTCCCACAAAACGTAATCAACCCAAGCTTTTCATCCCTTTTTCTGTCTGTCTGTTAAAAGTCTCTGCATGTTTCAATGATCATTTTTTATCTAGGGAACAGAAAAAACTGGGAGAGTTTTCCCTTTGTTGCATTTTGAAGAGTTAACAGCTGCATGGTGAATTTGATTTGGGGGGGTGGGGGAGGACGTTCGACAGTAGGGTTTGCCAAGAAACATATTTCAGAAATATAAATACAAAAATCTGGTATGTCCGTCACTAAGCCCAGTATTTATTAATAAAGAACAGCCATGTTTTTAATGACAATATAGGAAATGAGACATAAAAGAAACCTAAAACATTAGTTTCTTTTTTAGCCTTGCCAAAAGCAATCCACTATCATTCACAATCATACAGTAACAACAAAAACAAAAAAAACAGCTTTAGAAATTTCCCCTCCAACATTCTTTATTACTTACTTGATTCCAAGGGCAAATCCTTGAATAACTTCGCCTGCATTTGGACCAATGAAATGAAGGCCAAGGATTCGCTGTTCTTGTGCACGTGAACACACCATCTGAAATTAATATGTGAGAAAGAGAGGAAAGGAATGAGAGGCCAATTGAGTTGATCCAATTAGGGCCATGCAAATTACATTACACAATGAAGAGCCAGATTCGAGTCCAGTGGCACCTTAGAAACCAACAAGAAGTTGGGAGTATAAGCCAGTAAGAATCAGTGGGGCTGCAGACCAACACAGCTACCCTCTGAAATATTACATAATGCATCCTGCTTCCAGTGCTCTGATGCTCAGGGCTACATATGCATGGTTGTGAAGCACAAGGGTAGATATGGATACATCCTCAGAATTATTGCTCCAATGGAAACAACAATGGCGTTGTTCGTGGGTGCTTAATAAATAGTTTGCTGCTTTTGTTATGTTCTTGACAAAGTAAGGCACTGTAGAGTCAGCGTGATGACCCTCCACCATCTGTCAGTTCTTTTTGTTTAATATTTAAGAGGTATTGTAGAAATATTTAATTTTATTTACTTTTTATAGCCCACCTTTCTCACTGAGACTCAAAGCAATTTCACCGTTTAAAAATGCACTAAGAACAAAAAAAGGGGGGGAGGAAAAGAAAAAAAGAAGACAACCACAGTGAATAGGGCTGACTTACAAAATTAGAGCAGAGCGCTAAGAACAAGTCTGAATTGTGCAACTGGAGAACAACTGGTGAACAATGCAATAAACAATGTATTGTGCACAAGTAATTAATAACATAATAAATAGCTGGAAATTTACTCCACCAGGCTTTGAGAAAAAGGCTACCTGCACATTCTCATTATTTTCAGGAGAATATTTGGTAACATCTATATGGACATTAAAAACTGCCTTATGTAGAATCAGACCACTATCCTGCATTGTTAATTTGAATTGGCAGTGGCTTTTCAAGGTCTCAAGCAGATGACTTAACCCATTCAACTGAGGGACATCCGTAGGCTTATTAACAAAGAGATCCTTTACGTGAACGTGCCAGGGATTCTTCAACTAGGAGACTTCTGTATGCAAAACCCATTCACTGCCACTGAGACACTATCCTTCCTCAGACCCCAGGGAAGAAAGTGGGAATGTCATCTTCATCGAGCAGCCAATGGTAAACGGGGCAGTGGTCTGGTAGTGAGCAGTATGGAGGTGGGAGGAAGGGATTACAGTTGAGGCTTGAGCCAACCCCGCTGCTCTCTTGCAATACGGTAGCTCATGCACAAAACAAGCTGCTGATCAAGGACATAGACTAGAAGATCATTCCTGTTAGAACGGTGGTGAACATTAGCAACACTTACTTTTATGTAACACTGAGCAGCACCTCTTTCAGGCACGTTAAATTCCAAAGGCTTATAAAATGCATGGTATACCTGATTGAAAAGAATATGAAAAAAAGAATACTTGCAATTAGTATTTTGATTTATTGCAGTTGATATTTTGATGCTGCCGTTGCCAAAAGCTACTTGGAGATACAGAGGCTTGCTGACAACTTTATGCAGGGAGGAAACCCACACCCGTAGGAAATATCTTGGCACCCAGGTGATGCCGGGCTTTTTATTTAGATCCAATTTTCCCCCTAACAAGACCTCAAACAGCTTACAGTATCATTCCCTTCTCCTCAAGTTATTCTGACAATCATCACACTCTGAGATCGTGTTAGGCTCAGAATACCCTGAGTCGCCCAGAGAGCTTCCATGGCAGACTGGGGATTTGAACTCTGTCATATTTCTGGAAGCCCAGTCAAGATCTTCCCATTTTGCTTCACTTTCAGAAGCTGAGCCTGCCCACACACCCCTTTTTAATGTCCTCTGTGTTATTGTTCTGCTTATATAACCCACACACACCTGCTTTATGATACCTGTATCTTTTATTATTAGATTATTACCTTTAGCTTTGCCTCTGGTCATGCTGCTGGGCACTTCATCTCCTATTCCTGTGCTCAGAATGTTGCTGGCTCTTCCAACCTCCCTCTTTCCCAAGGCTAGCTTGGCTGTGCACAACTATGGCATGAGAGCTATGTATCTACACATTTTTATCCCACGGTTTCCCAAAGAAGAAGAGTTGAAGAAAAATTTGGATTTATACCCCAGCAAGGAGACTCAAAGGAGTTTACAAACTCCTCTCCCTTCCCTCCCCACATCAGACACCTTATGACATAGGTAGGGCTGAAAAAGTTCTGAACAAACTATAACTAGCCCATGGTCACCCAGCAGGAATGTAGGAGTGGGGAAACAAATCTGGTTCACCAGAAAAAAAGAGTCTGCTGCTCAAGTAGAGGAGTGAGGAACCAAACTCAGTTCTCCAGATTAGAGTCCACCTGCTCTTAACTACTACACCATGCTAGCTCATGCTGGAGCTCATAATAATGTACATGGTTTTCTTCTCCTCCTGTTCATTCTGAATGGTAGGCTGTGCTGAGAGTGTAACTGGCTCGGGTCCCCTAGTGAGCTGTGCACTGTGTAGATTTGAACCTGGGTCTCTCCAATTCTACTCCAGCCAGTACTCCAAACTCACTCCATCAAGAGGGCAACGCAACTCTGCAAGTTGGTAACCAGGCCAACAAGAGATCTAGCATACCTCTATGTTATCTGGCCCCAAACGGTCTGAGGCTTGTTCTTCTGAGAGACCAACACATCCATATTCCAAGGGTGTGAAAACAGTAGTTGGCACCTACGTAATATACAACATGGTTACTCTCAAAATAAAAGATCATGATGCCTTTCCATTCCATTGCTTAGGGTCAGTTTCTCTGTAAGTTGTGCCAATCAGCCTTAAACCTTTCTCTGGTGAAGAACTGCTACAAAACAGCTAACCTTATTCAAGCCCACCCAAGAAAACTCCAGTGCGGAACAAAGATTCTCTGTGCAGCTTCCCAGGTGGGAGAACTTGGGCAATTTCTTAACATCAAGCTGCAAGGATTGACACTGTAAAGAGCTTTTAAAAAAACATTTAGAGTTTTGCTGATTAGAGTAAGTGCAGTTAGCAATTCCTCCACCCACCCTGTTGAATCAGATGTCAAATCAAATAAAAAAAGAAACAGAAGAAGAAATCAAACTTATGATCCTGCGTGCACAGAGCAGTGGCAGCTTGTACTCTTTGCAGCAAGTCGTCTTAAAAGGTTACGGAAGGAAAAGTTAAATACTCACATTGTCATAATCCATTAGTTCTTCAGACTGGCCAAACAAACGTCGAGCCAGAAGTTTTCCTGCAGCAATCGCAGTCGGTGTTAGTTCAGGGCGACCCTGAGAGAAGAAGGCAAAAGTATCTCTATCAGCTTGAAAAGGATGCCAGAACAGAAGGGGAGGAGCAGCAGCAACCCCAGCACCTCTGAGATGCCGACCTGGTAGTCTGAAGGGAGATCCTTTAGCATTCCTATACTTCTTCCCATGTTCAGAGTACTTCATGGGCCTCATCTTGATGTAATCCTTACAACAGCCCTTCAAGGAAGGCCAGTAATTTTTATCACTGTATTGTCCAGGATAGTTTTGGGTGAGAACAAGAGAAAGTGGAGAGTTCATGGCCAAGATGACATCTGAACCAACAACTTCCCTTGTAGTTTTTTTTAATTCTCTCAGGTATGGGAGCCTGCTAGATAATATAAGGTGTATATTGCACCTTTTGATTCACACGGATCTATAAGGCAGCTCACAACAAATTTAAAAACCAAAATAATGCCTGAAAATAAGGGCAACGAAACACAAAGTCTACACAAAAGACATCACCACCAACACCCAGTTCAGATTCAAAGGCTTCTCTAGGAGTTAAGTTGACATCTACAGACCAAAGCAAAACAGGCCTCCCTCAGAATGAAAATTTATCCCATCTTCAACCCATTATACATTTGCTGTGTGGAAGGGGCCTCAGAGAAGACAGCCCTTAAGATACTGTGGATGAATAAAGATGAGAGAGAGAGCTATAAAAAGAAGTCATGAAAGAAGCTCAGAAAGATTTGGAGGGAGGGCACTCCACATCCTTGGTACAGCTACTGAAAAGCTCCCTCATATCTTTCACCCTTCTGAACCTTCTATGGTGGTAGAAAGCAAAGCTGATACGTGACTGTCTTGAACACCGAGGTTATGTTGGAGAAAATAGTTCTCTAGATATCCTGGTCCCAAACTCACATATTATGATGAATGTCAAAAGCCTGCAATGCCTCCACTTTCTACCAATGTGGTATAGTGGTTAAGAGCAGGCGGATTCTAATCCGGAAAACCGGGTTTGATTCCCCACTCCTCCACCTGAGTGGCAGAGGCTTATCTGGTGAACCAGATGTGTTTCCATACTCCTACATTCCTGCTGGGCGACCTTCAGCTAGTCACAGTTCTCTCGGAATTCTCTCAGCCCCACCTACCCCCAAGGTGTCTGTTGTGGGGAGATGAAGGGAAAGGAGTTTGTAAGCCACCTTGAAACTCCTTACAGGAGAGAAAGGTGGGATATAAATCCAAACTCCTCTTCTCTCCTCCCTGCAGGCTACAGTTTTGTAATGCTCTGTCATTTTAAACATGTCAAGATGATCTGTTCAGCTCTTTCCAAACCAGCATTCTTACTTTCAAGATCTGTAAATGTCATTTGCCAGCTGAAAGATGCCCCCCCCTCGTTTACTTGAAAAGCAGCTGTCAGTCACCTCTGTAGCAGGAAACGGAGATGTTATTTTGGCATTCCAGAACTGAACAAGAGATTGGAGGAGAAGATAAAATTGCAAAAACCTCTGGCTTGCGCTCCATAAAGCCTGACTAATTACTAAAACATCCCTGGAAGATAAAAGCTCAGTTTTTCCTTCAGTGGCTTGTATACTTCCTCACAAAACACGGTTGATATAAACACTCACTTTGCACTTTTGCAGGGGACTGTCTGATTACTGTTAATCTGAACGGTTCAAGATTTTCATCAACATTTCATCAACATGTCTCCCATAAGAAGGGTTGAAGTTGATACGAATGGAGCCTAGAAAGACACTAGAGCATAGGTGTCAAACTCGCAGCCCTCCAGATGTTATGGACTAGTCGTGAGTTTGACACCTGTGCACTAGAGCATGCATTATTACATTTTCCTTATGAGCCCTTTGGAACAGTCATGCTGGCATGGAAGGGGGATACTGGGAAGATTCCTACTCCCACCACTGGGTCCTGATGAAGGTGAAAGGAGATGTGCTGACCTTGCTGGGGAAGGGTATTAGGAGCTGATGGAAGAAATACCATTACTATGGTTGCAGCTACTGAATGGACAGCAGAATCCAACAAAGATGCTGATGATAATATCCCCTGCCAGTGCCAGGTACCATGATCCAACAGGTACCTGCAGTGCACAGCTGCAAAGAGCTGCAGCTGTGGACCCAGCATCTCCATCCACCTCTTCACAGCACCCTGTGGTAATAGCACTACATTCTCTTCCATCAGAGTTCAGGGTTGGGAGCTGGAATCTTGGCACACAACCACACAAGCCACTGCTGTTCCTGACACGTGCATGGATGCAATGGTGCACCAAATATTGTTTTAGAAGAAGAAGAGTTTGGATTTATATCCCACTTTTCTTTCCTGTAAGGAGGCTGAAGGTGGCTTATAAGCTCCTTTCCCCTCCTCTTCCCACAACAGACACTTTGTGAGGTAGGTGGTTCTGAGAGAGTTCCGAAGAACTGTAACTAGCCCAAGGTCACCCAGCAGGAATGTAAGAGTGCGGAAACACATCTGGTTCACCAGATAAGCCTCTGCCACTCAGGTGGAGGAGTAGGGAATAAAACCCGATTCTCCAGATTAGAATCTACCTGCTCTTAACCACTACACCACGCTGGCTCTTTTAATCAAGAGCTTAAGAGAAGACCTATCAAATATTGTCAACAAGACATTTGTGGAAGAAGTTGCATCCTGGGATCTGCTACAAAGTGGCACCATGTGACTTCTGGCCTATTCCCAGAGACCAGTTTGATTTGATACTTAAATTGCCAACATACTCAAACCCTAGAAGTCTCCAGTCTTTAAATGTGACCTCAATGGCAGCACACCAGTTTATTCTACGGACACAACCTTTCCTGGACTGATAATAAGACTGTGCCCAGATATTAGGCAGCTTGATAAACATCAGTAATAATCGCCAACAAGAAATGTTTTGTGTGAAGGAAATTACAGCTCTGTGTGCTTAGTATAAGCTCTGAGGATCTCAAAAATGAAAATGAAAAAGATCTAAGTATCGATATATACTACAGCAGGACAACAACTGGGCACTGGTTATTAATCAGGTACAAAGTAAGGCTTCCTGTTATTGTAACACAGTCTGTGTAGCCGCCTACCTCTGTAATGTCTCCAACTGCATAAATGTGAGGAACAGAAGTGGTCTCACTTGCATCAACAATGATCTTTCCCGTTGCAGAGTTAATTTTCACGCCCACGGTCTCCAAATTAAGGGTCTTGGTGTCAGGCTGTCGGCCTTGAGATGAGAGGGAGAATTTGGCTTTTAAAAGTTAAGATTTTAGAGCACTTTTAATTATTTTAAATAAACCCCTCCCCTGAATCTGTCAACGGTTTCTAAAATCCAGACACAAATCAGTTGCCTGAAAAAAAATATAGATAAATAGGATCAGTTCTCCAGAAGGATCATATTTTATATCACAAGAACATCAGCAGGCTTTCCCTTGTGGCTTTCCCTTTCACGCTGAAATGCAAAATAAATAACACAAACAGATGGCCCCTCCAGGATGGTGTTATCACACTGGTGTCATAACACAACAGATGGCCCCTCCAGGATGGTGTTATAACACCAGTTTTATAACACCATGGCCCCTCCAGGTAATGATAACACCTGTGTTATAACACCATGGTCCCTCCAGGATGGTGTAATAACTGGTGTTATAACACCATCCTAGAGGGACCATGGTGTTATAAGACCATCCTGGAGGGGCCATACTGTTATAACACTGGTGTTATAACACCATCCTGGAGAGACCATGGTGTTATAACATGGGTGTTATAACACCATCCTAGAGGGGCCATGGGTTATAACACTGGTGTTATAACACCATCCTGGAGGGGCCATGGGTTATAACACTGGTGTTATAACACCATCCTGGAGAGACCATGGTGTTATAACATGGGTGTTATAACACCATCCTAGAGGGGCCATGGGTTATAACACTGGTGTTATAACACCATCCTGGAGAGACCATGGTGTTATAACATGGGTGTTATAACACCATCCTAGAGGGGCCATGGTGTTATAACACTGGTGTTATCACTACCTGGAGGGGTCATGGTGTTATTACATTGGTCTTATAACACCATCCTGGAGGGACCATGGTGTTATAACACCATCCTGGCGGGACCATGGTATTATAACACTGGTGTTATAACACCATCCTGGAGGGACCATGGTGTTATAACACTGGTGTTATCACTACCTGGAGGGGTCATGGTGTTATTACATTGGTCTTATAACACCATCCTGGAGGGACCATGGTGTTATAACACCATCCTGGAGGGGCCATGGTGTTATTACACCATCCTGGAGGGACACTGCTGTTATAACACTGGCGTTTTCACTACTTGGAGGAGCCTGGTGTTATAACACTGGTGTTATTACACCATCCTGGAGGGATGTGCCCTTCTGACTGGGGCTTGGAAGCCTTTCCACACTATCCATTATACATGTTAATCTGGTACGGTATAGAATTGAAAGAAACCATGCTGGCCTCACCATTGACTGTAAAGAAAACGCTAGCATCCCGACCAGGGAAGAAATCTAAAGGAGAAATATCTTATAACTTTACAAATCTGCTTAAGTTTTTAGAGACTATATAGGGAAAGATAGGGATGAACATGCTGAAGAGGAGTGGGGTAATCTATCATTTTACGTTTGATGTGAACTTCAGAGAGATAGCACAGCAAAACAGAAGGGGAAATGTGTTTGCGTTCTTGAAAAAAAAAAGAGAAATGCTTCAGGTCTTTGATGCTAATGTGGGAAATTATTAAACAAAAGGAAAACCTGGCATCAGTGGAGATCTAATTATACATAAACATACAGTTCGCTATTTCCCCCCTGCAAAAATACATCTGCCATAAAGCCAGCTTACCCCCCACCCCCACCCCCAAACAATGTCACATCTAAATTCCTGGGTAAGGACTTCTGTGGATTAATTTCAGCTTGTGAAACTGACACTTCCTCTGGGAATAGTGACTGAAGCTGTCGGCACTAGGCTATCTGTCTGTCTTCCCTTTGGCTGCCCCAAGGGACGCTGATCCACTGTTCCTTTCTTTGCCCTATGCTCCCCAGTCCCGATGCTATCAGGCACCAAAAATAATAAACCTCCCAGACCTTATCATGGCTCGGATGTGAAACAACTTCCTACTGTTGTATTTCTTTGTGCATTTAGAATAAAGTCTGGAACGTTGGCAAATGGGTAGCTAACAGGAGGTTTCCTAGTTTCTTCTTTTCCTGCCCCAGCAGAGCCAAAAGCAAAACTTAGCACGCAATGGCAGACACTTAAAAAAAAAAAAGTAAAGGCAAGAAATAGCCATAGATCTCCCCCCTCCTCCCAACAGCCTACCCGCAGATTAGTTTTAAAAGCTAAAACGAAAACAACAGCTGGGATGTTCAAACAGGCAGGATAACACTTAACCTTTCCATTCCAATCTCGCTCAACATCTGCATGCATAACTTGGCATTAAGACTGAAAGAAGTGAGTCAAAAACCTTAGCCGGTAAGCATGAAACCTCATCCGTTCTCCCACGTGTGCCCAAACTTCTGAAAACAGCAACAAAATATTAAACTTAGGTTGGATTTTTATTGGCGGCTGGCCATACCAGCTCTGATTTCTCCACTAAAGCATCCATTCAATGCCATCCATTAAGATCATAAGCACTTTCTAGAATGCCTAGAGGCTTGGCTTAGAAAGCCTGAACATGTTTCAAAGAATCTTGAGACAGCAGAGGGATAACACAGCAGAACACAGTAGTTTGGATTCCATGGACTTGCTCTACTAACAGTGGCACTTCCCCCCAGTGCAAGGAGTCTTCTTTCGTCACAAGACCAGAATGGATCCAACTTAGTGGCAGGTATCTAGGGTTACAACCTTGGGTTAGTCTCAGAAGTAAACTGATAAACAACGTGGCAGTGGCTCAGATAATGGAAAGAAGCTCTACCAATATAATACCCAAAAGATGGGATGGAGTCATAGAATCATAGTTGGAAGAGACCGCAAGGGCCTTTCAGTCCAATCCCCTGCCATGCAGGAACACACAATCAAAGCACTCCTGACAGATGGCCATCCAGCCTCTGTTTAAAAACCTCCAGAAAGGAGACTCCATTACCCTCTGAGGTAGTCTATTCCACTGTCGAACAGCCCACATGTGTGAGGATTGTGCAAGCTCCAGAAGTGGATGCAACATTCCCATTGCCCTTACCCCCCATGTGCGTGTCTGTGCAGAAGGAACCCTGTGTTGGAAAGATATACTCCTGCATAGTTGCTTACATGCTTAAAAGATATGCTCCTGCATAGTTGCTTAGATGAAACACTAGACATGATTGACCATCGTGTCCAGTATTTCAAATTGCAATCCTTGAATAAACCTTTTAAGCATGTAAGCAACTATGCAGGAGCATATCTTTCCAACACAGGGTTCCTTCCGCACAGACATCAGGAGAGATCTGAAGTACCATAGGCAATATTAATTTTGCATGTGGCAAGCTTTTTCTTCCAGTGGGGGCCCACTGCAACACATTCCATGCCCAGCCTTTTTGGTAAGGGTTTTTTTGCGGGGTGGTATGCATCCGTGGGCTTCCAGTGAAAGCGGAAAGCCCAACTCACCAGCAGAATTTCTGCTGGCGTAGGCCCATGCCACCTCCAGAAGGGATTCTGCCCCTCTGAATTAGACTGTGGAGGCTTAAATGCTTACTTTTATAACTAGGGTGATTTTAGTTCAAAATTTCAAGAGCATAAAAGCAAAGAAACAGGACTTTCAAATATGATTTCATTTTTATCCACCCCCTTTCCATTATGGAGATGTAGGAGGCTTATGTAAGATTCCTAGGAGGTCTGTTGTCCAGACACTGGCCAAACTCACACTCGTTTAGCTTCAGTAACATAAATACACCATGCACTTTCCTGTGTACATCGAAAGATAATAGTTCCTCCTGACATTCCCATCTCCAACCAGGGAATCTCATGCTTCATTTTCAGTTTAATCAAACACATTTCAAACAGGTAGGTAGACATAAGATCAATATGACCTCAGCGTCATTAGCAGTATAAGCCATCAAACCGAAGGCATGGTGAAATGTTAAGTTTTAACAAAGGGGCCAGACAACAGAAAGAAAGCCGTAAAGTTAAAAAAATGTGCAGAAATGGACACACAGAAGATGAACAATCTCAAATTATGAAATAAAGATTTTTTTTAAAAAAAACTGAAAATGCAGCTCACCACCCGTGAAGGAATAAATACATTTAAAATGCATGTAAAGATTAGATTTGTTCAGGTAGTTTACTTTCCATGTTTTCTAGACATCTCTGTCAGTCATCGGGCTGTCACCAAGGACAGAGCTATGTCTCACACCAAGGTTTGATGATCCAGACACAATGCCAAACCATAATTTGCCCATATCGTGGTTTGCTAAACAGCTTCACACAGCTGTTTGAAATTCTAGTTTGGTTCCCCTTTCTCAATCCTGGCTTGATTGTCCACCCACAATGGCAAACCACGGGTTGTCACTACATACCAACTGTGACTTTTATTACTGCACAGAAACACACATTCTTTTTCCTCTCTTTAAAAAGACAGTGGCGCACAACACAATAAATCTGCAAGGTTTTCAAAGCAGACTCAGTCACTCCAGCGACTCTGAGAGTATCTACTTCACCCAAGCTGGTCCAGGGAGCTGGACTTACTAAATCATTTGCAAATGGTTTCTGGGTTGACAGGAAACCAATATAAGCTTTGTGGTAACTGACGAAGCCTCCGAGACAAAGCAGATCCTCGGACCTCATTTTTGCAAAGAAACAACAACTGAAAACCACCAGCAAGTTTCAAGGAAGCCTAGCCCCTTGGGAAAGATTAAATCAACTCAGCCAGTCACGAAGGCTGAGGAAAGAGAGCAGCTGGGGTCCATCCTGTAGAAGTCCATCAGTGAGAAATGCAGCTCATCTCCATCATTTGCTTTTCATGTTAATGAGCTGGTTAAATTGGCGTGTATGCCCAAGAAGAATGACATGGATGTTTCTCAGAACTTTCTAGATGGCTCTTGGTACAGCGCAACGTGATACCCGGGGCCTTGGAAGAGACTTTGGCAACGGTTAGCCAAAGTATTTCTTTGTAGCATGTGGGTTTTTAACAGAATCCTGAGAATCTTCACAACTGTTGTAAGATTCTCGGCCACCCAGTTGCAAAAATACTTTTGAGAATGTGGGCTTGTTGTCTGACCAAGTTGCTTGCAAAAAGCTTGAATCTTTCTGTCAACAGAAGTGACCTCCCATCAGAGAAAGGCTTCCAACTTTGCTAAGCAGAGCAGTAGATTTCAAGTCAGTATTTGCACAGAATCATTTCCATAGCTCTGTTAAAAGACGCCGTGTTTGCTTCTGTTTGTCCTTATAATTTGTTAATGCAAATTATACTCATCATATGCAAATAGACTATGAAAATTATAGCTTTTCTGCTCATGACATATTTACAATGTGGCCTGCAGTGGCAAATCCTCTCCTCTTAGTTGGTTAGACAACCTGGCTTCCCGTTCTCGCTATACAATGTCACATTCCTGAACAGCATCCAAAATATTTGCATAATTGGAAGGATGAAAAAAAATATGGGTGTGCTGTATAGACAGGGTTATACTATCAGGAGATTGCCCCGGAGCACACACATGCTCAGTTCATGTGGAACAGCAAACCTTGGTTTGGCAATTGCTGTCCGAGCCTTAAGATCACAAGGGGCACTCCCTTCACACACTCCAATTCCATTCTTCACCTGTTCATACAAACCATAATTTGCTGTTACATATGAACACAGCATGTTTGTGGTTGCAACTAAGCAAAAATGGTATAGACAGCCATTGGTGTCAGAGGAAGGGTAGACATTATGCAGAGGGGGAGATGAATTGTGCTCTCCCTTTAGATCCCAAACCCTGATTTATTTTGGTGGATTCAGGCAACAACTAGTTTAACTTGCTGCAGTAGATCTCTTGTTAGCTCTACAAGCTGCCCCCTTTCACTCAGCATTTGGGACTGGCTTGTTGTCAGACAGGAAATCCTCTAGACAACTAAGTTTCCCATGTCTGTTATCAGAGACACCTGCTATGGGTGTGTTGATCCAGAATAAAAACATTGAATCATACACCAGCTTCACATCAGTTTACCACCTTGAACAGCTAACTGGCTTAATCTTTAATCCTATAGGCCAGGGATTAAGGATTCCCTTCTCACTGAAAAGGGAAGAGCTTCAAATCTGAGTTTTCAGACACAAAAAGCTTATTTTTCCTAAAACTCACCAAATCCAAAGTTGAGTCCAGTAGCACCTTAAAGACTATCAAGATTTCCATAATATATACTTTTGAAAGTCAAAGCTCCCTTCATCAGAGACAAGCAGGAAAGGAGATCCTTAGGTCTTATATCCCAGTCAAAAGGTGGAAGGATCATTACAAAGATGGGAGTTGGGATGCAAAGGTCCTTAAAGGTGCTGCTGGACTTGAATCTTGCTCTTTTACTGCAGACCAGCATGGCTACCCCCTGAAATGGTCTTTAATGAATCAACACTCTCTGTGCTAATCACAGGTACATTCACAGTCCTGGTGATGTGGTCCCTCAGTATATTCACACTGTAACAAGCGGTATGGCAGGACACCCATCATATCTAACAGACAATCATAAGACGGGGACACAGCACAGTGGCAGAGGACGCAGGTGCATTCAGGAAGTTCCAACTTCAAACGTCCAATGGAAATGCTTTACACCAAGCCACACCTTTTATCTATCAAGCTCAGCGTTGCCTAGTTATACTAGTAGCAGCTTTCCAAGGTTTCAAACACAAGTCTCAGGGAATAGAGCAATAAAGGTCCCTCTGCACGAAATCCTGGAGAACTGCTGTCAGAATAGACAGCCATAGGAAAGAAAGGCCAATGATCAGGTCAGTGGAAGGTAGCTTCATGCATTCATATAGAATCACAGAATCATAGAGTTGGAAGAGACCTCAAGGGCCATCAAGTTCAACCCCCTGTAATGCAGGAATACACAATCAAAGAACTCCTGACAGGTGGCCATCCAGCCTCTCTTCAAAAACCTCCAAAAAAGGATACTCCACCACACTCCGAGGTAGTGCATTCCACTGTTGAACAGTCCTTACTGTCAGGAACCACCAAATATGCCACCACCAAAGAAGTATACCTAAGGAGTTCTGCATGCAAAAACCATTTACATAGACAGATCTGCTAAATGGGAAAAAAGGGGATGACTGGGGAAAAAACTCCCTCAAAAAATCCCCATTTTAAGGCTAACAAAACACCATAAGAACAAGTGTCATCTATTTTCCTCAGTTTCCCCTTCAGCTGTTTTCTTTTTTGTATCAACGCATCCCCTAAAATTGGGCTAGGATGATCCCTTGGGCAGGACACAGAATTTGTGAAAATGTCATCTATACTGGATAGAAAAGAAAGTCAGAAATGTTTCTCACTAAAACCAATAAATCAAATAAACCATGAAAACCACAAATAAAGCAAAAACAAAGATGTGTATAAACAAACATGAAGATAATTCATCAAAATTTTGAAACAAAACCCAATTCACACACAACTCATGGGGTACCTAATCTGGATCCAAATTTGCCTGAGAGTACATCCACTGGGGCCCTTTCCACACATGCAGAATAATGCACTTCTAATCCACTTTCAATGATCTCTGCAGCTGGATTTTACTGTGCGGAATAGCAAAATCCACTTGCAAACAATTGTGAAAGTGGATTGAAAATGCATTATTCTGCATGTGCGGAGGGGGCCTAGGAACTGTTTTTCCATCGGCACAATATAGTCTTGAGTGGCTCTCAACTATCTGCACTTATTAATATGTTAACCTTTGCACTGATTGTGCTCCATTACTTCCTTTTCCCTGGCTCCCATTCCAAACACAGCCAGAAATCAAGCTAAGTACACCTGGAATATTTAAATGTAATATATGGCTTCGCTCACAAGGGCAGGGCTTGGAATTACTCCACAGGTTTGAGGCTAATCAGATAAGGTATTTGGGAAATGTGGGGATTTGAATGATGAAATCTCATATACCAAACAATTTCTAAACTTTTGATAAGCATTAAAAGCTGCCAAAGATGCTATTTGACAAACTGATGGACAGATACTTTTCAATCTAGTTTTGTTATTTTAACTTTGCTGGTATTTTCCCCTTTTTTGGCAGGGAATTTTATGGGTTCAGAGTGTTACTCAAGGGAGCACTGAAGAACACCATTTCCCATCACTCCCTCGTGCATTCTGAAATGTTAGGATCCGGGAAGGCTCTGCCATGGGACTGTCAGATCATATAGCTTAATTCACAGTGATACTATCTACAAGTTGGAACCACAACAGGGGATAAACACTATGAAATTTCCCCTCAACTCAGTACCTCTTCCTTCCAGCATACTATATGTCCTCTGGGGTTTCTGCAGGTCACTGTCTTCACTCCCTCCTCTGTCTCACCTCAGATTTGACTCTCAATTGCTTTAATTCCCTCTGAAAGCCCTGGTCTTCACTCCAAGGACTGGGACTCAGGTGGGTCACAGAGTACTCCTGCTGAGTCACAAGTTCCTGTAAGTCATCTTGTTTTCTGCTGCTTGTTGAAAAGAGTTGCTGCTTGGTGCTCATGCACAGAGAACAAGGATCTGCTCTTCAAGCAAGCTGAGAAGAGCAGAAAAATGGTAACGCAAAATAACTCAGTGAGGAAGAGGGTTTTTTTTAGCAAAGGCTGGATCCCTCCTTTTCTGTCATGTGTCTATGTTGTCACTTCCTTTCAAATGTTTGCAATCAAGTGGGTTCCATTTTGCTTTCACACCAAGAAAGGAACTTCTGGGTCTGGAAAGGTTGAATACAGACTCTGCTAAAGGGCAATGAGCATGCTCATTTCTCAGCGTGTTTTGGCTTTATTATTTTGAAATAAGTTTTTTAAAGAATGTTTTTCTGAGTACCCAGTAAGTCTCCCAAGCATGCAGAAACCTTGTAAGTCACACTGGTTTGCTGCTCAGCTGATAGACAAAGGATTATCAAGTTTGCTGTTCAGAGGAGTGATGTGTCATGTTAGGCAATCTCTTTTCCTCTCTTACATTTTCCTAGCAAATGCCTCATATCTGTGCAGCTACGTTCTTAATGAGAGTACCATCCAAACTTAAGCATGAAAACTTTTCAGAAGCATTTTAATTTCTTTTCTTAATCAAGCTGGCTTTTGGAGTTCTTAGCTTGTTGGAGAGTTTGCCAACATTTCATATACTTTAATTGATTTCTTACAAAGGTGCAAATATTTTCCAGCTGAAGAGTAGCATGTTAAATTGTAGTCAATTGTGGTAGTTTTTCTGGCTTGGTTTCAAGGGTAATTAAACACTTACCTGTGGAGGACAGATTCAGCAGTTATCTCACAGATATGTATGACAAACAGATAAGCTCTTGAAAGGGATTTCTGGGTTCCCACGAATGAGGTGTTCATCTTGTTCCCTTCTCAGATAGGGGAACTGATTCTGATTCTGAATTAGAGCTCTCAGCAGTCATTAAAACAGCGTTCTCTAAGGTCTGGCTTACATACCCATGTTTAATGTCTAGCTACTCAAAGTATTAAAACCCATCATGTTTCAGGGGACGAAAAGTGAATCAGTTCTGTCTTTGAGGGCACAGCAGTTGGCCTGCATGCATGCATACTATCATCTGATGTTGCAGAGATGATCATGACTCGTGTAGCAGCCTGAAGTTAAGCAAAAAGGACAGGAAACAAGTTTTTAAAACATTTACCTACTGCCCACATTAGCGTATCAAATTCATCCATATCTTCTTTGCCAGAGTCGCTGTGTTTCCACACAACTCGTAGCCTGCCGTTTCCCATCTTCTCCACTTTAGTTGGGGCGCATTTCTTCAAAAACTTCGTGCCGTAGGCTTCCATGTAATCTGTTACTAAGGTGGCCATTTGCTACACAGGAAAGAGAGTTGGAGGAAGAAGAATTTGTCCTTATTAAGTTACACATATCTTGACTTCAGTTTGCAATCAAGTTGGATCTACATCCAACTTGACTCAGGAAACAGCTCATCAAGCCCAAGTGTTTCCCCAAACTATCGAAAAGCAGCTCACCCTCCCACTTCCACACACGTACTGATTCTGAAAGTGGAGATTCAACCAAAAGTATGTTCTGGAGACATCACCAGAAGCACAACAGGATTTAAATGATTGTCCTCTAAAACCCACCAGCAATAGGACAGAGTTCTCATCTGAGATCAGGGGGAGGCAGCT
Source organism: Sphaerodactylus townsendi (assembly GCF_021028975.2). Classification (NCBI taxonomy): domain Eukaryota; kingdom Metazoa; phylum Chordata; class Lepidosauria; order Squamata; family Sphaerodactylidae; genus Sphaerodactylus; species Sphaerodactylus townsendi. The sequence goes on from NC_059437.1 coordinate 45,406,657, forward strand.
ATTCCAGTCATGTGCTGTCACAGGTAATGGAAACTCTTTAGAGATCTGTAACATTCTAAGCTTAAGTTGTTGCTACCTGGCACTGGTATTCAAAGACTTGAATGTGGAGGTTTTCTTTTCATTTCCTTTAGTTGCCACTGATGGACCTCTCCTACATGAATCTGGCTAATCCCCCTTCTAACGCTGTCTATGCCTGTGGCCATTTCTACATCCCCTGGTCTTTACCATTATCTCACAACCCCAGCCTCTGCTGCCAAGGACCAATAGGACAGGCCATGTAACTTGGTGCCCACGCAGATGCATTTCTTCTCCCTCCTCCCGTGATCTTCTCTCTCTCCCTCTCTTTGTCTTACCTATCTGGAAAATGGGCATTTTGCAAGTATGCAATAAATAACCAAATTTTTCCCTGTGACAACAGAGCAGCCTGGTGATTGGGTATCAACTGGCTTCCTGACGCCTGTGCGACGTACAGACATGCTGTGCCAACAAAAAAGGGCAGGGTGATTTGAAAATACAACCTGATCCTTGTTAACACAAATAATTGTCCTCCCCTCTCTGGTGCGCCAGTCCTACACCTCTCCAATGTGTCGGTGACTCACTGTCCTGAAAAACTCCTCTACAAGAGCAAGCGACACCTTATTAGAAAATATCTCTGGTTGTTTGAACCAATGCCACACAGCTGTCAAACAGCAAACTCTCCTGCTGACAGGTTTATTAAAAAAAAAAGTCACTGCTGTTGGTAATAGCAAGTCAAAGTGTGGTACTTAAAAAGGTGTGTTTGCTCACTGCATGAAGGAGAGATCACAAATCTACCTAAACAGAAGACCTTACGTTTAGAATTGTTTTTTGGCTGACGTACTGCATTTTGTTATTGGTCATTAGAAGAGCAGTTGCAAATCCCACATTGGCATTAAAAAACAAAACAAGATCAAAGCATGATGCACCAGTATTTTGGTGCCAGTTTGTCCCCAACTGATTTAACTTCTGTGGTTTCTTTCATTTTTGTAACTATCCTATACAATACATCAATCCAAAATAGAGCCAGTCTAAATTTTTGCAGCCCTTCTAGAAGATGGTAAGCAGACCCGGGCATCAGACCTTTTTAGATGTTTGAATGTCTGCTATGCTCAATGAAGGTGTGATCCAGGAGATCTGTGGTTAGGCATTCTATGGAGTCTTTAAAAAGCAAACAGCAGATTTGGAAAGGTCTTATTCAGATGTGGCACTGACCTGGATGGACTAAGCTAGTTCTTAGAAGGTAAAAGAAGAAGTAGCAGTAGCAGTAGTAGTTTGGATTTATATCCCACCTTTCTTTCCTTTAAGGAGACTCAAGGTGGCTTACAAGCTCCTTTCCCTTCCTCTCCCCTCAACAGACACCTTGGCTGTTTCCGCATGAGCAGAATACAGCGTCCCAGGGACACTAAAAACAGCATCCCTGGGGAGGGGTTCGCTCGCAACCCCCGAGCGGCGCGAAGTCGCTGTTTCCGAACCTCGCTCCCTGAGCGAGGTTTTTCGGAAACAGCAACTTCCAACCGCTGCCGTGTGAACGGCAGCAGCTGGAAGGTGCCATTTCCCCCCCCTTTTTTCCTGAATGCTTTACCGTCCCTCCGACCTTCCGGCGCGTCGCCCAGGCCAGGGGAAATGCCCCCCCGCCCTGCGACTCCAGAGCGACGCGCCAGAAGGTCGCAGGGATGGTAAGGCGTTCGGGGGACGGCACAGCCTCCGCGCAGGCTGCGCCGTCTTCCCCGCCCCTACCGGGACCTACTGGGACACCCCCGCAGCATGGCCATGCGGAAACGGCCCTTGTGAGGTAGGTGGGGCTGAGAAAGTTCCAAAGAACTGTGACTAGCCCACGATCACCCAGCAGGAATGTAGGAGTGCAGAAACACATCTGGTTCACCAGATAAGCCTCTGCCACTCAGGTGGAGGAGTGGGGAATCAAACTTGGTTCTCCATATTAGAATCCACCTGCTCTTAACCACTACACCACACTGGCTCTCAGAGTCGAGCCCTGGTTAGTGTTTAGATGTGAGACCACCCAGGAAAGCCAGAGGTTGATATGCAGAGGTAGGCAATGACAAACCACCTATGTCAGTCTCTTGCCTTGAAAATCCTAGGGGCTCCCAATAAATTGTCTGACGTGACAGCACTTTACACACACAGTTCAGATCTGAGGCTACAGCACAATGGGAGAGGCTATAATTCTTTCCCCCAAAATGCATGCTGTTGCACAGTTAGAAATAGATATTTCATGTATGTGACATAAATTGTATGCCTACATTCCACATAAATTGCATACAGAGACTATGCAATGTGCACACAGTTTTCAAACAAATATATATTAAATCAAAAGTAAACAACAGAACTGAAACTGCTTGACAAAAAACTGAAATGAATGTAAAAAGAAATAAATCAGGGAACATTTCCTTATTCCAAAAATCAATGTGACTCAGGGCAGAAAGCCACCATAGGATCTTTCTGCCGATGCTCAGTGGCAGAACCACAAATTTGAATAAGCCCCAACAAATCTGAATAAGGCCCCACTTTAACAAGGGTAAGATTCCAGATTCTGACAGTGGTAGATTCCTGGCCTCACCAGTTAAAAGGAAGGATGTGGGGTAGATGCGCTGGGAAAGAATTCTGCTTGATGTCCCGGAGAACTGCTACAAAGTCAAGGCTGATGAACTTCGGCTAGCTGGACCATACTTACAGCACTCTCCAGCAGGTTTCTCAAATTCTGTTCAGGGTCACATCCCAGCACCAGTGAGCACGGACGGCGTAGGACAAGTTTCGTAAAAAGCCAACCAAACTAAAACAACAGTCAATGGTAGCAATTACCTGGTCAAATCCTCGAAGAGGGATGCTCCTCATCATGACTGCAGTATCTAATCTGAGGCCTGTGAGAAAGCCAGCGCACTCGAGGGAAACATCTGGTAAATCAACAGTCAAAGGAATGTAGCTCAACTTAAATCAGTGAGGAAGCCAGATATCCATCAGTCATTCTCACAACAGTTTTCATGGGCATTTCCAAGAATCATCATTCTCCCCGAGGTGGTTGAAAAGCACTTGAAGGAGGACAGTACCACTTTGAGCTCAAACTGCAGACGACCAACAGGGCAAAGTCGCTCCTCTGGATTTTCTCATTTCCACCCACATGCAGAGAGAGCCATTCCACGATTTTTTTTAAACAAAATGCTGATGGGCCAAACCATGTGATACTGGGAGTTTGGGACTGTACCAATCTGGACATATAATCAAGCTGCAAAAAGTCATCAGGGATTGGTCTGATATGGATAAAGCAGTCATACTGGAGAAGGAGCTGATAAATTGTTTCCCCTAACTTCTGCCTAATAAAGGTTTTTGAATTGAAGTATACATTCTGTCATAAAGCAGGAATAGGTCTTTTTTCTATCCCAGGGTCTAAAGCAACTCAAAGAAGAATTTCCCTTCTCAGTTAATTAAGAGAAGTATGTTCTTGGTCTGTTGCAAGATAAGGGGAAAGGTGGCATACAAACCCTGTAAGGGGAAGGACGGCATAAAATAAAATAACAAAACAAAACACAATATCAGATTCCAGAATGGGACCCAGCAAATTTTCTGGTGGCCAGAGAATAAATCTTCAAGATTCAGAACAGCTCCTTGGGGCTATCAGAAGTAAGATGATGAAGAAGAGTTGGATTTATATCCTCCTTTTCTTTCTTGTAGGAGACTCAAAGGGGCTAACTCACTCCTTTCCCTTCTTCCTTCACAACAAACACCCTGTGAGGTGGGTGGGGCTGAGAGAGCTCAGAAGAACTGTGACTACCCCAAGGTCACCCAGCTGACATGTGTTGGAGTGCACAGGCTAATCTGAATTCCCCAGATAAGCTTCCACAGCTCAAGCGGCAGAGTAGGGAATCAAACCCGGTTGCTCCAGATTATAATGCACCTGCTCTTAACCACTACGCCACTGCTGCAAACCCAACAAAGTAGAGCATTATTTAATAGAAATTTCCCAGCTCCTGCCATGTCATATTTGAAAGACTTGCTGTCTGTACAGTCTCTTTAGAAGGAGATGAAACAAGTCCATGTAACTGTTGAACAAGTTCCTTGGACAACATATTTGCTGCCTTTGCAGAGCTGCCTCACACTCTTTTTAATTGCTCGGATTATTGAATCTTCCCAGAAAAAATAAATATGCTGAGCATATAATAAATCATTACAGCTTTTACAAAGGATACAGCTGGCTCCAACAAGTAACCTGTTCACAGGGAGACACACAAAAAAGAGTACAGGGATGAGACTGCACATAACTAAAACAAGTTAATGTATTGTCGAAGGCTTTCATGGCCACACAGCCCAGAAAACCCACCACAACCAGTAAAACAAAGTATTTTGTAGAACTCAGGCATGATTACAGGTAGAACTGGCTTTCAGTTTCCAGATACCTTTTGACAGGTATCAGATTGCACAGGAGGGGACAGATGGAGGAAAGTGGTCTGTTAAAAATATACAAGGTTAATACAACTGACAAACCTCTCCCCATTAACTTCTAAAACAGTAATTGTAACCCATTTATTTAGCACAGGGAAGAATGTTCCCTTCTTCAGTTTTGGAAACAAATGTAAAACTTTTGGGGTGACAGTTATTCTTCAAAAACTCTGCAGATGAGAACATCCAATTTCCCCCACAGATCTACTGTTGCTTTGGCACATTTTCCTCTCCTCCTTACATACACACATACTCCTTACACTCCTTTCATTGAGTGATACTAGCTAGTTAGGGATCGCATAGTAAACTGATAACAGCACAGTGCTACACAGCCACTTCTGCTCTGGCTTTGTCAGTGTGGAAAAACAAAGCTAATTTGGAGCAAGGGCAATGCTTCCATGACTGGTCATGAACACAGTGCTAGCCCTAATTTCCTACACAATGACAGATTTCATGGGGAAAAAAGAGAAGACGATCCAAGCTGGACAGAGAGAATCCATGTTTTGTTGACAATGGTAAATATCTAATCAAATCAAGTTGGTAGAATGGAGATGTGGACCTGAGAGACAGAGATTTGTGTTTCAGGCCCACCTGAGAGAGTATCATGCAACTTCATATGTTCTAAAAAAAAAAACAAGGCTCCCGATATCTAGTAGCAAAATACACAGGAAGATCAGCATTGGTCAAGGTGAATTGGCTCCAATGAAAAAAATTTGTTTGTGACAATAGCCAATTTGAAAGGTGACACTAAAATACTGGATGAGACATCTGAAATAGCTCAACGACACACACTTCTTCTTCATCATCATCATCACTTGACTAATATGTTTGCCAGAGTGACTGCTAACAATGATCTCCTGCGGTAGCTGCAAAGACGACGACTGAAGCGGTTCTTTCCAACAAAGCAGCATAGAAATAAGACTATTCTTTAGCAGAAATCCTTCAATGATACTACCTCAGGAAAACTTGCTGCGCCCACTCTAATGAAAGTGGAAGAAAACAGAAAAATGCAATCCTTTTCACCCCAAACAATTATTTCACCTTTTGCAAATGAATACTGGGAGGAGAGGAGGCTCTTTATAAAAGCAAAGCTATTGGGGGGGGGGGGGGATTACCTGGTTACCCAGACAACAGCTAACAAGGGGAAAAATGGAGGCCAGAACAAAAAAGGTTGGATATGGATATTTTCTGGGTTGTATCTCCTCATTTTAACAGAGAGAAAGAATGCACAAATATTGTACATTAAGACGACAACTCCTCGGCAGGGCAAACTAAGATGTGGGTGGCCCAGTCAAAGGAACACATTGGTCCTTTCAAAAGGATAATGCGTTGCTCGAGCGGATAATACCGATGTCAGCGCTAATCCCTAGAGGTACTAATAATATAATTCCATCACAAAAAGCCAGCTCTTCAAAATAATGCTGCGGGTGCTCCATCAAAAGTCATCAGCACTCCACTCCGCTGTGAGGGGTGGGGTGACAGGAATGTGCCTGAAGTTATTATTCTGAAGCAACGCTTATGAATCTTGTGAAGACAGGGGAGGCTTGCAACTGTCCGGCTGTGCGAAAGCATTATTCAGCACTAAGAATAGGTGGGCTCAGGGGATCAGACTGAGATTTGGCTACAATAAGGACGACGAGATGCCCCAACGGAGTAGACAACCAGAATATCTTGCTTCATCTGCTGCTCTACAAGCCACACCATTTACTTATTAAACTGTTTATATACTGCCTTTCCCCCACAGACATGGGCTCAAGCAAACTTGAAGCTATAATGTTCTCACGAGGGAATGAGACAGTCATAGCCTCTGGGCATAGAACTGGAGTCACTAGTGGGGGGTGAAATTGTGGATTTCCTGCATTGTGCAGGGGGCTGGACTAGATGACCCTTGAGGTCCCTTCTATAATTTAATCAGCAGCGAAACCTCACTAAGCTAAGGGCCCTTATACACTCCTCTGGCTGCTGCTAAGGTTGTAATTCCAGAGGGGTCTCCATGTTAGTCTATTACAGCAAAACAAAACACAAGTCCCATGCCACCTTAAAGACTAATAGCGTTTATTTTATCGTGACCTTTCTTGAGTCAGAGCTCACTTCCTCAGAGGCAATGAATGAAAGAAAATCCTTTTCTTCATTTTTATGCAGAAATTTACAGAATGGAAGGGGGAGAAAGGAGAAGTTGAGTGTTCTGGTAGCAAAAATCAGGTGTGGTGGTTCACATATAACAGATGATGGGAGAGGTCACAGATTCCAAGGAGGTAAACATGTTAAGCTTGTCTAACACTATAAGGCTCCATACAACCCTTCCTTCAAATGATGGACTGTATGGAAACATCAAGACAGACTTTACTGTCAATAAAGCAAACAATAATTTCCCACACCAACAGTGGGTTTCAGAAGTGCCCCCTATAACTGCAGAAATAGCTAAGGTCCATTTCATGTCAAGTCCTCACCAAGGTGATAAAATCTGTGCCTGTATTGCATTTAGGGTAGCCAGTTCCAGGTTGAGAAATACCTGGAGATTTTGAGGATGGAGCCTGGGGAAGGTGGGATGTGGGGAGGAAAGGGACATCAATAAGAACATAAGAAAGAGCCTGCTGGATCAGACCAGAGTCCATCTAGTCCAGCTCTCTGCTACTCGCAGTGGCCCACCAGGTGCCTTTGGGAGCTCACATGCAGGATGTGAAAGCAATGGCCTTCTGCTGCTGCTGCTCCCGAGCACCTGGTCTGCTAAGGCATTTGCAATCTGAGATCAAGGAGGATCAAGATTGGTAGCCAGAGATGGACTTCTCCTCCATAAATCTGTCCAAGCCCTTTTTAAAGCTATCCAGGTTAGTGGCCATCATCACCTCCTGGGGCAGCATATTCCAAACACCAATCACACGTTGTGTAAAGAAGTGTTTCCTTTTATTAGTCCTAATTCTTCCCCCCAGCATTTTCAATGAATGCCCCACAATAGGATATAATGCCATAGAATCCACCTTCCAAAACAGTCATTTTTTTCCAGCTGAACTTCTCTGTCACCTGGAGATCAGCTGTAATAACAGTAGATTTCCAGTCATCACTTGGAGGTTGGCAACCCTAATTGTACTACTTTATAACATAAGGCGGCTCATATAGTGATATAGTCCCCCCATAGCAAAAATATAGTCCCCCATAGCAAAAACATCCCTTCACATAGAAGACTAGTCTGTTAGGGCAAAGGATTTTTATTCTAGTGGGATAGCCAGTTTACTGTAACAAAAACAAAACAGACAATTGGTGGCACCTTAAACACTAACAATATTTATTCCAATATGATTTTAGCTCAGTTTTCTCTGTGAAACACCAGTTTACTATGGGCGGGAGTATTGTTTCCAATGAGACATAGTCCACCATGGTAGCCCCACTTGCACGCTGAAAAAAGGCACCAATTTACCTTGCTAGATAGAGTGAAATCTCTGTGTACCTCTCCAATTCATATGGAGGGCTTCCACACAGGAAGGGGAAAGAGAACATGCATGCAACCAGGAAGGGGAAAGGGAACATGCACACAACCAGGAAGGCGGAAAAGAACATGCACTGTGCAGACAACCAGTTCATGTGTCAATAGGCTTCAGAACTTATGATTCCCTCTGTTCCCTACACAGAAGATGCCACTGCCAGTAACTGTGTTATATCAGGCAAACATTACTTTGCAGCTCTTAAGACATCTGCTGTTGTTTCAAAGTTCTCTGAAACTTAAGGCCTGTAAAAACGTCTCATTTTCCCAGTGACGCCTCCCAAACTTGCCAGCCAGGCTCTGAGGTAAAAACAGAGGGAGAAAGCTCACAAAGCAGTAAATGCCAGAGGAGAGTAAATTTCAAAAACACGAAGGCATTAAATTGAATCATAGGAACATTTATAAAGGAAATCCACTTGACAGAAACAAATGTGGCTCAAATGTGCCCATCGACTCCCTCCTCTGTCGGCAGCGACACAGGCTGATAAAGTACAGAAATGCTACTGTAGGCCCTCAAGGCTTATTTTGACTAAAGCTTAGGAATGCAACATATAAACACAAGACTCCCGCCTTACACTGTTACAACTTGCATTAACAGCGACTGGACAAAAGCCACATTTTCACAGAAATATCTCACAGGGATAGCATTTTGGTTTGGGGGGAGAAAAGCACAGCAAAAAAACAACATGCAATTTCCTCACATAAATCATGCTCTCAGAATTCAAGGAGTGACTGATATACTGCAAACAACTGCAGATTTAATTTCCCTTTTAAAATGTACTCAAAGACCACCCCCTGTTTATCTATTGAAGGGAGAATGGAACAGATGCAACATTTTCAGGAGTCAACACGGCCCAAATGTTGATTGGTTGCCTATTTTGGCTTCAGTGTGGTCTTTTTGATTGATACGTGAAGCACCCTCTTCTGCTGCTGTGAGAATTGCAGGAAAAAAAATATTTTTTCGGGGTGGGGGGTAAATGTTATAGTAACTGTGAGAAGCATTTTTATTTTAATAACATGCTCATCATTAGCCTGATGGGAGGAAGGGGTGATGGTGGAAAGGGCCTGAATATTCCTCAAATACCAAGATCCTCACCCCCAAAGACTGCAAGATCCTTGCCAGCAGGAGTCAGAATATCCAGCATATAGGGTAAAGCAGCGGTGGCGAACCTATGGCACGCGTGTCAGAGGTGGCACTCGGAGCCCTCTTTGTGGGCACACGTGCCGTTGCCCCAATTTGGGCACTTGGCAGTGGCATAGCGCCAAGGGGGTGAAGGGTGCATGACGCACTGGGCGTGCACCCCTGTGGGGGCGAGGTGAGGGCGTTCTGGGGGCATGGTGGGGGTGTTTCAGGGTGTTCTGCGGGCATTCCAGGGCAGGGTGGGGGCGAACAGGGGCGAGGCAGGGGCGCAGGGCGCACCTGTGCCCCTGGCGCAGTTTCTCCTTGCTCCGCCCCTGGCACTCGGTCTCGCCATCACTGGGGTAAAGGGTAGATTTTATATCCAACTGCAATACTTTTCTTCTCCCTCTAAGAGGATATTTGGCTGTAGTAATGCCATCAAGGTTCAGACTCCCAAAGCTCAAAATATGAATTTTGGCAGTAATATTTGCCTTCAATACACAGATGAATATTATGACCCAATAGTTCTTGCTCGGTCTTGGATTTTAATGTGAGACAGAAAAGAATACCCTTTTTTGTTTGTGATAGCAAGCAAGCAAGCAAGCAAGAAAGCAAAAGGACCCCCCCCCCTCCCAATTTTTTTGGGACAAAATTTCAGTATCATCCAAGGCATAAAAACTCTATAAAATGTAATTTGCCTGTACTTGATATAAGATCAGCCATTATGAACTGAGCCAGGTACTGTCACAATAGAAGCCAATTCAGGTTCCATTTCTGATATGAGAAGTATAAATGCTAGTAGGGATCTGCAACCAGTGGCTCTCCAGATGTTCATGGACTTCAATTCCCATCAGCCCCAATTGGCCATGCTGGCAGGGGCTGATGGGAATTGTAGTCCATGAACATCTGGAGAGCCACAGGTTGCAGACCCCTGTATGGAGAGGTCTGGTATCTTTGGATAGGGGTGTACTATGGCTAAGCCAGTTTGACAGGCTTAAAGGAAATGATCCACTGTTGGTCCAAGCCATAAAACCAGTTTTTAAGAGAGTGTTATTAACAAATGTTTACTCTTTATTCAGTGGAAGATCAGGAAAACTTCATAATCCAGAATCTTGGCTTTAAAAAATAATAACAAAAGGACCAGGCTCAGGAGCCGATCTAATAGCACTTCCTCAAAAGGGGAGAGGTGGTAAAGAAATTTAATAAAATTTAAAAATCACAGAAAAGCCTCATTTTAAGGTCGAATTAACCTCTGATTGGATTGTAACTGTTTGTTGCTGTGCTGACATACATTCCTTGCTCTTTTCAATTCCCTTCATGCAGAGAATTCCCTGGCATGATAAAGCCGCGAGTCACTGTGAAGTCTGAACAGAGGTGCCGTGGTGAACTGAAGATGTTCACACCGTGAAACCAGGATTTTAAAATGGGGTTCAAGCAATATTTATTATTGTGCTGTATATCTGGGGAGATGGGGTTAAAAACTGACAAAAATCTAATGCACTAATAAATTCAAGTAAAATGCAGTCCAGTACTTAAATGGACAGTTCAGAGATCTCAGCCACCATTTACCATAAACATCATTTACCATAAACATTATAGGCTTTTTAACAAAATTGTTTTCTTCAAAAGCTGTCCTTAAAACAAAATACATATTAGTAATATATTTCTAACGTTTAGAAATTAAATTTTACAGGATTATGGATAACTTGATGCAGAATATGGCCAGATGTGCTATTTTACTCAGAAAAGCGGATGTCTCATAAACTCCTTTATGACCGTACCATACCTTATAAAAGTTAATTTTCCATTTCTGCTAAACTTTTATCAGATGTTTCTTCTATCCTAGTAGTACACTTGTTTTTCCAGGGTCTAGACCATGTAATCTTTGACTCTGCCAATGAATTCAAAAGGGATAATCTTTTATCTACATGCATTCCTGGAAATCGATCCAATACAATTTGTTGGCCAGATTGTTTCCTTGGCACGCTCACCACTTGGTTGTTCTTTTAAAGAAACAAATTTCTTTTTAATACATCACAAGCTTGTGCAACTACACAAGAAGCAGATCAAGCAAAACACCTTACAACCCCATAATGCACTGAGCTTCTAAAAGCAGAAAACAAACTTAATAGCAAAGCTTCTAGAGAATGACACAGGAGAGAACAAAGGCAGGCCTGCTGAGTCAGTGCAACGGAAAAGCAATAATAGGGAATAAACCAGAGATCTCAGACCAAACAGATATTTGAATTGTATTATGATTTCATAAGGAACTTTCCCTGTTCCTGCGCAGTTTCAACTAGCCAATTACAACTTGTGCCAGTTCCCAGATGTCACCAATCAAATCAGTTGCTGGCTAAATCTATAGAATTTTGAGTTTCCATCAGAACTTCATAAGTTTTATAATGTTTGTAACACTGCCAAGTAGAAATGTCAACAGCCAAATGAGGTGGGTTGTATTTTTCCAGCCCAAGACACATTTGATGGATGGAGAGAATAAAAGATTATGCAGCCAACAAAAGAATATTCTGTATTCTAAGTATTGGCTGCCCTCTTGTGGCTCAGACACGAGGATGACAAGAGAAATCCTGGAAATCTGCATTGTTTTAGAAAGTACTACTACTGTTTATGTGGCACTAACAGCATATACAGAATTTTACATGGTCACATGTAATGTCAAAACTGTTTTGATGTCATATGATCACATGGTCCCCCCGCCCTCTCTTACCCATCTCAATTCCTTCCTACACTTTCTGTTTTGCAGCAAACCATAGTTGACTGTAGCATCCAATATGTCACATCTGGTTATGGTTAGGAGGGCAAGCACAGACCATAGTCTACAGGTTAGGCTGTAACCAGCAAGATATGGTTTGCCACGAAAGAATGAGGCAGGGAGTGACCCAGATCGTGTGGAAGGAGGAGGGTATGTGGAAGCCCAAAGCTCATGCCAATAATCTTTACCTGAGGTTAGGCATTATATGTGAACCAACTATAGTGCTGCACCACTCCCCAGTTGCCCCCTCCCAGCAGCCCGAGGCAACGGGTGGGCCTTTTCCCCTCTCGATTGGAGGAAAAAAGGTTGCAGGCAGAGTTGGGGAGCGAGTGCGCCCTTGGCTGACGGGTGGAGGGGCACCACAGCAGCAGCCTGAGGTGGCAGATGGGTGACCAGGGAGCATGCCAGCCAGGGAAAAGGCAACCGCCGGCATGCAGAAGGGTGGGGGGGTTCTTAACCACTGGGAGGTAGTTTTGAACTGGGCCTCCCAGAAAATATCTTGGAGGATCTTCTTCTGGGCATACCTGCCAGGGTGTAGATTGGGTGAGCTCTGTACTCCTCTCAACCCGATCAAGTAGTGCAGTGGGCCTGCAGGGGTTCTGTGGCCAGGCATACACCGGAGCTGGCGAGTGATGGTCTCCCATGAGGGTGTGACCCAGTCTAGCTGCTGCCCACCACACCAAGTGGGGCCCCCACTGCAACCTGGGTGGGAGTCAGAGGGGGACTTTTGAAGCCTGCCTGTTGGCTTCTTTTCCTTCCCAGATAGGCCCAGCAAGGCTGCCCAAAGCAGCTAGGGCATGCCTATGTCGAATTTGAAAGGCAAAAGGCTCGGCACACCCCTTTGAGGAGGTCTGGCCAAAAGGCAAGGCAGGCCATCAAGTGACTCAGGCTGCCTGTTTGCAAAGAGGGTCTTCAGAGACCAAAGAGCCTTTGGGGAAAGGGGAAAGGACAGGGGGTGGGAAGAAGCAGCCGGCAAGCGAGCAGGTGGCAGGTGGGTGGGTGAGCTGCTGCTTGCTCCTGGGCAAGGGGGGGGGCAGTGCGCCCCCACATGATACTTTAAAGTGGTGCCTGGGTCGTTTACCCACTCTGTCCCCCTTAGATAAGTCAGTGCTAGATTATCTAGACTTTCCCTCTCCTGCATTCGCCTAACATCATATAGCAAACTTAATGGTTAACTGCTTATCATGAAGGCAGAAAAACAGGGTCCTCTGCATGCTTAAAAGGTTCCTTGTGTGTGCACCCCTCCCCCGCCCTGGAATCAGTAGCTTGGTGAAGATGGAATATCCTCATTTTGCTCTGAATGCTGAGAACACCTGAGGGGAGGGGAGAAAAAAGAAAGCAGAAAAGTTTGGCCTGCTTAAGCCCTACTTGAGGGAAGGAGTTTGGGGGCGGGGGGGGGGGGAGAAGGGAATTTCTCCATACATTTATCAGAGCAGGACTAGCTAACATGGCGCCTAGAGCAATCGCACAGCTCAGTGGTGGGATTCAGCAGGTTTGCACCACTTCAGCAGAACCAGTTGTTAAAAAGGTGCTTGCAAACAACCAGTTGTTAAATTATTTGAATCCCACCACTGGAACCGGGTGTTAAATTATTTTAATCCCACCACTGCCACAGCTATGCCTCGCCCCCACCACAGTTGAAGGCCAGTAAGTGGCCCCCCCCCCGCCATTTACAATCTCCAAGTGGAGACTGTGAATAGGGCAACTGCAAAATGTGCCCCCCAGAAGTAGTGCCTGGGGCTTGAGACCCCCCTGTCCCCTAGATTCTCTACTGCTGTTTATCCACCATCCCATGCAATTGCTTTTGAGCACACACTGCTCCCCTCCCCACTTGCAATCACAACAAAATCATGTCACCCCTTAAAAGATGAGAGGAAGAAATATATTGAAAGGCAGGACGACACACAAGAAGGAGGAGCGACTACAAAATTCAGATGTGACACATCTTAAAGTCCCTGTGGAAGCAGCTTACGTTTTCCCAGGAGATTTTTTCAACCAGAAGAGATCGTCACTTGTAATCCCATGCTCCAGCGCCCCAGGAATCTACAAACGAAACGTGCAAATGTTAGCAACCTATCGCCACATAATTTCGCATGTTAAAGAGTATCAAGCATGAAGTAGTAATTTGGTTTGTACAAGTCGTTATCAGTGCAGTTCCCAGTTTTCCGCAAGACCAAACATGACAAATGTGTACATTTGAAACTGAGGCTGCACTTCTTATGATGAAAAATAAGCACACTCCGTCGTTTACATAGAATGAATACTGACAATGCCTTTAACCTAACCAATGAGGCCTGGTGCAGGCTGCAGCCTACAAATTAGTATCTGGCCTTAGGGGCGCGTGCTCAGAGGTGGGATCCAGCAGGTTCTCACAGGTTCCCAAGAGTAGGTTACTAATTATTTGTGTGTGCTAAGAGGGGGTTACTAATTGGTGATTTTGCCACGTGATTTTTGCCTTAGTTACGCCTCTCCTCTCAGCAGTAGCGTGCAGAACATGAAGCAGTCTAGCAGGAGGTGCACCGGCATGCGTGGCAGCCTGCGCCTGCGTGCATTCATTTCCCACCCAAGGACCGGCGCAGCGGCTGCGTCCTTGCCAAAGCCCCACCCCGGAATGTCCCACCTCGGAATGCCTGGCCACGCCCCCATTGTGCCCTGCACAGCCCACAGTTTGAATCCCACCACCATGGGAATTTGTTACTAAAATTTTTGGATCCCACCACTGTGCATGCTCCTTTCTTATACCTTCTTCACTCCCCAGGGCCAGTTTCCCTTAAAACCACAACATCAAGAGGGGAAGGGGAAAATGTCACCCCAGAGAAGAAAGTGTGGAAGGGAAGGAAATGTTTTCTGGTCAGCCAGCTAAGTCCAGTCAGCTTCGGGCCACTTCCTTGGGCCCCAGCATGAGAGAGGATTTAGCTACACAAGTTCCTCCTCCTCCCAATCCCTCCTCAGTACAAGGTGGTGAGACTCTAAATACTGTCCAGCAGCTTCTACAGATCCCATCCTTTCACTCTTATTTTGGCCATGCCTAATCCTCTCCTTCTCTTCTGTGAGAATTCTTCCTGAGTTTTCCTTTTCAGCTCTAACTATAATGTAGCATTGCAACCCCTCCAAAGGTAACTCTAACAGTGATGGTGGAAAGAACCATCAAGTCACATCCAACTTACAAGACTCTGCAGGGATTTCAAGGAAAGAGATGTTCAAACGTGACTTGCCGTTGTCTTCCTCTGTATAGCAACCCCGGGCTTCCCTGGTGGTCTCCCATCTAAGTATAACCAGGGCTGACCCTACTTGGCTTCTGAGATCTGACAAGATTAGGCTAGTCTCAGTCATCCAAGATCAGGGGACACGAACACAAGCACAGACACACGAATCTAGATTTTAAAATTGGGGCTTGAAGCTGGTTTTGAATGGATGCGAATCAATTTAACTTACATTTGCAGGATATTTAGGTCTCCCACCAGTGGCAAGGACTATGTTTTCTGCCGTGAGCAAAGTCTAGAGATAAAGCCACAAAAAAGTCAGGGATGAAGGAAAGGGCTTTGACAAATTTCCCTTGGTGCCTGCTTATCTCCTATATTTAAAAAGCCTCTATCAATGCATGCAGAAGAAGACAAAAAATTGCACCACAGTTTTCACAATGTATCAAAACACCATCTTGGATGTATTTTTCAAAAGCAGAACTGTGCCCAATCTTTATAAAGTTTGACCTACATGAGTCTATGTCTCAGCTTGCTGCCTAACCTAACAGCAAACCCACTCTCCAAATGTCTGTATTTCTGTGGTATTAAAGATGTTTCAGTCTTCTTTCAAGGAGATGCTCTATATCAGTGTTTCCCAACCTTTTCGAGGTCAGGGTACCCTTGACCTCACTCTTCATATCTCACGGTACCCCTGCCGCCACCCTCCACCTTCTCCTCCCACTGCCCCTGCTTGCCACACACCCCACCTTCCCCTCCCAGGGTGAAGGGAAGCACTGGGTGTGGTGGTGGCTGCTGACCTTGTGGCAGGTCCTGCCCCATGGGCCAGCTCCATGTCCTTGCTGGCGCCGGTGGGAGACACCACAAAAATGAGGGGTGGTGGTGGTAGTGTTGCCGCAGAACCCCTGGGACATGCTCACGGCACCCCAGGGTACCAGGGAACCCTGGTTGAGAATGGCTGCTCTATATAAATATATCTCAGTATCTGTGAATAGATTTCTAATTAATTCCAAATCTGTTTCAGCAATCCAATCAAACAATCTCATGGCTATTAATATTAAATATCTGTTAATCACACTGACTAGTTCAGATCAAAATAACAGAGGTTTCTGATCAAAATAACAGAACACGACATGCCCATGAATATGAGATATCCATCTGCTCATGCTAATTTCTCCAACATGACAGCAGATACAGTAACCCACCATGAACAAACACGTTCCCTTTAAATTAACAAATATATATCTAAAAGGGGCAGTCAGCCACCCCTAGTTTTGGTTCTCATTTGATACAGTTTGATTTAAATCTTCATTGTGTCTCCCTCACCCTCAAACAAAGGCTCCTTCCACACACGCAAAATAATGCGTTTTCAAACCACTTTCACAAAAGTGGCTTTTGCTATTCCGCACAGCTTCAAAGATCACTGAAAGCAGTTTGAAAGTGCATTATTCTGCATGTGTGGAATGAGCCAAAGCCCTGAAGACACAGCAATATGTTATGTCTTTTGCAGAACTACTAAGAACAGCCATTACAAGCCCAGTAATATAGAAACAAATACAGAAAAAGCCTCTTGAGTTGGTGCTAAGTGGCTTTCTAGACAACATAATCTCTATAACCCATGAAGAATGAGTCACTCTAGGAAGCCACAATAGTACCACCCTGGAAACACCCTGGATATGGAGAACCGGGTCTGATTCCCCACTTCACACTAGAAGCGGACTTTTATCTGGTGAACTGGATTTGTTTCCATTTCTCCACATGAAGCCTGCTGGGGGACCTTGGGCTAGTCACAGTTCTGTCTGAACTCTCTCAGCCCCACCTACCTCACAAGGTGATTGTTGTGGGGAGAGAATGGGAAGGAGTTTGTAAGTGGCTTTGAGAATCCTTATAGGAGAGAAATGTGGGGTATAAATCCAAATTCCTCTTCTTCTTTTATATGTTTTGGGCAAAAATGTATACTCCTAAAATGTGGCAAATGATAACATCCTCCCATTGCCTTGTAATAGAGCTAGCTGTGGCTTGGTACATAAAAAAGTCAAGGTTTGCTCTTGTTCAGACAGGAGCTGTAAACAGTAAGCAATGCTACCTGAGGCTGCTTTCCTGCCTCCACTCCTCTCTGTCCTTGACACCACCCAGGAGCCAAAGCAGCCAATGCTCTTTCCCTCCTGGTTCTCCAAATATATAAGTGACATCTGGTTGCAACTGACTTAAAGAGACCCCAACAAGGGACTTTAAAGGCAAGTGAAAAGCAGAGGTGGTATGCCATTGCTTTCCTCTGCAGAGTGTTCTTTGGAGGTCTCCCATCCACTTACCGACCCTGCTTAGCTTCTGATATCTGATGATACCGGATGATATCATGGCTCCTTTCCTTCCTCCTGGTTCTCTATATATCTTAAAAGACAACATGGCAAGTGGCACATGCTTGTGCTTACAATTGGGCACAAGGCTGGTCATGCTATCTCGAAAGATACCTGGGGACTCAGGAGAGAAGGAGTATCAATTTCCCTAGCTCCTATGGGAGGTGGGGGAGCACAAGGTAGTGGGGGCAGTGGAGGCTACCATCCTCCCCCCCCCCCAAATCTACCTCACTTCACCCCATCACAGACCCAGTCATACACAACAAAACTTTAACGCAATAAGAGCTAGAAGCAACCTGGTGTGACTGTTCCCGATACCATTAAAAAAGAAAAGCCAGCCAACCATCTTACCTCTTGGCCTGCTTTTGACAACCCGCGAATTGTGTGAGCGTCCACAAAACTGCCTTTCAAGTTGAAGTACTTCACTTTTCTATTAACAAAAATAAAACAGGAGAGAATGGCAGCACATGCATTCCGATCCTATGCTCGACTCGTCAGCAACGCCCCACCAAATTCAATCGGACTGACTCCCGAGGGAAATGTGTGTAGGACTGCAGTCTTGGCAAAGTGTTGCCATCCGCTCAGCGGGCCTTTTGTACCACAGTATTTAAAAGATCAAGGATTTGGCAAGAAGGAGAGAAACGATAAAAGGGGGCGGGGGGGAGGGAGAAACAGCATTCCAAGCAGAAGCAGACTGGCCAGTAAAAACAGCCCTGCAGCACATCAAACTGAGCAGCTCCTGCAAAGCCGCACTGCAAGAAAAGTGGGGCTCTCCATGAGCTTAAGCTCACCCACTGCATGTATCATTGTCCAAACCAGTGTTTCCCAACATTTTCGACGTCACGGTACCCTTGACCTCACTCTTCATATCTCACGGTACCCCTGCCATCCCCCTACCTTCCCCTCCCAGTGCCCCTGCTTGCCACCCCTACCCCCCACCCCCTTCTCCTCCCAAGGTGAAGGGAAGCAATGTGGGGCAGGAAGTGGCTGCTGACCTTGTGGCAGGTCCTGCCCCCTGGGTCAGCTCCATGTCCTTGCTGGCACCAGTGGAAGATACTGCAAAAGTGAGGGGGGCTGGTAGCGTTGCCGCGGTGCCCTTGGGACATACTCACGGCACCCCAGGATACCACGGAACCCTGGTTGGGAATCACTGGTCCAAACTGTAAGTTGTAGGAGGCAACAACTAGTGAGCAGACTCAAACTCACAAGGCTAGTAAGGGGTCTGGGCCAAGCAGTCCCTGAAGTTTAGACAGAGTTACTGGAGGAGGGTGCTGTTTGCTCCTGGACACCACTGGCTCACGAAAGCAGTAGCCCACTGTGACATATCCCTGTAAGTCCATCCCTATTTCCGAGAGTCTGTCTGATGTTCCCATTGCAACTTTGGTACTCAAGAGTAATCTTCTAGCCGACAGTCTCTATACAGTGATGAGGCACGGTGCAAAGCTCTGGATCAGCTTTTCATTTTTACTTTTAGCAGTTTGTCTAGAACCTCCCAGAAAGCTTTTGCCTCGTTGCTGTTTCTACACATCTTTGTAGGGGAGCATAAAAGAACTCAGTGGCACTCGTGGCACATACAAAGTCTGTCACATGTGGTATTAACTGGATGGTTGCTATTACAAATGCATTTCAGAGGGAGTAGCCATCGCAGTCAGTGGGGCTTTCCCCACTTACCTTCTACTGTGCACTACTCCAGGAAAGTAGCGTGGGGTCCAGCGGCGCTCCCCACTTGCAAGGGCGGCAACCACGCAGCAGCCCCGACGCTGCCGCTCTTGCACCACCTCAGCGCGCGTCATTCCTGACGCTGAAGAAACGGCACCTTTTGATGACCCCACGCAGAGCCCGGGGTCGTGGGGAACCCCGAGAGCGCGCCAGGAATGACGCGCGCTGAGGGGGCGCGAGAGCGGCGCGCAGCAGAAGGTGAGTGGGGAAAGCCCCTGTTGACAGACTATCATATTATTATACTGTAAATTACTTAGAGCACAGATTGTTTATTGTAATACAAAGTCATGCTCCACTCACACTTTAAGGTGTCTATAAGGTTCAGTGATTTTCATGAAAACAAGCTGTTTGATTGCACAAGGGAGGGGATATTTACTTGTCTTGTAGCTGTCTTCTGTGTCCCCAGTTCAAGGATTTCACGTGGTTTTGCACAGCTTCTGCCATGGTAGACCTAGGAAGAAGAAAAGGACATGAAGCATCACTGTCACCGAATGGCATCTTGTTGGCATTCACCAGAGACAAGGTAGAAGAAACTAATAACACCTTTTCACTGTTAAAAATATTATATTATCCCCATATTGCCCTACAAGGCCCCTCGGTTTGTCAGAGGGGAACCTCCTGGTGATCCCCGGCAGAGAGACATCCGGCGGGCTTCGACAAACTTTTACAGCTCTGGCTCCGGCCTGGTGGAACAGGCTTCCTGCTGATGTCAGAGCCCTGCGGGAACTATGTCAATTCCGAAGGGCCTGCAAGACCAGGCTTTTTTCAACTAGCCAGCCGGATAGTTCGAATGTACTAGAACATCTTTTGGTCTCTGGGGGGAGGGCGGGGAAAGGAGGGATGGAAATGGCAGGAAGGATTAATTGATACTATCTATTAACCAGCATCATTGTAATATTTTGCTAATTGGTTTTAAAGTTTTACATCAGGGTTTATATTTTAAAGTTATTTAATGTTTTCAATTGTATTGTAACCAGTAGTGGGATCCAAAAATTTTAGTAACAGGTTCCCATGGTGGTGGGATTCAAACTGTGGCGTAGCGCCAATGGGGCTGGGCGGGGCACAACGGGGGCGTGGCTGGGCATTCCAGGGGCAAGGCATTCCTGGGCGGGGCTGTGGCAAGGACGCAGCCGCTGCGCCGGTCCTTGGGCGGGAAACAAATGCACGCAGGCTCAGGCTGCCACGCACGCCGGTGCACCTCCTGCTAGACTGCTTCAAGTTCTGCGTGCTACTGCTGAGAGGAGGGGCGTAACTAAGGCAAAAATCACATGGTCAAATCACCCATTAGTAACCCCCTCTCAGCACACACAAATAATTAGTAACCTATTCTTGGGAACCTGTGAGAACCTGCTGGATCCCACCTCTGATTGTAACCCGCCCAGAGCCCTTCAGGGATGGGGTGGGATATAAATCCAACAGGTTTTAAAAATAGAATAAAAATATAGGCCCTATAGGTAATGTGAAATCATGCAGCGTGTGGGTACACATCCACTCTCTACCGGGCTTTTGCACATGTCTTCATGGCAACAATTAACTCCGCCCTCTCACAGCAACCCTTCCATTCTGCCCACGGTCAACCTCCTTCCAGTATTTTGGTGCAGTCCCAGGTCTCCCCGCTTGATTCTTCTCCCGCCCCCCTCTGCAAAAACTCCAGCAGAATTCTTTAGCGCTCTGGGTAATCTAAGGCAGCACTGCAGCTGAATAGTTTATTTTATTGTGTAGCGCAGTAACCAGGGTGTTTGGTTTATTCAATCTGTTTTATTTATCAACTCAACAAGCTATTACTTAGGATATCAGTGTAAATTAAGGCCATAAATAAAGGCGCATTCTGCGTAACGACTCTAGATGCTTTTACGTGGTAGAAGGAAAAGAAGCCAGAAATTCCAATGCAAAAATCGGAAGCTAGTATTTCAGGAGGCTTATGAGCTAGCCTCCACACACGGTAGGCATGCCTAGTGAGTGTGTGGAAAGGTGTGATCTTACTCTTCCACCACACTTAGAGAGTTGAAGAGAGAGTGCTGGTGATACCAGATCCGATGCAATCAGGGTCTGTCATTCTAGAACATAGGTGTCAAACTTGCGGCCCTCCAGATGTTATGGACTACAGTTCCCATAATCCCCTGCCAGCATGATGCTGGCAGGGGATGATGGGAACTGTAGTCCATAACATCTGGAGGGCCGCAAGTTTGACGCCTGTGTTCTAGAACAACTGATCAAGCGTCTTAGTTGAAGTGTTTGTTGGGTATCTTTTAATTTACCAGTCATGGGTCACAGGATGAGGTATACTCCAACCATAGTGCTGGGCATCTTTGAGCGAGCTCCCCAGAAGGGCTGCATGGTGCATAAGCTTCTTAGGAATGCAGCCGACATTCACACAAGTACCACCAAGTCCCCATTTGGTTCCTACAACAAAAAACAAACAGAAATTCATTCAACAGCCCAGCACATTCCAAAAACCCATTTTTTAAAAAGTTCCTTTTCTCAGGTTGAGAAATCCACAACAGAAGAGTGAGCAATACCTTCCATCGCACACACCCTTGACCATATGCAACTATGGCCTAGTTCACTGTGCACAGTCACGGACTGGGCAACAACCGTTTGCACATCGACGATCAAAACTTCCTTATCCACTGAAACCAAGGGGAGGCAGGATGCAAGATAGCTCCCACGGGGAACGAAATAGACACACATAAAACTTCAACACACCAACGATAAAAACTTCCTCATCCACTGAAACTGAGGGGAGGCAGGATGCAGGATGGCTCCCACGGGGAACGAAATAAATGCACATAAAACTTCAGCAGCAAGTCTGCAATACAACGGGTTGGAGCCAGACTACATTTTCAAACGGCAGTATGGCATTTTTCTTCCTCCTTCCCTCTTACTAGGGCTCACTGATCTCTACAAAATGCTACTCCTGAGGGACAGAGATCTGCAACCATGACATGGCAGAGGGACTGGAAGCTGCAAGAAGGAATCAGTGAAAATACCCAGTATAGTGGGTACTTTAGTCTAACATTTTATGTATTTTAATTAATTTATATATATGATGTTTTAACTTTTTATTTTGTTGGAAACCGCCCTGAGCCTTCATAACAACATAAGAACATAAGAACAAGCCAGCTGGATCAGACCAAAGTCCATCTAGTCCAGCTCTCTGCTACTCGCAGTGGCCCACCAGGTGCCTTTGGGAGCTCACATGTAGGATGTGAACGCAATGGCCTTCTGCGGCTGTTGCTCCCGATCACCTGGTCTGTTAAGGCATTTGCAATCTCAGATCAAAGAGGATCAAGATTGGTAGCCATAAATCGACTTCTCCTCCATAAATTTGTCCAAGCCCCTTTTAAAGCTATCCAGGTTAGTGGCCATCACCACCTCCTGTGGCAGCATATTCCAAACACCAATCACACGTTGCGTGAAGAAGTGTTTCCTTTTATTAGTCCTAATTCTTCCCCCCAGCATTTTCAATGAATGCCCCCTGGTTCTAGTATTGTGAGAAAGAGAGAAAAATTTCTCTCTGTCAACATTTTCTACCCCATGGTATACCCTTCGGGGAGGGCGGTATACAAATACAATAAATAAATAAATAAATAAATAAATAAATAAATAAATAAATAAATAAATAAATAAATAAATAGTCTTGTTCCAACCCAACGCATGTAACTGCAGTCCTCTTTAAAAACAGAATGTGTGAGAATGTGATTGATAGCAGACAAAGGGCAGTAGAAGGATGCTTATCCTTTACCCACTTGGCAGCACCGCTTCTGTATCCCCAAATCCCTCCAGGGGCTTTTCCAGTGCAAGACTTCCAATGTGCCTGAGAATTCCCCAGAAAGGGAAAAGTGACTCAAGCACAGGCATTAGGAGCAGGAAAACTGAAATACATTGAAAGGGCTAAGAACGCCTCCATGTTGTATCTCTTTTCTAATGCACTCTTTCCTGAAACTGCTCTTCAAGCATTTTTTAAAAATGCCAACAGCTATATTCACAAATGCTCCAATGCAATCAGTTGGATCCAGGCAGACTTTTTGCTCATTTTTACCCAATTCCCCTCCTTACTACAGCCCCCACATGGCTTTTGCTCGTGCAGATCCCATGATGCTTAGCACAGACTTTTGGTAAAAGGGAACCTCCCCTTACCTTTTTCACCAGCAGATCCATCCCAACATGTGTTGGCCTACAGGCATCGTATCCATTACTAAATACCACTGAAGTTTGGGGGTCATTTATTCAGATTATAATTTGTACCAGTGGTACATAAGCAGAAAGGATTTAATTGTACCTACTGGATAACACCAGGGTGGTTAACACTGCTATGCATACATGCGGTTATGCTAACCAAGTGTGAAAATCAAAACACATAGGAAGATCTACGTCAAAGCGATTTTCTGTAAAGAAGAAGAGTTTGGATTTACAATCTCCTTGCCCTTCCCCCCTCACAACAAACACCCTGTGAGGTAGGTGGGGCTGAGAGAGCTCCGAGAAGCTGTGACTAGCCCAAGGTCACCCAGCTGGCATGTGTGGGAGTGTACAGGCTAATCTGAATTCCCCAGATAAGCCTCCACAGCTCAGGCGGCAGAGCAGGGAATCAAACCCGGTTCCTCCAGATTAGATATACGAGCTCTTAACCTCCTACGCCATTGCTACATCAGAACCCAAACCTTCTAAACTGCTGTTAAGAATCATGTAGATAGGCAGGAAGCAGAGAGGAAGAAGAACATACAAAGTAAAAGAAATCACCATTAAAGAACAAGGAGCTTAAGTGGGGAGAGAAGTGGGTCAAGAAAAAGGACAATTTTGGCCAGTTCCTCAAAATTTTACAAAATCATAGTTTTTTCCTGCAACCCTAAGAAATTCTCCAAGTATGCACAAAGCCCTGGGGGATCCTATTTCACAGCCTGGCTGATAGCTACTCAACCCTGAAACTCAGCATGCTGTTGATGTCCTTGGATACAAATATGACGCCAATAATTTGCATCTGGACAAGTTCATACCTTTTGGAGAAGGATCCACGTAGTCCAACACAGCCACCTTCTTTCCAAACTGAGCGGCTTCAGAAATAAAAACAGACCACAAATATAGGTAAGAAAAGGTTAAAGTATCTTTTTAGTTGAAATAGTTACTTGCCCAAGGTCTCGGCCCAAGGTCACCCAAGAGAGTTTCATCGATAAGCACAGATTGGAACCTAGCAAATTCCCAATCCTGCTCCAACACTCTAACTACTACACCAAACTGGTTTTCCTTCAATAGACAGTGACTGAAGATTTCCTGATTTGTAATGACTTCCAAATACAGGTATTCAAGCAGACCAGAGTTTCTCTACCACTGAGATTCTAACTGTATCATGGAGAGGGACTGTAATTTCTGGAGGCCTCCAGGCCCTGCTTGGAGTCTCTGGCATCCTTCTAAATACAGCAAACAGAAAGGGGTGTCTGTGTGTGTGTTTAAACACCCCTAGGAAGAACAAACAAGGAATGCAGTAGTTAGTAGCACTGCAGTTTTACAGACTTCAGCTTCATTGCCCACATGGATACTGCTGACCTGTTTGGGCTAGCACCTATGTCAGCCCAGTGATCCACAATCCATATGGATTGTGGGTGTCAGCCCCGTTCCCACTTGCCAAGCCTTGAATCTGGAAAAGCTACTCACTCGTTATACATAGCTAGCAGCAAGGAGAGACATTGGGACGATATTCCTAAGCAACTGCAGCAGCTTGGGGAAAAAAACCAGCCATTTCCCTTTCACAAGCCATCTTGTATGGTAGCAAATGAGTGGCCAAATGATTCAGACGAACGTTCACGCCCAGCTTCACCCAGCAACACCCCAGAGCCATGCTGGTGTTGTTAGCACACACCAGAATTCAGGGCAGGGGTGGGTTTCTCAGCTCCAAGTTGGGAAACTTTGCTAAAAAATGAATTGGACTTCTGCACATCTTGCCTGATGGAGGAAGACCATGGAGGAAGGCTGAGATAACAAAGGACTACACAGATAGAAAGATCCTTTTCAGCTCTGGCTCCGGGTTGTTGTTATGAGCAGAGGCGTATCTAGGAAAAATGTAGCCTGGTGCAAAATCTGAGTTTTCTGCCCCCCTCCCCCCCATATGGGTAGCCATTCTCCCCCACCATGACCAAACAACGTTTTTCTGTGCTAGGTCTTGAAGTCAGTGTATGGACCAGGGGGGAAGGAGGAGGGTGTGGGGGGCGATTTTCCACCCCCACGTGACTAAATGGCTACAGCCCGGGGACATTTGACCCCATATGTCCCCCTGGGCGGTACGACCCTGGTTATGAGCAAATGAAGGAGAGCCATATTCAGAGTTGCTTTGGCTCCCTGACTAGGGAGAGAAGTGGGATATAAATAAATGCAACACAAACCTTCTTTTGCGCAAGCAAGGCCGCCAGATCCTCCTCCAATGACTAGGAGATCATAGTCGTACTTGCCTACAAGGAAAAAAGAATGTCACAAATAAGAGATGGTGGGCACATCTGGAATTCTGACAAGGCATGGTAGGCATAGCAACAACCTGGCTGCCACCAGAGGCTGAGCCAGCCATAAAATGATTGCCACGTCTTAACTTCAGTA
Organism: Sphaerodactylus townsendi; assembly: GCF_021028975.2. Taxonomy (NCBI): domain Eukaryota; kingdom Metazoa; phylum Chordata; class Lepidosauria; order Squamata; family Sphaerodactylidae; genus Sphaerodactylus; species Sphaerodactylus townsendi. The sequence continues at coordinate 45,432,353 of NC_059437.1, forward strand.
GCACGGTGGAGATCCTTGTGCTCTGGTCGCAGCTGCTATCAAAGCAACGTTTTTTAAAAACCTGCATTGCCAATCAAATCTCCAACAGCCAATCAGAAGCCTGGCTGGGCAAAAGCCCTACCTGGCCCCATTAACTTCTTGAAAACACGTGGCGAGCACCTGAAAAGGTGTCTGCGGGTGACATGGTGCTGACGGGTACCACACTTGAGATCCCTGGGCTGGGGATTGCAACATGGAACATTGCAACATTGAACCTATGAAACTGCCTTACACAGGGTGATATAACTGATCCAACTGGCCCACACTGTAGCTCTCTTAACAACTGAAACAGAAATTCGTTAACTGGAGATGTCAGGGCTTTAAGGAGTCGTATTTGATAGCATTCGGGATTATACCCCATGAGGGCCTAAGTACAATTGAAACTTCATCCACCATTTTCTCCTGCTCCACGTGCTCTGTGCCCCCCACTCATTGTCTAGTCCGGACCAGGCTACAACAAGTGGAGGGCGTGGATCACATGATGGTGGAGGAGGAGGAAATGGCAGATGAAGTTACCATTTTACTTAGATCTTTATGTGGAACAGGGCATAGCTACATTTAACAAATCAAAGCACGAAACACTGTTCTTGGTGGAGGGAACTGATCCTGGCAAAATGGCAGGGAAAGGCTCAACCCCAGGTTGAGGGAAATATAACGGGCCAATTCCTTTTTGGGAGAGGGACCTGTGCAAAGTACTTCCCCAAAACAGGATATTTCCCTCCCTCCGCCCATTATATTTCCACCAGGCGGAATCCACCTTAAGCTTTCCTCCCACCAGACTTTTCCCTGTTCCAAACCACCTCCCCCAAGAGATCCCCTCAAGTAACTTTGACCCATTCAGGAAAGCTACTGTGGAAGGGGGGCACTATGGAGCAGAGAAAGCTGTTCTTTCTTCACTCTGAATCTGCTCCTTCCAGAACACACACAAAAAATTGGACTCTATGCAGCTGCTGGCCAAATATACTTATTATGAGGTGGTTTAAATTTCATTGTAGCTTCATCTCATAAATGGTATTTTAAATCCATAATGCATGTCATAAGTAAACTATCATTTAACTCTGCGGGTGAGCTGCAATTCTGACTGCCTTGCAATAATGTTAAACTGCTGCTTTTTCAATGCTCACATTTCTTTTGTATTTTAATCTCTCTAAATGATACCATGTGATTTAATAACTTGCAAGCAACCCCAGTCATTTATTTTAAATGTACAGGCAGGGTATAAATCTTTTATAGGAATAAATGTTTTATTTGCCTAAGATTTCCTTCCTCTGTAATTTCTCTTCTGTCATCACATATACACCCACATTAATTTGCATGGCAGAATATTCTTTTGAATTGTTCTGTGTTTGGAGTTTGTCAACTTTGTGTTCTTTCCGAACAAAGATACAGGATTAAAAACAAACACACCAATACACTTGTGCCTTCTTGCAAGCAACACGTAACTTTCCTTGCAAAAAGACACTGAATTCTGCTCTAAAGTGACAAAAGTTCAAAGATAACAACCAGTCACGGTTTGTCCTTATATGACAGTGATGGCGAACCTTTTCGAGACCGAGTGCCCAAATTGCAACCCAAAACCCACTTATTTATCGCAAAGTGCCAACACTCCAATTTAACCTGAACACTGAGGTTTTAGTTTAGAACAAACAGTTGGCTCCGAGGCGCATGTTACTCGGGAGTAAGCTTAGTGAAGCAACAGTGAAATGCTTTGAATGGGTGAATCACAACCCTAGGAGGGTTTACTCAGAAGCAAGCCCCATTGCCAGCAACCGAGCTTACTCCCAGGAAAAGGATCATGCCCAGGCCAGCCTAGGGGTGTGTGTATGTGTGTGTGTGGGGGGGTGATTTTCCACCCCACCCCCCACATGATGAACTCTGTGCACACGTGCCCACAGAAAGGGCTCTGAGTGCCACCTCTGGCACCCGTGCCATAGGTTCGCCACCGCTGTTATATGAAAACACACCTCCTCACATGTGACACTATTATGAAATGCTTTCGTGTTCATGGCAAAATGAAGTTTGTCTTTATGTCTGAATGACAAGTTGTAGTTTGGTTTTTTTCGCAATCCAAACCAAAATTTCAAATTCTGGTTTGAAATGAAGGGAGCAAGCCAAAGTTTGTCGACCAGAATTACATAATTGTGAGGCAACTTGATTGTCAACTATTTGAAAGGCAGCCATAAAAAAGAGAAAAAGTCTATCTGGAAGGGAAAATGAAGTTAGCTTAAACAAAAAGGCCAGTTCATTGCAACCACCTTTTCTACTGGCATAACTTGCTATAAGTCAGAGCTCCCCTTTTGCGAAAATATTGAATGAACCTCTCAGCAGAAATATCAGATCCAGCGTCTCTTACTGCCCCAGCATACGAGCCGGGCCCTGTTGGAGCACCTGTGCTCAGGCCTGCAATTGGAAAAACAATGATAACTTGCCTCTGAGCACGTGCAGAGTTCCACTGATGGCCTGTCTGTCATCAGTCAGTATACGTCTGGGATTGAAAGTTACACTTTGACGCATAAGTACCCGAAAAGAAGCAAACATGCACAAGGTTGGACCACAGGTCTCTCCTAAGAGAAATGAGTCATTGATTGGAATCACGCCTCCTGCAGAAAACTCCTTTCACAGGAGAATTTTCTCTATTATCCTTCACTACTAAGCTTCGCTCTTGCGACCTTTGCATGTGTTCTGCTGGTGTTCAACAGGGAACGACTCAAATGCAATGACTGGGGGGGTCTTCACCCGTTGAATGCCCACCTAACAGGCTCCTCCAGTCAGAATCAACGAGCATCGGGTCCCTCTTCTCCACTGCCTCCCCGCTTCCCCAAGCATTGGCGGCCCGCGCGAGGAAGCTCCTCCGAAGAGCTGCATCCTGCCGCAGAAGCCCTCGTACCTGATAGGCCCCGTGCCGTACAGTACAGCGGGGGTCCGCATCGGAGACGTGGGCGCTGCCGCCACAGCGCCGCCATGTTGTACGGAAGGTCTGAAGAGGCTCGAAGACCCCTCACACAGCCGCTTCTGTCATCCTCCCAAGGGTGGCTAAGTGAGTGCCTGATGGATAGCCCTGCCTCAAATAGCCCATTTCCTTCCTGGGTAAAGGGAATCGATAGAGTTGTCTTGGCGGAGGAAGATGGTGAATGAGTAAGTGGGGAAAAACTGGGACCTTCGGAGCCCCCCTCCCCTTTTAAAGGAAGGCAAATGAGTGTTGCCAACTTCCAGCTGGGACCTGGAGATCTCCCTGCATCACAACAGACTCCAGACTATAGAGGTGTCCCCTGAATAAAATTGCTGCTTTTGTGGATGGAGTCACGCAGAGATTCCCTCAGAACTCAGACTTCCACAGGCTCTGCCTCCCACAAAGTCTTCAGCTATTTCCCAGCCTGGAGTTGGCAGCTGTAGACACAGCTGGGGTTGGGGGAATGTGATAAAATTTGGCCAATTTTTTTCCTGGGACTTTGACACATAGGAATCCAATAGGTGCAGCCCTAACAGGTAGGAATTGGGGCGTGGCTTAGTGGTAGAGCATCTACTGTGCATGCAGAAAGTTCTAGCTCAAGGATCTCCACTTATAAAGGATAAGATAGCTGATACAAAAGATCTCTCCCAGGAACCCTGGAGAACCTCTGCCAGTCAGGGTAATCAATGCCACCTTGATAACCAAGAGTCTAACTTAATATAAGTCAGCATCATTGTTAAGTATAATCGCTGCAGCCTTGATAGGTAGGAATCCAACGGATGCAGTTATTCCGTTGTTCATTTGCATTGCATATCTTATGTTTATATAGTTGCTGACATTGTCATTCAATTTTGTCCTCATAGTCTTATTGCATTGTTCATGGGATGTCATGTTACTATTATGATTACATTTCTTTTCTCTGTCTCTATGTCTCTGTTGTTCTATATTTGGTAATCCTTCTTGAGTCTCAGTGAGAAAGGCGGGCTATAAATAAGCTAAATAAATATACATATAAGCTCAGTACACAGAAATGCAGTTGATTGGGGAGGAACAAGAGCTATAGATTAAGCATGTTGGCTTTTGTTTTTTTCATATATATTAAAATGGCTAACAAGCTCTTAGAGCCTCGGATATTTTGCAATTGGATTATGTACCATCAGCTATAGCACGCTGAAGAATACCTATGGGTAGATTCCTTCTAGACTTCCAACACATAAAAAATAGTATTTGTTCATCCAAACATTTGTCATTCTTTGACCATATACATCACATGTTAACTTGCTCATTTGATTTCCTTTTTCTATTATTATTTTAGATTGCCATTAAAAAAGCTGAGTTCATTAGTTTAATTCACTTCTGGATTAAAAAGAAACAAACAGAAGCCTTTTGGCACTTTTTTGTCATCAAGACAGCAGAATGAAGGCGACCTTCTAGGGTTTTCAAAGCAAGAGATGTTCAGTGGTGGTTTGCCATGTTTGCCTCCACGTCATGACCCTGGTATTCCTTGGAGGTCTCCCATCCAAAGACCTGGGAAGATCAACTCTGCTAGCCTGGGCTATCCACTCTGAAGACTAACAATTTCTGTTTTCCTATTATGGCTGCAATTAAGCAAAAATGAAGAGGGGTAAGCCATAGCTATCTGCTCCAGCCAGCCTGACAGAGAGTATTTTAGAACCTGTCTAGTCTGATGGCCTAACAAATGTATGGCCCCTGAATTTGTTAAGTCTCAAAGGTGGCAGGGGATTGTTTGGCTGCAATGCACTGGTGACTCGGGCAATAGACTTTTTTGTGGTTATAAAAAACAGACATTTTTAACACAAATACTTGAAAATCCTTACATTACAAAATAGGTGCCCAGAGAAAACATTTAATTCCCTTTCCCCAAGCCAGATTCTTAGTTGATTTATGTTTAATGTTTTAAGGATGTGTTTTTTATACAATCGGTGGTTGGCTTTATGCCTTTTTAGGCACTTCGTGCTTTTAGGCTGCTAATTTTATTATCAATGGTTTATAGTGGATGCCGTTTTATGATTGCTTTTATTGCTTTTCCTATGACTGTTTTGTACAGTTTTAATTTTGGGATGTGCCTTGGGAGCCTTTTCGGCTGAAATTGTGTACGGGTGAGGGGGTAGAAATTGATTTAAATAAATAAAATCCAGAAGTAACAGCCTATTCGAAGCTTACAGCAAGCCCTATGGGTTCCATCCAAAGGCCTATTTAGATGGGGGGGGGGGCGGGGGGGTTGGTCACTGTGCTTCTCATGGAATACTACAGAAGTTGTGTTATGATTGGTTTTATCACAGTTCCTGTGACCGTTTTATGTCATTTTAATGTTGGAAGCTGTTTCTGGAGGTATCTCAGTTGAGAATGTGGAATGGCAATAGAGAGGTGGAGGTAGTAAATAACAATAGAGAGGTATTGTCGAAGGCTTTCACGGCCAGAATCACTGGGGTGTTGTGTGGTTTCCAGGCTGTATGGCCGTGTTCTAGCAGCATTCTCTCCTGATGTTTCGCCTGCATCTGTGGCTGGCATCCTCTGAAGATGCCAGCCACAGATGCAGGCGAAATGTCAGGAGAGAATGCTGCTGGAACACAGCCATACAGCCCAGAAACCACACAACACCCCAATAGAGAGGTAGTAAATAGAGAGGTGGAGCTCCGTGGCCTCTTCCCCACTCGCAGAATAATGCACTTTCAATCCACTTTCAATGCACTTTGCAGCTGGATTTTACTGTGCAGAATAGCAAAATCCACTTGCAAACATTTGTGAAAGTGGGGTGCTGTGTGGTCTCCGGGCTGTATGGCCGTGTTTTAGCAGCATTCTCTCCTGACATTTCGCCTGCATCTGTGGCTGGCTTCTTCAGAGGATCTGAAGATGCCAGCCACAGATGCAGGCGAAACGTCAGGCGAAACGTCAGGAGAGAATGCTGCTAGAACACGGCCATACAGCCTGGAAACCACACAGCACCCCAGTGATTCCGGCCGTGAAAGCCTTCAACAATACATTTGTGAAAGTGGATTGAAAGTTCATTATTCTGCATGTGCGGAAGGGGCCTGAGAATGTGCGGAGAGTATTTCCAAAAATGAAGATGCTTTCAGGGGATGGCCATGTTGGTAGGCTCTGGACGACCAAGATTTGTGTCCAGTAGTACTAGGGAGCCCCATGGTGCAGAATGGTACACTGCAGTTCTGCAGTCAAAGCTCTGCTCACGACCTGAGTTCAATCCTGGCAGAAGTCAATTTCAGGTAGCTCAGGATTGACTCAGCCGTCCATCCTTCCAAGGTTGGTAAATGAGTACCCAACTTGCTGGGGGTAAAGTGTAGATGACTGACCCCATAAACAAAGTCTGCCTATATACTCTGTTCCAAAGAAACATGATAGTAGTGTTGTATGTTCCTCTGCCCCAGAACAAAGCATGCCGGACCTTCTTTGTTGTAAGAATGTTCTGCCTGGATCCTAGTGCCTCCCTAACCCTGCTCCCTCCATCTGTTTGAAAGTAAAAATACATTTTGACATAAATGCTGTTGTATCACAGCACCATGTTCAATAATGCATAAAATAATGATTTTGACAAAGGCAACACGTAAAAATGAATGTGTACAATTTTCTTGACCACTGCACCTCCACTGACCAAACGATCACCTTTCTGAGGAACAGAGTATAGCAAACATTGTGATTAAATTGTGCGTCAAACCCCCTTTCCTCCTTTTCCCACGCTCGAACAGCTCTTGGTAAAGGGACTGTGTCAAGGTGGGGAGGATATATATCATAGTCTTGGAGTTTGCTGCTAATTGTTCGCCACGTATTGGGTTCTTAAGTTTAGATGCTAATATTGGTTTTATGGAATTTATTGTACATTCAGTGTTTTAACTTGTATGTATGCCACCCTGTGCCTAACTTTCATTGGGATGGGTCAGGTGACTATAAATTTAATGAAATAAATAAATATGTGAGGTCACTCCATGGGTCAGTAACAACCTGCTTACCCAGGGGACTACCTTTACCTTAATTTTGAAGACTTTTAGAAAACAATGCGATTTCCAGGTATAAGTTTTCAAAAGCTAAACTCCCCTGGCCAGACACAAGTACTCTGACTTATTCTCTACTGTTTCCTATATATATCTGAAGAAGGGAGAGGAAATCTTTTTGATCTTTAAGGTGCTTCTGGACTTGAATATTGCTCTTTCTGACAATGTTGGTAAAACTACTGTGAGAGCACCCCCCACACACACACCTTCACCCCCAGTGCCTGGGATTAAGCAGGCTGGGATTATCAAATAGAATTGTGTCGTTTGCAGGGAGGTTTGGAACAGTTTTAGCATCTCATTTTTAGATGTGATTATACCACTTAAGACTGTGGCTGAGGCAGGTCAAATGTTCGAAATTAATTTCCCCAGAGAGGGAAAAACACAAAAACAACCTCGCACACAGAAAATTAAAAGTCAAGCAAAAGGTTCAGGAAGTTCTCTGCCTTGATACGCCAGTTTTCTGGAATTTTTTGGGGGGAAGAGAAATTTCTAATATTAAATTGTGCAAGAGCTCCAGTCTTGAAAATGTTGTACTGATGGATGATTTTTTTCCATTGAATGTTAGTGGGAATAGTTTGAAGCAGGTCTACTAAGATGCAAGTCTCATGTTAGTCAATAAAGGTAACTCATTCACCAACCTCGGAAGGATGGCAGGGTTCTCAAAGAAAAGTGTTCCTAGCGCAGCATTCAATGTTTAGCTGTTCTCATAGATCAGGGGTAGGGAACCTGCGGCTTGAGAGCCGCATGCGGTCTTCTGGCCTTGTACTGCGGCTCCACGAGCCGAGCCGCCGGCTTCATCCTTGCCTGCCCTGCAGGCAGCAGGGCAGGCGCACCAATTGCCCGTGGCCCGCCGCGCTGTGGGTTTCCCCTCTTACTCACCCCGTTGGAGCGAGGTGGGCACTTTCCCGGCGGCCGGCAAGGCTGAGCCGCCGGCTTCATCCTTGCCCGCCCTGCAGGCAGCAGGGGGGGGTGCACCAATTGCCCGCGACCGGCTGGGCAGCGGCGCGGGTTTCCCCTCTTGCCCGCCTTGTTCGAGCGGGGCGGGCGTTTTTCCGGCGGCCGGCAAGGCCGAGCCGCTGGCCCCATCCTTGCCCGCCCTGCAGGCAACAGGGCGGGTGCATTCATGCACTTCTCAGAATGAGTGGAGTAAAAGGTTAAAAAAACCCCAATATATACCGTGTTATCTTTATTTTAAATGTCAAAAATTATTTGCGGCTCCAAGTGTTTTCTTTTCCCGTGGAAAACGGGTCCAAATGGCTCTTTGAGTGTTAAAGGTTCCCTACCCCTGTCATAGATCATAATCCTTCCTTTGGTAACATCGGTGAGTTTTGCCTTATGGAAGAGTAGAGATGAATTAACTGAAATCTGTGAGCCTGGTGTATGTCTGAACCAGTGTCAAGGGACATTTGGGGATCGGTGGGCCAATGCTGCAGAAAAATGTTGAGCAGAAAGCAATAGCTGTATAAGTGGGCCCCTTGGTGTCTCTGTGTTTCAGCCTGGGGGAATGTTGGTATATAGAATGATTGATCCATGGTATTGCAAAGATTAAGTATGATGTATTCCAATAATGCTTTCATGCTTACAGCTGCTGGGCAGTATACTTGATTTAATGTAATTTGTTTACATGCATACAGAACTACTAGACAAACAGTGCAGACCTATGCAGAGTTACTCCATTCTAAGCCCATTGATTTCAGTGGAGTACACTGGAGTAACTACATAGGATTATGTTGAAAATGAGATACATATTTGAGAGGAAGATACTGTGACCAAGTGCAGTTTTGCTAACATCCCAGTCAGTGTGGTGTAGTGGTTAAGAACAGGTGGACTCTAATCTGGAGAACCAGGTTTGATTCCCCACCCTTCCACATGAGTGGCGGACTCTTATTTGGTGGACCAGATTTGTCTAGTCACAGTTCTCTCAGGACTCTCTCAGCCCCACCAGCTCCTCACAAGGTGTCGGTTGTGGGGAGAGGAAGGGAAAGGAGTTTCTAAGCCACCTTAAGTCTCCATACAGGAAAGGAAAGTGAGGCATAAATCCAAACTCTTCTTCTTCATCCCTCATATAATGCCCAACCCGTGTTGATTTGGATGCCTCGTGGTATTCGGTGATCTTTTCCCCAAGTCAGTATCCATAGGACGGCAGCCTTATTTGGGAGTAATTTTTAAGAGTAAACATGCTTAAACTCATTCTGTTTATTGCTTACTACTTTGCAAAAATATTATCAGTGTCAACAATGGTCCCAAATCAAACTATGGTCACATATGCATTGCATTCATCCCTGTTCTGTTTGACGTGCTTACTGGTATTTTCCTCGTGGGGACAGGCATGCGTAGTTTCCCCTTTCATACTACAGCCGTCCCTTGGCAGTGGCCATTCCACACACCCACACTACCAGAGGGCTTTCTTTCTTTTTCTTCTAAATCAGCAACTGCATATAATTATACTAGCGGGGGCCCGGAATATGGGTGAGGAAGTGAGTAAGTGGTGGTTGGATGTGAGGGAGGGCAGAGTGAGGTGTGTGAGGATGAGCTGGATGTGTATGAAAGTATGTGTGTTATGTGGTAGCAGTGAGTGAGGCACAGAGAGTGAAAGTTACCTGCGTGTGAGGGGGGGGACCCCCACCTGGTGTCTCACATGGCAAAGTGTTTATGTGTTTCACTTCCAGTCATATTACCTCCCAGTATTACCTATTTACCGTTTTCACTGCTCATCTCTGCCCATTTGCGTGAACATTCTAAGCCCTCATACCAAGCCCTCAGGCCTCAGACGGACAGGCTGCACGAACATTCTAAGGGTGACAGTTAAACACAAACAGTTTCATGGCCTGGTGCGCCAGGAAAAAGACGTTTTACCTGGCTCAGGTATAGACTTTCGGCGATTTGAAGGTCCGAATACCTGCCCGCAACAGGGGAGGAACGTCATGTGAAAATTTGGGGGCGATCCGTCCAGCCGTTTTGGCGTTAGGGAGTGACTAACAAAGTCACTGTTAGCTTTGTATATATATAGATACCAGTAAAATGTATATATATAGATACCTCTCTCGCATCCGCTAGCTCTCGCCCAGCACAATTATTTCGCATAATTCGGTCTTTAACCTCCCTGTCAGAGAGGTCTTCAAATTCACAATTGAGTATCAGCTGTGAGGCTTTTATGAGCTTTTTTGCGGATAAAGTTGCGTCGCTCTGCCAGGACCTTCCCTCCACATTGACGACAATTAGTGAACTGGAGGCTCCCTTGCCATCTTCAGGCCCTTGTTTGGCCCAGTTTTCCCTGCTCTCCGAAGCCGCCGTTGACAGGACCTTGGCTGCTGTTAGACCTACTACCTGTCCTCTGGATCCGTGCCCCTCCTGGCTTGTAAAAACCTGCAGGGCGGAGCTACGACCCCATCTGTTGAGTATCATGTCCAATGGCTCCCCTTGAGCAAGGAGTCTTCCCAGATGGGTTGAAGGAGGCAGTGGTCCACCCACTCTTAAAAAGACCATCGTTAGATCCGAGAGATCTGGCCAATTACCGCCCCGTTTCAAATCTTTTTACGTTTCTGGGAAGGAGTAATTGAGAGGAAGTCAGTGTTAGAGCACCTTCAAGGTTTTCTGGATGACGCCTCGGCTTTTCGACCCCTTCAGTCCGGCTTCCATGCTGGGCATGGGGCGGAGACTGTTCACCGTCGCCTTACGTCCATGGATTACACTCCATTATTCAGCTTGACCCGGCCGGATCGGCGCTGCTGAGTATTTATTGTTAGATCTTACCGCAGTGTTTGGCGGTGGTCGATCGTGCTGACCTTTTGACCCACCTGCCTGGCAGCCTCTCACAGGGTGTGGGGCGCACTGTCCTTCAGTGGATTGCCTGCACCAGTTCCTCCGAGGGCCGTGAAGTCAGCAAGTGAGGTCTTGCGGGGATCAGGCCTCCCGGAAGTGCCAGCAGGTCTGCGGTGTACCCAGGGGGCCCTATTATCCCCTGCTGCTATTTAATATCTATATCGCGACCTTGTGCTCAACTGAGTGCGGAGTTTGGGCTGACTTGTCACCAGTGCAGCTGATGACACTCAGCTCATTCTGTTGATGGAGGGCGGTCGCCGCCCTCGCGGCTCTCCACCATTGTTTGGAGGCGGTCGCTGGTTGGATTCTAGCGGCAGAGCAGGTTAAAACTGTGAATCCATCGAAGGCGGAGATCGCCTTTGGCGGCCCGGGGGGGGGAGGACAGGATTTTCCAGCCGCCCGGTGTGGGAGGGTCACATTGGCCCGACCTCCTCCATTAATGCAACCTGGGGAGTCCACCTGGATTCGTCTCTTTCAATGGGAGGGCCAGGTAGGCCCATATAACCTGGAGTTGCTTTTCTTTCATCTCCACCAGGCCGACCAGTTGGCTCCTTTCCTCTCCCGGGCGGACCTAGCCACTGTGATCCATGCAACTGTCACCTCCAGGAGTTAGACTATTGCAACTTCGCTCTCACAGCGGGCCTTCCCTTGCGTTTGATTGAGGAGGAGACTAAAGCTGGTTCAGCATGCAGCGGCGTAGCGTTTGCTCACAGGTAAGCCATTTATGATCATAGCTTCAGCCTGTGCTCGCCAGCTGCATTGGCTCCGGTAGAAGTTCGAATCGCACTTTCAAAAGGTGCTGGTGGTGACCTTTAAAGGCCTTCGCAGCCTGGGACCCTCGTATCTTCGAGACCACAGCGAATCACCCCATATATGTCCCTGCATGGCCTCTCTCCGTTCTGTGGAGGCCAATTTATTAGTAGTCCCTGGCCCCTCAATGATGCGGCTGGCCTCCACACGGGCCAGGGCACTGACGGCTCTGGCCCGGCCTGGTAGGAAGCAGCTCTTTCCTCCGGCTATTAGGGCCCTGCGGGACCTCAGTGAGTTCCGCAGGGCCTGTAAGACGGAGTTGTTCCGCCAGGCCTTTGGAGGGACCAGCAGCTGAAATGGTGCCCCTAGTTGGCTCTTTACATCCGGGCCTGTCATCTTGGGACCCGTCCTCCTCCTCCAGGGAGAATTTTAAAAAATGGGGTTGGCCGGACGCCTCTACATTGTTATTACTGTTACTATCGCTGTTTTAAAGGTTTTAGTTATTTATCTATATTAATTTTATACTGTACACCGCCCAGAGCCCTTTGGGGATGGGGCGGTATAAAAGTCCAAATAATAAATAAATAATAAATAAAAGAGGCTGCCCTAGATGGCCCAGGCTAGCCAGGCTTCAGGTTAACCAGAGACAGCACCAGAGAGGCCAAAACTCATAGAATATTGCTTGCTTATCTTTGGGGAAATGTTCAGTCTGCACTTTTCGTGCTCTCTAGAACCACTTCCTGTGGTTTTTGGATGTTCCCGTTCACAGCTGCGCCCTAAGTTGGCTTCCTTGAATTACTGATTGTGCCTGCAGGCAATTAAAGGGTTTTATTTCTGGTTTCGCAGGCCGGGATCCAATCATGCAGCCTTCAGAAAGCTCTGGAGAAAGGGAGGGGAGAAATTGTTTTGAAACTTGTCCTGCACAAGAAAGGCCTTGCGAGTTGGGGGACACGTTAGTTATCTTGGTTCCCAGGCTGTTCCCTGGCAAGGGAGTAGCCGGCAGAGAAAGGCGGGGTTATTTTTGTCCACGAGGTTGCAGTGAAAGAAAGAAAGTCAGGATTCCTGCAGCTGGTTGCTGAAGCCAAACGTGCAGTTACTTGCCTTGTTACGCTGCAGCTTTCAGGACTGCTCCAACTTCACCACCCTTCTCACACAGGGGCAGCCTGCAGCTCTTCTGTCCAGCCTTCTCAACCAGGTGGAGGTAAGTGTCAGCCAAGGAACAGCATGCAGATGTTTTCATGACCTGGGGCCAGCCGACACCTTCCTTGACTTTCTATTATTCCATGTATTGTCGAAGGCTTTCACGGCCGGAATCACTGGGGTGCTGTGTGGTTTCCGGGCTGTCTGGCCGTGTTCTAGCAGCATTCTCTCCTGACGTTTCGCCTGCATCTGTGGCTGGCATCTTCAGAGGATCTATTATTTCTGTTATTCATATTTCTATTATTCCGATTCAAACAGGTCTGGCAGTGCCCAAGTGTATTGACCTGTTTGGAGAGCTTTCAGGGAGTGGGTGCAATGAAGTTAACAACCACATTGTATCCCTGGGGTGAAGTGGGATGGTTGCTCCCACTGGTTTGCCTGAATGCAGCATCTGGTGCAGACTTTTGCTGCTGTTGCGCCAGGTTTCTTAAGACAGCCCCTCTTCCTTATGGAGTTTCAGCCTGGTAATTTCTGTTTCCCCTGTCTCGCAATGAGTCTGTCCCACCATTGGGGGTGCTGTGGGTGCACAAAGAACCATGAATCAAGGCTGTTTAGAAGTGTCAGGGGTCTCCCAAACCCTAGTCTCCCAGGGGTCACCCATGCCCTGAGTCTCCCAAGCCCTAGTCTACCACTTTTATCACTACACAACCCTTACTCTCAGTTGTACAGAGGAGGGGTCTAGCAGGACTGGAATAGTTTCTACAGACGGTCTTGCATTCTTCTGCTCGTACAAGCAGAAGAATGCAAGAAACTTAACCCATTCATCTGGGTTAAGTTTCATGCAGGCACCCCTGTTTGCTCAGAAGTATAACAGCAAGACTTGAATCCAGCAGCACCTTAGAGACCAACACAATGTTCAGGGTGTACACTTTCAAGGGCTCAGGGATCTCCCTTCCTATTGTACCTGATGAAGCGAGGTTTGCCTCTTGAAATCTTATGCACAGGAAATCTGGTCACAGTCAGGGGTAAAGCTTAATAAACCGTGCACGCACCCACCCCAGCTGTGTCCCAGCCCAGGCTCCCTGCCTGGGGAGTTTGAGGCAGGGCACAGTTGCATGCCAGATTTGAGACTGGATTTCCTACTCTCTGGAGAGGACATAATTATACAGCAAACAGATGTGAGCCTGCAGAAAAAATCCCAAGGGGTAGCTCTGTGTTTGGCCTGAATCTCTTCAGTTTGAGAAAGAGGTCCAGTTATCAGGTTGGTCCTGGGAATGCAATCGAGGAATCGTACCAAGGATTGGGTGTTATCAGCAGAATAAAGAAGACGAATTTGGATTTATAACCACCCTCCCTCCCCTTTTTTTCCAGTAAGGAGACTCAAGGCGCTTTACAAGCTCCTTTCCCTTCCTCTCCCCACAACAGACCCCTTGTGAGGCAGGTGGGGCTGAGAGAGTTCTGAGAGAACTGTGACTGGCCCCAGGTCACTCAACTGAGCTCCATGTGTGGGAACGGGAAACAAATCCAGCTCACAGCTTAGAGTCTGCCACTCATGTGTGGAGGTGGAGGTAAACCCGGTTCTGCCAGGTGGGAATCCGGCTGTTGCTTAACCACTGCACAGTGTTAGTTTACCGCCCCAAAAAAATAAATAAATCCACATTCACATGTAAATCACGACTGGAAAAGAAAACAAGGAAAGAAAGGCGGAAAAGGGAAAAGTGGGGCCCACTAGATGGGATGCCGTGGCTGCCTCTTGTTTATTCTAATTAGGATGTTGCACATACAAAACATTTGCCCTATGATCATACCCACAACAAGCATATGCATATATTGATTCAGCCTATTCACCCCAGTATTGTGTGCCCCGAAGGCGAGTGGTTGTGTGAGCCATAGGCAAAGGTCTTTCCCAGCGCATAGTCCCTGAGATCCTTCTAACTGGATGTAATAAGGCAGTGATGGCGAACCTTTTCGAGACCGAGTGCCCAAACTGCAAGCCAAAACCCACATTTATCGCAAAGTGCCAACATGGCAATTTAACCTGAATACTGAGGGTTTAGTGGAAAAATGATTGGCTCAAGGCAGGTGTTACTTGGGGTAAGCTTGGTAGTAGTCAGTGGCTTTGCTGGGCTTAACTGTGCAATCTTGAATGGGTGAGATCCGACTCTAGGAGGGTTTACTCAAGCAAGCCCATTGCCAACAACCGAGCTTACTCCCCAGATGAGATCTCGCTTTAGTTCTTCTCATGAAAATCAGTAGGGTTTAACAGTGCTTAACAGGGTTACCTACATTGCTTCCCCAAAACTAGGTCTTAGGTTTAGTGCTAATAATCTCCCTGAAATAATTGCACTATTATCAGATGACAAGCTCTGTGCCCCTGTGCCCACAGAGAGGGCTCTGAGTGCCACCTCTGGCACCCGTGCCATAGGTTCGCCACCACTGTAATAAGGACTGAACATGGGATTTTCTACAGGCAGAGCGTCCTCCCAGCCTCTCCAAGTGTCTTCCTCATGCAGCTTTGCTTGGTGTTAGTAGAGCTGGCTGCAGGATGAATTTACCCGCTCCCCCCGGCTCTGCCAGCCTCCTGTGTGGTAACCAAGTAACAGAAAGTACTTTGTAATAAAGGTGCCCAGTAGTGTCTTTTGAGGTCACTGGCAGGTTGAGCACCTTTAAGACAGGACCACAGCAACTGTGAGCTGTGGGTGGAGAGGAGGGGGGGGGGGTGACGCTGCCTCTTTGAGTGGCATCCAAACCCACTCGCTCTCCCAGTAATGTGATCAAATGTGACTGGGGACGCGTCAGGCTCTGGAACGTCTGTGAAATCCACTTCCTTGCATTGCAGGAAAAGATCGTAGCCAGCTGCTCTCCCTTCTGCTGAGCAAGGTATACATTGGTATTTTCCTGTCTTTAAATTTTTAAAGATAGATGCCCTATGAGGGAGGTGAGGGCACTGGAAATCTCTAGTGATTTTTTCTTTTCTTTCCTCCCTGGTTAACCCTAACTTACTTGCGCAGGGTTGTTGTCACGAGGCAAATATCTGGACAAAGGGAAGGCTTTGTTTTTGAATGCATCCATTGTGAAAATGATGACCATTTTCAGGGGTCACACAGAATAAGCAGGAGGTTGTCAGATGAAAACTGTAATGGGTTAGATACCTGCCATGAAACCTTGGAGGCGTACAGAAGGTTAATTTCAAGGACTCACCCAACGCCAGGTCACTTGGATGTTTGCCAGGACTTTAACACTGTCGGCTGGCGAGTTGTTGTTACTCCTGGATTGTATGGTTAGGAAAGATCCCTGTTAGAATGTGTGTGTCTCTGAAAAGTGTGTGGGGGGACCTGCAGACAATCTGCTTTCTTCACAGCTCCTGCTAAAATGAGGGGTGGACATCTGCTCCCCTCGCAGGAACGTTATTCTTGATGACCCAGGTTGCGCTGAACTATTTCTCACGTTTGTACAACGGAAAACACCCTCCAGTTATTAAAGCCGTTTTCGCTTCCAAGCTAATTGCTTTTGTCAAGATCTCTTTGTGCTGAGGTTTCTTTTTTTCTACTTGCTTATTAGGAAACAAACAGGGATGGAGAACCTCTGTCCTTTTTCTCATTCTTCTGTCTGCTCGAGCACTACTTTGTTTTCCACAGATCCTGTGATCTGCATGATAAGCCATAGATAATCTTGTTCATGCATGTGGGTAGTGGGTCAGTTTCTATTTTGTCTTTGTGTTCATCGGGCCTCTCCCTTTTGTTAGCTTTTAAAACGCTGGTCGAAGGCAGCTCTTGCAGCTGTCTCTGTGCCAGTGGGCTTTGGCAGAATATCAGGAAAACTTCGGGACATCCCAAAGAGCTGGTCAGACCTGCAGGGCCCAACTTCACTTGGACTTTCAGCACCTCAAAGCTGCTGCCACAGAGTGTAATGCCGAAGCTTTCCAGAAAGAGTTGTGGAGTCAACAACACGAAAGTTTGGGAAATTGCAACACTGGATAAGTGAATGACCGGACCTTCTGTTGCTCTACTTTTTTTTTAATCTCCTCCCTTTATATAGAATTGGAGGACTGGTGGGTTTTGTTACTTAGGGAACATTTTTTCCCACTAAACCAGAGTAAGTTGTTCTAGAGAATGTTTGTCAATGTGTTAAGAAGCCTAGAAATCTGTTGCCGCCTCCAAATGAGACTCGTGGACTCCGTTTTCGAACTTGCTTAATGAGAAGCTTGCAAGATAAGTAAAATGGTTCTGATTCAAACCACAGATTTATTTGAAGGCGTTTTTCATTTTTGCTCTGGTTAAGAGTTCTAGGGAAAGGGGTTTACAGCACACTTTTTAAGACTTCCGGATCACTTGAAACCCTTTATACCATGTTTGCTGGAAGCTTTTGAAATACAGCTATGTGGTCTGGAGTCATTCATTCTATTTTAAATATACCTTGGTTATTCCCATAAACCTTTATTTATGGGACTATGGCCAAGCAAGAGTCTTATTACTGTCTGGTCACTTTGTTTCATTCTTCTCAAAAAGGACTCTAATTTATTTCCTTTAGAGCAGCTTAAAAAGCTAGAAATGCTACTATAGAGTTGATTCTGACTCTTTACTGTTGTCGTCATAATAAAATCAAAATTACAAGGCTGAATAAAGAAAATAATCCTGAACATAATTGTGCCCTTTTAAACACACTGAAGTCAAAGGGTTTAGAAGAGTGTAACTTTCCTCAGTGTTACACTGTGGGTTTTTTTTTCACCATGAAGCTTTCCTTGCAAAAAAGGTATCTAGCTTAAAGAAGAATAAATCTGTTTGTAATATTAACTGATGGTCAGAGCAAAACAGATTTCCTTGATGCAGAAGAAAAAAAAATTAATCCAATTTTCTAGTCTGCTACGTTCTCCTTTACCTGTTTCAGGTAAATGTAAATGCATCCTAGGTACTGGGGATTGTTGTGATGGTGAAAAATGTTTGGATTTTTTATTAATAGCCAGAATGTCTGCTGGTCTTACTTAATGGATAAAACTGAAATATTCAGTAGATTGCAAAGCAAAGGAAAAGGTTGTAATCCTCTGGTCACGATAGGAATCTTTATGTTTAATAAAGCTTTAGGTGCCTTTAACATAATTCATCTTTAAAATCTGTACATAAATGGCTCTGAATATGCCAGCCATATATGTGGGCAAAACGTTGGGAACAAACACAGCCGAAATTACGGCCACACAGTCTAGAAAACCCACAATAGCCACTTGTTGACTTTAATGCACCTAGAAGGACGTCACTGTGTTTAGGATTGTGCTGTAAATTGGCAAATCAGCAAAGACCCCCTTAATTCACTGGGCATAGAATCACAAGAGCTGGTTTGAATCCCCATGAGAGCTTCTTTCCTTGCCAGATTTCATTGGGTCAATGGACAGGGCTCAGACTCGGTTTCCCTGTCTGCATAATTGGAATATATCATACTCCAAGTGTGCTCAGTCTGTATAAAATATACAACTTCTAGTAACAACTATGAAAGGCAGAATGTGCACACTCCTTTGTAGAGCGCAGGGACAGTCAATTGATTTGGCCTGCGTCAACGCTGGCTAGCGGTGAAAGCGAGGAGTAAAAATAGTCTTTAAGTCTTCATCTTTTGAAGCCAACTGTGATTAAAGCGGAGTTGATTGCCCAAAGACCCTTTAGTAGTGTGATTGCAGAACAGAGAGCAGGTCTGATCTTTGCTTACCTTTCTAGACTATTTTTAGTGCTGCTTTTGAGGTGTGCGCCGAGTGTGTTTTAATTTCACGTCTCGGTTTTACAATGGCCTATGGTTAAAGTCGCTTATTGACAGAATGAATTAATTTTCCGGGGCCTTTTGGAGAAATAAACCCACGGTGTAATTGTTAAACTTTATTACTCTCTGCTGCGGAGGACTCCGGTTATTGAGCGCATCTCCGAGGAGATCGCAAGCGTTGTCCCCAGGCGTTTTACCATGTAGTCTTTTTCTGTTGACATCTGTACCCACTAGGCTTTCAGAGGGCTCCATTAGTGGAAAAACTTGATGAATGCTTTTCCTGCACACTCCTTAGTTTAGGAACTAATTGAGTCTGGTTTGGATTACAAATCCTGAGTGCCACAGCAAAGACACAGGAGGTCCTAAGGGACAGAAACTTGTTGAAAACTCTACGCGACCGATCAGGTGTTTGTCGGAAGTTATATGAAAAATAATATCGTTGAATTTAACACTGTTACCTGTCAGTCCAGGGGAGGATTTATCAATCGGGGCTGGACATACATGGCCAGCCAGTCGTTATGGGATGACCAAAGAAATCTAAATGCCACGTTCCACCTCCACCCTCGGCATTCATTGTGTAAGACAGGGTACAATCCATCACGCCCGCACTAGCCCCTATTGAACTGAAGGAAAGTTACGCATGAGTGTTGTAGCATAACTTATGTGCATTTCAGTTAGGAACAGGAACACAGTTTGATGTATTGGACTGGCCAGTGTGCATTGGCCAGACCTGTGGTTACCAATTCTGCTGCCTTTTTGTCACAAATGCATTCGAACGGTTACCTGATTATAAGGCTTCCACAGGTTTTCAAATGAAGAAGAGTCAGTTTTTCTACTCTGCTTTTCTCAGTCTTTCAGGAGTCTCAAAATGACTTACAATCACCTTCCCTTCCCCTTCCCACAACAGACACCTGGTGAGGTAGGTGGGGCTCAGAGAGTTCTGAGAGAACTGTGACTAGCCCAAGGTCACCCAGCAGGCTTTATGTGGAGGAGGGGGAAAACAAACCCAGCTCATCAAATTAGAGTCTGCTGCTTTTCTTTTTGGTTGACCCTCTAGCATTAGCAAGCTTCTCTCTTTACGCCAAATGCTAGCCCTTTCCCCGTGTATTATTCTTGCTGTTCTGTGCTGCTAGATTAATCTGTTGTTGTTTTTCGTTGAAGCTCCGGCAGCTGGTACCACCAAGGAAAACGACAGTGAGCAGGCGCCCTCCTCACCATATCCCAGGAGAGTCCCAGAGAGGGAAGAGGGGAAAGACAGCCTGTTATTGCAACTCCATATTGCAAAGGCCTTGGAAATGAGGTGCCCGAAATCTCATGCATGGTGATTAACCATGTTCGAGCGTTGCTGGCAGGATGCTTCAGGTTATGCCAGAAGAGATGTCACTGCACCAACTTGCTGTCGATCACCCCCAGCCACCCTCCCCACCGCCCACAACCCTGTAGAGCAGAATAAGGATTTTAATCTGAGTCTCACAGGTCCTAGTCCAACATTATAATGACTAAACCATGCTGGCTCCATTGTTGATAGGAGTACTTTCCTCTTGAGGAAGTCAGTGTGGTGTAGTAAAGATCAGTGGATTCTAATCTGGAGAACCGGGTTTGATTCCCCACTCCTCCACCTGAGTGGGTATAGTGAGCTTATCTGGTGAACTTCTAGGTTTGTTCCCTCACTCCTACATTCCCTGCCCGGGGTGGACCTTGGAGCTAGTCACTGAGTTCTCTCAGAACTCTCCTGCAGCCCCACCTCCACCTCTCTAAGATGTCTGTTATGGGGAGAAGAAGAGGAAGGAGTTTGTCAGCCCCTTTGAGTCTCCTTACAGGAGTGAAAGGCGTGTATAAATCCAGACGCTTCTTCTTCTAAATGCTTCTGTTTCTGGTGAGGGAGAGTAAGATGTTGGTCCCTCTTCTATGCAGGAGTCCTTTTCAAGCCAATGGGTGAAATTTGCATGGCAGAGAGGAGCATGTCGTAAACTTTGCTGGCTGTGTGGGGTGTGACAGGGTGAGAAACCCGCGGCCAGCTTTTCAGACAAATAGTGCTCAACAAGTAGATGGTTGATCAAACATGGACTGTGCTGTGAGTGGAGTATATCTCCATGGCAACTGTAATCATTTTCTAAATTCAGAACGCGTCCTGCCTAATGACATGCAGGGAGGTGGATCACTTCTCTATCCTTGCACAAAGAGTAGATTTCAGGGCGGGGGCCCCCCTCCACTCCTGTTCCGTCGCCCCAGCTTTAAAATGTTTCAACGAGTTCTTTTTAGAGCAGCATCCTTTGTGGGTGCCAATTAATAGAAATTGGAAGCGCTCACGTACTGGAAATATAATACAAGGGAAAAAAACAGAAAAAAGAAAATAACGATTTATTGTCAAACACAATGGTTCATAAATATAAATGTAACTATAACTCCCCAAGCGGTTAAGGACAAGATACAATACACAATCAAATATATGGCAGTGAGTTCAGCCAGTTGTACAATGTTGAAAATGCTGATAACACAACAATATTGTCTAACTCAGGGGTAGGGAACCTGCGGCTCTCCAGATGTTCAGGAACTACAATTCCCATCAGCCCCTACCAGCTCATGGTTAATCGGGCCATGGCCAGTTGGCCATGCTGACCAGAGGCTGATGGGAATCTGTGGTGTTCCTGAACATCTGGAGAGCCGCAGGTTCCCTACCCCTGGTCTAACTGTAAAGGTGCTGATAACACAATGATGATGGAGAGCTAGCTGGAATCCTCTTCAAAGCTCGTCTTTTTTAAAGAAAGCTCCCAAAGATCATTTGTAATATGTAGTATATAATAAATAGTTTGCCCTGACCAAATGACCCAGGCTAGCCTGATCTTATCAGATCTCAGAAGATAAGCAGGGTTGGTCCTGGATGAGAGACCACCATGTAGTACCAGGGGGTCATCTCTTAATGTCTCTTGCCTTGAAAACCCTGCCGGATGGCCATAAGTCAGCTGTAACTTGATGGCACTTTATATACCCAATAAGTAGTTTGCTTCTTTGGAGGCACTGGGTCACAAAAACTAATCCGAACTGCTTTTGAACTACAGTAATTCCCACAGCGATTTAAGATCTATGTTATAAATGTAAGGCCCCTTCCGCTTTCCACATAAAATAATGGATTTATAGCCAGACCACTTTCTACAACTGTTTGCCATTAGGATTTTGCCATTCCACACAGCTTCAAAGAGCATTGAAAGCAGTTTGAAAGTGCATTATTCTGCATGTGCGGAATGAAGAAGAAGAAGAAGAGTTTGGATTTATATCCCCCCTTTCACTCCTGCAGGAGACTCAAAGGGGCTGACAATCTCCTTGCCCCTTCCACCTCCCAAACAGCAACACCTCTGTGAGGTGGAAGTAGGGAGCTGAGAGGAAACTCCAAGAAGCTGTGACTAGCTCCAAGGTCACCCAGCTGGCGTGTGTGGTGTGGGAGTGTACAGGCCTAATCTGAATTCCCCAGATAAGCCTCCACAGCTCAGGCGGCAGAGCGGGGAATCAAACCCGGTTCCTCCAGATTAGATACACGAGCTCTTAACCTCCTACGCCACTGCTGCTCCTTATAAGTGTGAAATATGAATCAGGTTAGCAGAAATAGTTCACAATCTCCCACTTTGGCTCATCCCAGTTAGTAGAAAGGACAAGTACAGATGATGTAAATATGTAAAATTGTGCAGCCACATGTTTATTCCTGTCTTAACAAATGCAGTGTGGAATTGGATGCCGCTAACTAACTGGCATGTTCAAGAAGCAATGGAGCAAGGGCCCCCATGTTCCTGCAAAGAAGCCAACACGGCATGCAGCCTTCGTTCACTCTCCGGCAAGATCTGCTGAGTTCAGTGAGAGTTGGTCCCCTGAAAATGTACATGGGCTAGTAGTCAGAGTTTCCTAGAAGCAAGAAGCCCCTCCCTGCCCAGCCTCCCCTCGCCTCCCTCCCCTTGCATGCCACCCTCCCCCTCCCTCCCTCCCCTCCCTTGCATGCCACCCCTCCCTCCCCTCATCTCCCTCCTCTTGCATGCCACCCCTCCCTCCCTTCCCTTCCCTCTCCCTCCGCGAGGGTGGGTGGGCCATGTCCAGATACTGGGCCCCCTCCCTCCCCTCCCCTCCCTGCCCAGCCTCCTTAGATGGCCTCAGATGTCTGTAGCTGGTTGTGCAACAGAAAAGGACAAAGCGCTCTAGTGTTACATCCCTGGGATTTCATCTGCCTGGATTTCTTTTGTGCAAGAACAAGAACTGGGGTCAGCCATTCATAGCTGGGGCTGGAGAGAGAGCTCTTGTTTCAATAAGGTGGTAAATGCTGGCTTGCGTGGTGTGGTGGTGAAGAGCAATGGCTGTAATGCCGAGAGCTAGGTTTGATTCCCCGCTCCTCCCCATGAGCGGCAGACTCTTATCCGGTGAACTGGGTTTGTTTCCCTGCTCCTCCACATCCGTTGCCTACATAACTCTTGCAGTATTAATGTTTACACTCCAGGGAGAACAGCCATTGCTGCCCTTCTTGTCTGATAGAATAACTGTTATCAATAGCAGGAATGTGACTGAAGTCCTGAGCAGAAAGAATTGCTCAACGGGACTATGACCCTGACTCTCTTCACCTCCCTGATAATCCAGCTGGGAGCAAAAAGCTGTTCTGAAGCAACTCCACCCTTCCCCAAGCTCCTTTGTAGGGTGGAGACCTTTCTTTTGGCTATGAAATCCTCTAAGCCATAGGTGTCAAACTTGCGCCCCTCCAGATGTTATGGACTACAGTTCCCATCATCCCCTGCCAGCATGATGCTGGCAGGGGGGTGTCAGGAACACAATCCCATAACATCTGGAGAAGCTTGCTGAACCTGTGCTCTAAGCCTAAACCAGAGGTGTATGGGGGGGGGGGAGATGGTGCCCGGGGCAACACATGCTAAGGGCGCCACCTCGCCCCCCCACACCCCACTTACCTTAGCTGGAGGAGGAGGGGTGGTGGTCCCAGGCAGCATGGTGGGGCTGGGCTGAGGGGCAGCCGGGGAGCCTGCAGTGGGCTGCCCCTCGGCCCGGCTGCTCCTTGGCAGACCCATGGCAGGCTCCTGGCCCGGCTGCTCCTTCTGCCAGAGAGACACGAGGGCGCTCTCTGGGGGAGGGGGTGTGAGGGGCAATTTTGCACCCCCATGTGACCTAATGGGTGGTCCTCTGGGCCCGTTGACCCGTCATGTCCCTCTGGCAGATCCGCCCCTGGCCTAAATAATCATGAAAAAATACAGAGAATGGCGGAACACCTGTCCTAAAACTGGATCCATTCCAGTTCCAATGGCTGTTTCGGACACAACCCACCTTAAGAGCTAAGCAGGAAGCCGGCTGCGCCTTTCCGGTGCCTCTTTAGCTTTCCACCCTCTTTGTTTGTTTGTTTGTTTCTGTGCTTCCAGATGATTGAAAACTACATTGTGACCATCCTGGTGTCCCTGGGCGTGGGCTCCATCCTGGTCCTGGTGGCTCTGGTGAAGCTTGTCAGAACCAACATCCATGCGACGATGTTCTGGAATGAAATCGTCCTGGAGAACATAACCAATTTCGTCATGGATCAGAGCAAGGAGCAGCGGATCTTGAACACGGTGTCCTACAACGCGGTCAAAGGGAATCCCGAGAGCGTGCTGGAGTGTATCGACAAGTACTGCTCCAAGAGCGAGTGGGCCATGAACGTGGGGGACGAGAAAGGTAATCCGGGCAGCAGGCTGGATCTCCCCAGGGCAATAGGGTTGCCAACCTTCTCCAGGTGAGGGCTGGAGATCTCCCAGAATTATGACTGATCTCCAGACTATAGAGACCAGTTCCTCTGCAGAGAGAGGCTGCTTTGGAAGGGGGACTCTCTGGCGTTATACTCCTCTGAGGCCGTCCCATCCCCAAATTTTACCCTCCCCACCCCCAAAATCTCCAAAAAGTGTTTCCCGACCTGGTGAGCGTGAAGACTCTGAGGAGAGTTGAGATGGAATAAGCCCTATAAACTGGCATGACGCCTTTTTCAACAGGGGAGCACGGCAAGAGAGTGTGAAACTTGTCTCTTGATATCCAACAGTCTCTGGGGCAGCAGTCTGAATTCTAAAGGCCTGCTGTTTCCCTAACACGAGGAGCCAATCTAGTGGGAGGCCAATTGAATTAATTTTCTGTGAAACCATGCACGGCCACCTACTTAAGTAAGGGTCAGATGACATGGTATGCACATAACTAGGATGACTGGATAATAAATGAAGATAAAGCTAGAATTGCAAAGCTCTAGTTTCCGAGAGGCCTGGGAGATGGAATGTCGCCCACCAATGGTTCATCGTTGGACATTCCATCCTCAGGGAATTATGTATAAAGACAAGGAAGGCGCCATATAAATATCAAGAATTGCTGCCCTACAGTATTAAAGGAGAAATAGTAACAGGGAGGGGTTTGCTATTTTACATGCTTTTGGGATGAATTAAGGGAAGAAGAAGAGTTTGGGTTTATATCCCCCCTTTGTCTTCTGTTAAGGAGACTCAAAGGGGCTTACAATCTCCTTTCCATTCCCCCCTCACAACAAACACCCTGTGAGGTAGGTGGGGCTGAGAGAGCTCTGAAGAACTGGCCCAAGCCCAGGGGGCTCTCCAGATGTTCAGGAACTACAATTCCCATCAGCCTCTGTCAGCATGGCCAATTGGCCATGCTGGTAGGGGCTGATGGGAATTGTAGTTCCTGAACATCTGGAGAGCCGCAGGTTCCCTACCCCTGGACTAGCCCAAGGTCACCCAGCTGGTGTGTGTTGGTGTGCACAAGTTAATCTGGTTCCCCAGATGAGCCTTTACAGCTCAAGTGGCAGAGCAAGGAATCAAACCCAGTTCCCCAGATTAGAGTGCACCTGCTCTTAACCACAACACCATGCTGGCTCCCCACAGTCCTTGAATGGCTTCATTCAGTATTTATTTGAATGGAATCGAGGCCCCCTGAAGGTTAAAGCACATGCCATCTAAGTGTATAATATTTGAAATAAATAAACTGCAAGAGAATTTTTGAAATGTATTTCGAATGTTTCTATGCCTTCAGAGGCCGACTCAAGGCAGTTTGCAATTGAAGCCCCGTTTTAAAAATGCCATGAAAATGCTAGCAATTAAAATATGAGTCACAAGCAGCGCAAAAGCTATTCGTAAAACAGAAGCGGACCATTACAAGCCTGGGTGAAAAGATTTGCTTTAGCCTGGTGCCTAAAGGAAGGGAAGTCTGCAACAGAGATTGTTTTAAGGCGGCATAAAGATGGGAACTGCTGTGCAGAGTAGCTGTGGGGATCTAGTATTAAAGTAACGGAAACAGCTTCTGTTGCTTCTGGCTCAGATGGAGAAAGAAACAGATTAAACAGCAAGCCCTGGTGGACAGGGTCTGCATTATTTGCGCCTGTCACGATAGGATTTCTGTGCCAATGCCAACCACCAGCGTTCCCAGAAACGAGACCTGTTCCCCTTGAGAAATCTGTGCAAGCAATTGCTTAAGGAGGCAAAAGAAAAGGAGACGTGTGCGTTCTGCTAACAAAAGACACGTGAGCTCCACTGGTGCTGTATATCCGCTGGCGAAAATTGTGCTGAGATCTTCATCATCGTAGCGCTCGTAACTGGGAGCCCATTCTCCTTTCTGACTCTCGTATGCAGCTGTTCTAAAAATGTCAGAAATGTTTAAAACGTTCCTGAAGAGAAGCTGCCGTATATGGAGCCACATGTACAGTCTGTCTAGTTGGGTGCTGTCTATCCTGGCCAAGACCCCACTGGAATCTGAAGGAGAGACAGGTCTTTCCCATCACCTGCTGCCCAAGAACCTTTAACAGGGGGATTGAACCAGAGGTGGGATCCAACCAGTTCTCACCACTTCTCTAGAAGAAGAAGAGGAAGAGGAGGAGGAGGAGTTTGGATTTATATCCCCCTTTCTCTCCTGTAGGAGACTCAAGGGGGCTTACAATCTCCTTGCCCTTCCCCCCTCACAACAAACACCCTGTGAGGTAGGTGGGGCTGAGAGAGCTCCGAGAAGCTGTGACTAGCCCAAGGTCACCCAGCTGGCGTGTGTGGGAGTGTACAGGCTAATCTGGATTCCCCAGATAAGCCTCCACAGCTCAGGCGGCAGAGCGGAGAATCAAACCCGGTTCCTCCAGATTAGATACACGAGCTCTTAACCTCCTACGTCACTGCTGCTCCCAATTTTTTCTGAGTGCCGAGAAGGGGTTACTAAAGCAACCTCCCTGCCCAATAGGGACTGGAGGTGCGTGTGTGTGGCGCCGCCACTGTTTGAATCCCACCACCATCGGAACCTGTTATTAAATTTTTTGGATCCCACCACTGGATTGAACCTGCACGGCATGTTCTTTTTCCTCTGAGCTTGCACCTTGCCCCGTGGGCCAAAAACGTATTGCAGTCTGATCCAGTCTACTGTGTTCTACCAAGCGTCTTGAAAGGGCTAAGGCCATATCAATTGAATCAACACAACCTCTTTTCTGCTTTTTTTTAAAAGTGAGTTTTGTGTTATGCACAGGCCTGTCAATCTTTCTGTTGCAACTCAGGGCAAAATAAAGAGATCTTAAATTTGTCTACCAGCTAGTCGATTGCCTACTCCACAGGTGTCAAACTCGTGGGCCTCCAGATGTTATGGACTACAGTTCCCATCATGCTGGCAGTTCCCATCATGCTGGCAGGGGATGATGGGAACTGTAGTCCATAACATCTGGAGGACCGCGAGTTCTACTATTGATTTAGTTTCCCTAACTTCTACCACCCTTCCCTCCCCACTTCCATTTCTCATCCCATACTTTTCAGGTTTGATCCTAGATAAAATTGTACAGGAAACAGATCCCTCCGTCGTTTTGGAGCTGGGAACGTATTGTGGCTACTCGGCTGTGAGGATCGCTCGGCTTTTGAAACCGAAGGCTCGGCTTTTGACCATTGAATTCAACCCAGAATTTGTTCCCATTGCAAAAGAAATTATTGAGATTGCTGGAGTCAATGATAAGGTACAGAAAACGCAAAACAAGGGTATATTTTCAGAAGAAAATGTGATTATTTTGTGTATTGTCGAAGGCTTTCACTGCCGGATTCAACTGGTTGTTGTGGGTTTCCCAGGCTATGTGGCTGTGGTCCCAGACCATGGCCACACAGCCCGGAAAACCCACAATAACATCAGCTCTTCTCCGGTCTGGAGGTCTTGAGGGGGTCCTGTGTTTTATGCAGCGAGGCAGCTCTGTTATATCCTTTGCTCGTAAATCTATGCAAGAGGGAAATACATCCAGTCTTTTAAACTGTCTCTGTACTTTTGATTTCCTTGGGGCCTCAGCGTTTGGTTGAGGTTTCCGAGAAGAATGGTATTTCCACCAGGATATTTTGCCTGTCACTAGCCGAGAGTTAACTTTCCCTTTGCTCAAAGGAAAGTCATTGCCTTTTATAATTGCTCAGAGACAAAATATTTGTGGAGGAAATAATTGAGTCAATTTATCACAAATACCCCTCCCCGATAAAGCCCCCGAGCGACCCAGATCCAATTGATGTGGCTTGGCCAATATTTTCCAGCCGAGCAATTCACACAGTCAGCAAAGCGAGACAGCCGCTTTTGAAAGCACCTGATATTGCGTTTCAATCCCGTGGGGTCCTTTTGCTTTCAGGTGACCATCCTGGAAGGCCACTCAGAAGACATTATCCCACAACTGAAGAAGAAATACGAAGTGGAGAAGCTGGATTTTGTCTTTCTGGACCACTGGAAAGAAAGATACGCCCCAGACACCATCTTACTTGAAGTAAGTTGGAAAAATTCCTGTGGGGAAAACAAGACCTTCCATTCTGGAGTTGCACAGGATTGCTCACTAGTCATGTTCAAGATGGCGGCGTAGCAGCTGGTGGCAGGATTGTCACAGTAGACTCCCATGCCTGGGGGACGTGTATCTTGTGTGGGTCTGTGGTGGTCGTGAGCCACTTTGAATGGATGAGGGTGATCAGGTGATGGAAGAAAAACAGGTGGTCAATGAAAAAGTTGCTCTGGGAATGATTAGCCAGGTGTTCTTGGAAGTCACTGCGCTCCGCCTGAAGGAGCAGGTTCACAGTTTAATGGTGCTCCTGGATTGTTCCTTCTGGTTGGAGGGTCAAGTCTCTTCCATGTGACATAGCACCTTCCATGTGACATAGCACCATGTGACATAGCTGCAGGCCACTCCTCGTTAAGCGTGAATTGGCCACAGGGACCCATGCTTTGATCATGGCCCAGTTGGACTTTCCATGAGGCTGGTTCTGAAAATGATCTTAAAATGCTAGTTGGCCCAAAGGACAGCAGCCAAGAAGTTGTCAGGGACGGGATGAAAGGGTCAAATCAGCAATGTGGTGTAGCGGTTGAGTGGTGGACCTTTAATCTGGAGAACTGGGTTGGATTCCCCACTTCTACACACGAAGCCTGCTTGGTGAACTTGGGCCAGCCACAGTTCTTTCAGAATTCTTTCAGCCCCACCTACCTGCCACTTACCTGCCTCTGTGTAGCAACCCTGGGCTTCCTTGGTGGTCTCTCATCCAGAGACTAACCAAGGCCAGCTCTACTTAGCTTCTAAGATCTGATGAGGTTGAGCTAGCTTGGGCTATCCAGGTCAGGGCAATAGAAGTTACTTGGCTCTTATTTTTCCACCTCGAGCAGGTCTGTGACACCATATCAATGTTCTAAATAAATAAATATGCTGGAATAAATATGCTCCGGCTGCGACCATATACAGCAGCATGTCCGAGCTACAACTTACTCTTCCTTTCCCTTCTCAGGAATGTGGCTTGCTACGGAAGGGCTCCGTCCTCCTGGCTGACAACATCATCTACCCTGGGGCGCCTGAGTTCATCAAGTACATCCGTAACAATAAGCGCTTTGAATGCACCAACTACCCTTCTCACCTGGAGTACATGAAAGTGGATGATTCCATGGAGAAGGCTGTCTACCTGGGCCCCGATTCCGAGTAGCATTTCACCGCCAGTCCCACGAGGCTGAGCCCTCCCTGTAGTCCTGGCTGTGCTTTCAGATTTTAGCTTTCTGTAATTTGGGGCTTGAGGAGGGAAACAGGAGGGGACCGGGCTGGAAGGGAGAGACCCAGAGGGAAAGAGCCTGTGCCTACGCTAGGTTTAGATCAGCCCCACTTTGGTATTAGTCGACGTTCGTTTCCCAGTAGTATGCCTAAAAATGACAAGGCCAAAGCGTTAAGGCCAAAATGTCAAGTAATCTTAGCAGAGAAGACTCAGTCTACTTGGAGTACAGATGAGGTGGGGAAAGAGTCACATTATGAATGGTTTCCCTCTACCCTTTGGGTGAGGGGAAAATTGCCTCTTCCCTTTGGGCAAGGGGAAAATTGCCTTGCCACGTATTTTGCAGTAACCATCACCTTCCTGAATAGTTGCCACAGAAGCTCCAGGACATGCAGCCGAGTTATGCCACCTCTTGTTGAAACCCACCTTTGCTGTGGCTATCCCTGTCCTAATAGAAGCCTCGAGGAAGGCTGAAAGCTACCCGTGGTGCCCGACAGGCCTATGTGCGAAAGGTGGCTCGATACGTAGTATTTCCAGTGCTTACAGATCAAGCAAGGCAGCTCATGTGGCAGCTTGATGGAAGACTCATGGCTGCTGGGTGCTGCTGATTGGGGAGGGAACCCGGCATTCTTGCTGGATGGCATCAGGAAGTGGTGGTTGGAACACAGAGGTCATGGAAGCAAGTCTTGACCTCCCCGGTCTGCTCCAAGCACTGCCAGGTCCTGGGAAGCAGTGTGCTTGTGTGTTGCCTCTTGCCATCCCTGCGCCTTGCTCAGCAGCACTAGATAATGGCTTTCCAACAAATGGCACTTGGCCCAGGGCCCTGACCCCTTGCCTGCTTGGACTGGAACGTCTTCAGAATGCATTTCCCTTCCTTGAAGCACCTTGGGATCAGGCGTGCTCTTCTCTTCTCCTCCTAGGCTGGGCATCTGCCCTCTGGGGCAGTGCGTTTACTAGATTTTTGACCCTCAGCTGTTCTCTTCTTCCCTTCCTGGGGAATCTTCTTTTCCTTCTGCTTTGAAACAGAAGCTGACCAACAAGTCTCTCCAATAATAGTGAAACCTCTCTTCTCTCCCGACTTGCAAAATAAAAATCCTGGCTCCCACTTCTTGGAGCAGTTATTAAAGCTTTAAGAAGTGGATTTTTAACGCAGGGGCAGATAGAATCATAAGAGTTGCAAGAGATCCCAAGGGCCATCAAGTCCAACCCCCTGCAATGCAGGAACATACAATCAAGGCACTCCTGACAGATGGCCACCCAGCCTCTCTTTTAAAACCTCCAAAGAAGGAGACTCCTCCACTCTCTGAGGCAGAGAATTCCACTGTCAAACAGCCCTGATGGTCAGGAAGTTCTTCCTAATGTTTAGATGGAATCTCTTTTCCTGCACCTTGAATCTATTACTCCTGGTCCTAGTCTCTGAGGCAGCAGAAAAGCATGGCAAGTGCTTGGGGGACAGAATAGAAAATGTTAATGTGACCCACATGAAGCAGCAAAGGGAGGGGTCGGAGGTGGGGGCCTCTTTGAGGAATGAAGGCAGAGGGGAGTGGAACTCCCCTGCCATGGGGATCCCTTCCCCCTCCCCAGTTCTCTCTCAAAATAGCCGCCTCTGCCATTAAATACTATCAAAGGGAGGACCTTTGATGGAAGCAATCCAACGAGGGGTTTGTATCTCCTCCAACTGACAAGGATGAGCTGGAAGCAGAGCCGCCCCCCGCAGCAATCTGAAAAGGCAGGAAAGACACAGGCCAGCCACAGTGTCAGATTCACTCCTCGTTTCCCAAAGGAGCTGTCCCGTACCCTGTCAAGTTTAGCACCAGGCCCACCCAGTGACGCTTGTGAGACTTGCCAAGCAAGCTGAACGTCAGAAGGAAACACGAGACAGATCTTAACGGCTGTGTAACGGCTGTTCCACGGGGAGCAGCTTCTCTCTGCTGGAATGCCAAAACTGCCTGGCCGCTAAGACCCCGCTGGAAGCCTGTTTTCTTCAACCCCCCCCCCCCCCCCCCCACATACACAGAGTTTGGGATCAAAGTGTGTTGTGCAACACAGGCACCATGCGGCGCTTTGTGGACGATGGGCGGTAAGTCATGCCTTTCTGGCTGATTATTGTACTGCTTTGATTAGCTGTTTTTAATATCCGGTGCTTTGGAACTGTCATTTTCTCAAGATGTGACACCGTCAGAGAGACACTCTACCCACCCAAAGTTTCTGTCATCCTGCCCTTACTCTCTCTGTCCAAAATGACCCATCATTCAGATTTATGAATAAAAATATTTTTCCCCAATATAATCCACTGGTGTCTTTGCTGATCATTGCTGATCTTAACTGAGTCACGTCTGAACTCTGAAATTCTCTGATTTCATTGTTGAAAACTCTCATCTGTTAAAAAGGCCTTTGTTTAGTGTGGCTGGTTGGCCGGAAAAGCCTTCTGCGTCTTGAGCAGACGTTTTGCTGTGCGGAACTCACTCGGGGAAAGTCTGTGGTTCGGTAGCAGAGCATCCGTGCTGCATGCAAAAGGTTCCAGATTTGATTACTGGCATCTCCAGCTGACAGACACACAAGCTGATGGTGATTGGACCATTTGGTTCCTGAGATCCTAGAGAGTCACTGCCAGCTACAGCTGACAGTACCAAACTGTTGTTTTCAAATGTTGTTAGCTGCTTCCAGTTCCCTGTGGGGAGAGGGTGCAGGGCAGAGGCATAGGGGTCTCCAAGGAGCAGCCTGGCAGGGCGGGCCTGAGGGGAGGGATGTGGGGGGACGATTCTACACCCCTCCACGTGACCAGCTGGTGTGTGCCCGGGGACATATGACCCCACATCTCCCCATGAGCGCTCCGCCTCTGGTGCAGGGTATACATAAAATAAATGAATGCATAAATATGCTAGAATAGGTCAGCTGTCTCTAACTGTATCAAGAGCAACCTTGCATGTTTATGATCTCTTGCTGATTGCTAAAATTTCAGATGCTGACATAAATAAAGGCAAGGAAAAGAAATCCCACCATTTTTTATGGATAGACTGTGTACAGTCCCTCCGCTCCCCTCTGGGCTAAGAGCCCCTGATAGTTCCACAGCCCAGTTTTCATGCATTCATTACTACAAAGGAATTAAGTTAACTTTGTAATTGGCAATATGGGTTTCAGACAGCCAATCCTCATTACGATCAATTAGTCAAATGAGAAATATTAGCCAGCCAGAGCAGTTAATGATCTGCTAACACAAGGGCAATAAACCAAGGTCACTTGGAGATGGATTTTTCTCATTTACTCCGGCGAACCTTTTTCGATTAAATACACTGCCCCAGAAGAATGCCAGCAGAAAACACAGGCTCTTCTTGATTTGCAAGCACAGCAAAAAAAGAAAGAAGGGAGAAACTGAGCGATCTTTAGCAGCAAGGCGGCTGTCGAGGCTTTAAGATTCTTGACTGCATTTGAGCCACAGATCTGAGGGTGGGTTTTGCGAGGACGGTGGTGACACACGGCTCTAAGGAGCTGCCCAGGACTGCTTGTCTTTCTGTTGAATATTCTGTCCAACAGCAGCTCTCCAGGCAGCGAAGGAGGGTCTTGGCCAACACTTGTTCCTTTCGTTGGAGATCAGACCTGGAATGTTAATCTACAGAGTATCTACAGGAATGAGATTCTACAGAGTATGTATTCTGCCAGTGAACTGGCAGCAATCATCTTCCCTGCATCTTTTTGTTTATATCTCCCACAGAGTCTCTATCCGGGATGATTTACCATTTTGTCGGTCCCCTGCCCCCCACCCCACCCTACCCCGCCTGTAGGCCTCCTTGTTTCCATGCAACTTCCATTTGAGGAGGCTGCTGCCCACCTTTTGGGGATGGGGATTTTTAGCATTAATTGCTAGGACAGTCTTGTCAATTTCACTAGCATTAATTGCTAGGACAGTCTTGTCAATTTCAATAGCATTAATTGCTAGGACAGTCTTGTCAATTTCACTAGCATTAATTGCTAGGACAGTCTTGTCAATTTCACTAGCGTTAATTGCTAGGACAGTCTTGTCAATTTCACTAGCATTAATTGCTAGGACAGTCTTGTCAATTTCACTAGCGTTAATTGCTAGGACAGTCTTGTCAATTTCACTAGCATTAATTGCTAGGACAGTCTTGTCAATTTCACTAGCATTAATTGCTAGGACAGTCTTGTCAATTTCACTGCTCCAGTAAAAGACCTTCAAGGCTAAAATAAAAAGGAGTCCTGATTGTTCTGAAATGGTGGCCCAAAAGTGTAATACAATATTTCAAGTATAATAAAATTTTGTGAGCCAGATGCCTGTGATGCAATGCTCAAACAACTGCTGAGCACTCATGTACGAATAAATGCTGGTTCTTAAGGTGCCAATGTTTTATTTTGCTGAGTGGGGATTCTAATCTGAAGAACCAGGTTTGGTTTGGTTTTCCACTCCTCCACATAAACAGTGGACTTTTATCAGGTAATTTGTTCCCCGGTCCTACACATGAAGCCTGCTTGGGTGACCTTGGGCCAGTCACAGTTCTCTCCGAATGCTCTCAGCCCCACCTACCTCACAAGGTGCCTGTTGCGGAGAGGGGAAGAAAAGTTTGCAACCTGCTTTGAGACTAATTATGGTTGAGAAAAGTGGGGTATAAATCCAAACTCCTTTTTCTTCTGATCAGGTGAGTATCCTCTCTATTTGGGCGGCTTCTCTGGATTGCTAACGTTTTCATGTTTGCTCTTCCACACACGCTCTTCCCCCCACACAATCTCTAAAGCTTTGCCTTGATCCTGGGTGTGTCTCATTTGGGGCGAGGGAGGGGAGTGAATACATGTCCAAGTAGGTAAAAAGTTGGTGGGTAAAAATTTCAGTTCCCGGAAGGCAATATGGGGTAAGGCACATAAGCACCACACCCTCAGCCTGCTTGTAGCAACATCACAAGCTGAGAAAGAACTCACAGAAAAGAGGAGAGTGTTTGCATTTGTCCCCTACCTTTCTCTCCTGTAAGGAGACTCGTGGTGGCTTTCCTGTCCCCACAACAGACACCTTGTGAAGTAGGCGGGGCAGAGAGAGTTCAGAGAGAACTGTGACTGGCCCAAGGTCCCCCAGCAGGCTTCATGTGGAAAAGTGGGGAAACACATCTGGTTCACCAGATAAGCTTATGCCACTCAGGTGGAGGAGTGTGGAATGAAACCCATTTCGTTGTCTCAATGCCCACTAAGAAAGTTCCTCACTACTGATCTTGTTCTGATCTGAATCAAGGAGATTTCGCTCATCCCTTGTGCAAAACCATTTTTGAATTAGCTGACTAATGCATGTACTTTAGTAGAAACCTTCTCAACCTGAGGAAATCCCCCCCCCCCACTTCTAAGGTTCACAGACCAGCCAAAATAATCCACGCCACACATATTTATTCCAGGCATTATTTATTGAAAACACACCAAAATGGTAACCTACACACCTGGCTGAAACAAGCAAGTCTACTTGTCTGTGTTACGGAAAGTTCCTAGAATAATATTAATACATTCGGGTTATGTTAACATTGGTTCTGTGAAAGCATAATTCACCTCCCTCCCCCTAGTCAGAAAAATCAAACCAGTCTGTTTAAAGTACAGTGTAAATACAATGCAAAAGGAACCCCCCGACGCCCTCCCCAGTCTAAAACTACAGCGATCATGTCAAGGAAGATTACAGAAACACACATCATTGACTTCTTTTGTTTTAGGGTTTGGGTCCCCCCTCCCCAACCATGAAAATTTTAAGGCACATGATTGTTACAAACACATTGGCTACTAATTCACCAGTAAGCTGCTGAAATCTAGGGCTTTTGATTTTTTACACAAGAAGATTCCCTCCACTGGATTTGGGAGACTTTGCAAGCCACACACTCCAATTCTGCTGTCGCCGTCCTCTGATCTTACATCCACTCAGCCCTGAGCCGGAACAGTTTCCCCCATATGTGCGTTCCACTCAACCTGACTTGCATCGTGCACGTCAAAGACCCTAAAAGAATGCCGTGGCCCCTTTAAGGGAGCAACTGGTTTGACTGCAGCACAAACTTTTCTGGTCCACACCTCTCAGAGACTTGAATGTAGATTTCACAAAGTGGCACATGTACATCCACACAGCAGAGGCCCACTGCTAGTTCTCGCACACTCAGGCTTTTCACTTGACGACACATTATGTGTAGTGGGATCCACTCCACACAAGCAGTAGATCAAGGTGGTAGAGAGTCCTGAGCTGCCAGAATGAACTGTACTACTTCAGGCTGTGTCATATTTTAAACTATTCTGCTGGGCAAAAATACAAAAACAAAGCTTCTCTGCGAGCAGACGTAGCAGCAGAGTAGGCTGGGTTAAAAACGTTTCTTCCTAATGTACTAGGATTTCTTCTTTTAACTTCTGACCCTACTAGAATGGCCCAGGCTAGCCTGATCTTGTCTATATCTTGGAATCTAAGCGAATTGGCCTACCCAGATGTCAGACAATCAAGGAAGTCCAGGGTGGTTCTACTTGGTCCCACCTTGTCATCAGCCCCCCACACTTTGCTAGGACCTTCCAGTTTGAAGTGCATGTTTTTAAAAAATTCCAGGGAGTCTTTCAAGTGGGGCAGCCCTCCAGCTGTCATCTGAAACTGTTCCACTGGCTCTAGCACAGTGGTTCTCAACCTGGGGGTCAGGACCCCTTTGGGGGTCGAACGACCCTTTCACAGGGGTCGCCTAAGACTCTCTGCATCAGTGTTCTCCATCTGTAAAATGGATAAATGTTAGGGTTGGGGGTCACCACAACAGGAGGAACTGTATTAAAGGGTTGCGGCATTAGGAAGGTTGAGAACCACTTGAGCACTTCAAGACAACCCCCTGCATACATCAGACCCAGGTCCCTTGATGCTTTGCTTGTGTGGAGGACACATCCCCAATCAACTGTCACAGGAGGTGTGTTGTTACAGCCACTGGACACCCTACATGTCAACTGAGGCTTGCTCACCTGTTGACCTGTCAGGGTTCATATGAACAGAGGTGATGCCTACGCATGTGTGAACTCATTTGGACTTAGTGAGGGTAGAGCCCAAGGCAGCCAGAATGGAATGCACATGTCATGATGGATGTGTGAGTGGACTCTCCTGACCATCACCCTTGCAGATGAAAACACATATGAAATGCCAAGAATAGACAGCATGGATGTCTAGTTCTGAGCCATGCAATTGGCATAGAGAGGTGGCTGATGGTGTGCACTGATCAGCATAAATTTGTCCAACACTTTCAGAACCATGAAGGCTCTTTCTTCAACTTCTAAGATGCACCTCTTGATTCCCAGGCCAACATTTCATTCAAATCAACTTGGCAATTCAGAACTAGTTCCAGGTTTAATGATACTTCTCTAGAAAAACCCATAAGCATTCTAGGAGCAGGCAAAGAAAGCAACAGGCACACATAGTGAAGCCGGGATCTCTATGAACCTGATCAGCAGACAATAATAAAGCTATGATTATGGGTACTAAACCCTCTCCTGGCCTATTCTGCAAAAGAAGTTACAATATGCCAGTCTTTCTTTGGCACCTAAAATAGCTGGCATTGCCACATGCTCAAGAGCATCCAAGGGGAATAAGACACCAGTCCTGATGTTCTCAGACGTGCATGGAAGCTTTGGTGGAATGAGATGAAAACACTTTGCCAGGCAATAGTGGACAACCAAACACAGCCTTGCAAAGGTGGGAGCTCAACCAAAGATCTCAGCCATCTGTGCCTCCTAAAAACAACAGCATGGAATCCTTCCAGGAACTCAAAGCTGACCCTTTGGCAGAGCTTCCAAAGTACCAAGAAGACAATCGTCCCCCATATCTCTTGTTGAGGGAGAGAGAATCCCATCAGTGGGTATTATCCATCCTTGGGGTAAACATAATGATTCTGGGTGAAGATGTGACTACCGCCTGCTATAGTGCAGAGAATTTAAGACCACACCAAGCTGTGGAGCCTAGCCTTCATTCCACAGTAGAACATATGTTCTGCTCTGACTGGCAGTGGCTCTTTACGACCTCAAGATTAAAGATCTTTCCTGCCTGAGACTGGAGATTTTGGATACTGAACCTCGGACTTCCAACATGCAAAGCGGGTGCTCAGCTACCAAGCCTTGAACTTTTGCCGAATCCATGCACTGTACTGTGTCAGTCTATCTAGTTCAGGGATCTTCAAACTATGGCCCTCCAGATGTTCATAGACTACAATTCCCATGAGCCCTACCACTTGGCCATGCTGGCAGGGGCTGATGGGAATTGTAGTCCATGAACATCTGGAGGGCCATAGTTTGAAGACCCCTGATCTAGTTGAATATTTCCTACTCTGACTGGCAGCTGCTGTCCAGGGTCTCAGGCATGCGAAAAAAAGAGAGACCTGACACTTTAGTGGGAAGTGCCAATGACTGAATCTGGGACTTTCAGCATTATGTAGCTTGTGCTCCACCACATCCGGGATATGGATTTGTGAACAAATAAAAGAAGTCCATCGCTGTATTTTATGGAACTCAGTTCTGCTTCTGTTAGTCAAGAGGGAAGTCAGTGAATTCCTGCCCTGGGGCCTTTGGGAATTCTGCCCATTCTACCACATGAATAGATCTCACCAGACAGAGTCAACATTTTCAAGCAAACTTTCTCAGCTATGATATGTAGAAACTTGCTTTTTAAACAGAATGAGAGTAGGGGTTTCTCTTGGTAAGGAAGGGCAAGTCCAGCGGGTGACTGACCAGTCCCATTGAAGCCTAGCACAAAATCCAGCACTTTTCTAAGCTTAGTTAGAATAATGGGACATATGCCTCCGCACCCCCAGGGATTTTAGGAATATTCCCTGTACTGACTCAGGGAAGCTGATCCACATTACCTTTGGAGATTGATTAGAGATTCCTATGGCTGGTTCAAACTATGGAGAGCAAAACATGCCAGTCTTCTCAAATTACAACCACCAGAAAGCAGCAACATTAATATTATGGCCACTGGCCAATAAACATTGCCTTATTCAATCAGATCCAAAGTACGTCAAACCTGTGCTCTGTTGCCAAGGGTGGCCAACCTGATAGTCCACATAAACTTCATACTGCATTGCCCAGACCTGTTCACTCCCACCTGGATGGCCTAAGCTAGCTTGATCTCACCAGATCTCAGAAGCTAAGCAACGTCAAACCTGGTTAATATTTGGATGGGAGACCACCAGGAATACCAGGAGAAGATATTAGAAGGCAATGGCAAACCACCCCTGTTAGTCTCTCACCTTGAAAACCCTCTGGGTTGCTGTAAGTTGGCTGCCACATGGCAGCACTTGACACACTCAGACATCTACCCCACACCTATGTGGCCCGAAGCGTCTGATAATCTGGGGTTTCTGAAGACTGAGATTTATTTGAAGCCACTACGGTTAGTGGCTGGCTGTACAGAAACTGTGTGAATGGCAGAGCAGAAGAGCTGTGTTGCAGCCGGCAGGAGGCCGTTTGCCTGCCAGAAAGCTGTATCTCTTGCACACATTGTGCTGGCATGCAAAATAAACACGTGAGGTTGTCTTTACACACCCAGTGTAAAAATGACCCCTCTTCCTAAAAAAGCCCTACATCAAGATGCACAGGAAAGCTCCTTCGCCAGGGTCATGTTTCAATCTGGCCCCTGTTCGGGGTTTCAGTGACAAAGTGGTCCTTAAAAGTCTTTAAATGCACTGAGTTGAACTGCCCACTCTAGCCTGATATTGCCACATCTTGGAAGCTAAGCAGGGTCAGCCCTGGTCAGGACTTGGATGGGAGACCATCAAGGTAGTCCGGAGATGCTGCGCAGAGGAAGGCAGTGGCAAACCACCTCTGAATGTCTCTTGCCTTAAAAACCCTACAGGGTCACCACAATTCAAATGAGACTTGACAGCACTTTCCACCACCAAAGGGTCAGGGGCATCGTTCTGGCCGTACTTGTGAAGCTCCCTGTGATTGATTTATTTGCACTATGACTTCACATAGAAAGATCTTTGTTGAGCAGAGTATGGAAAGAAGCGCTGCCCAGGTCCCTGTCACACGTCCCGGCAGGTGCCTCTAAAGGTCCCCCCCCCCTCCAGGGTGCTGTGTGGTTTCCGGGCTGTATGGCCGTGTTCTAGCAGCATTCTCTCCTGACGTTTCACCTGCATCTGTGGCTGACATCTTCAGAGGATCTGAAGATGTCAGCTACAGATGCAGGCGAAATTTCAGGAGAGAATGCTGCTAGAACACGGCCATACAGCCCGGAAACCACACAGCACCCCAGTGATTCCGGCCATGAAAGCCTTCGACAATACATCCCCCCTCCGTTGGTACAAGACGCACGGATTACTAATATCAGTGGGAAATAGCAACAAGAAGCTGCAGCACACCCAAGTGACACACAGAACTAGCAGTTACGTACACAAAGAACATGTGGGGAGGAGGGGGTGTCGAGAGAGTAAGTGGTCCTAACCGAAGGGCAAGTCCAGCGGGTGACTGACCGGTCCCATTGAAGCTCCTTCGAGGAATTCCATGTTTCAGTTCGTTACAGACAGCCCATCACCGCGACTAATCTGGACCACCCAGACAGCGGCACATTTGCCTTCAGAACTGGGCCTTCTCGCCAAGGAGAGCACATTTATGTAACAAACTTCAACAGGGTTCAGACCAGATTCACAGTTGTGACATTACCCCAGGAAACCCAAAAATGATGATACCAAGAATTCAGGTTGCAAGAAGGAGGTCAGGCCAGACCAGTGGTCCAACCAAGTCCAGATAGATGCCACCAAGAAGCCATAAGCAGGGCCTAAGCGCAACTGTCTTTCCAGTTGCTTGCCGGCAGCTGATATTTTGAGGTATGCTGCCTCGGAAGCTGGCAGTTCTATTCAGCTATCAGGGCTAATAGCCGTCAATTCACCAAGAATTCAGCTCTTCTCCTTTTAAAGCCATATTTGCCAGAATTATGTAAGAAATTCTTCAATCGTTTATTGTACTACAGCACTTCTCAAGGAAGAGGCTATGACCATTGAAATGGTTTGAGCAGGCTGTGCATAATCCACATCTAAACACAGCAAAATGTGGCAGCTTAAATTGATTATGCAAGTCAAAGCAAGTCTATTTGGGTTCCACAAGTCATTGGTCAGGGCCAATGAGTGCTGAGCGGAGCAGCAAAGTGCCTTTGTCCAACTAAAGAAAGTACAACAGTCTTTCCTCTCTTTCATAGTAGCATTTATACTTTGAAGTCACAGCCTGGGGAGCCTTGGAAAGTAGAGGTGCCCACACACCAAACTCAGTCAGCCACTTCTGTGCTCCACAGCCAATCCAAGCCTGTTCCTGGCAATCTTCCCCTTTTGTTTGCCACCTTCTCTCGTTTCCTAACCTCCCAATGGCACTTGGTCCCCCCCCCCCCCCCCAATAACTGACCTGCAACAAGGTATCAGGAAGGGATTCTGACGTCTGAAAGGCACAAGAGCCTTGGGACAGTCAGAAGGAAACGGCGGCAGCACGATAAGAAATGCCACTGAACGTAAGCGTCTAGACAGGGTTTTTTTTCCCCCAGTGGCATTTTGGCTCCCAGTCCTTTGGTAAATAACAGAGAGTAACAGAACTGGGCACAGACTGATGCCGGGATGATCTAGGCCTTCCTCTCACATGGGCCTATTAAACTACAAAGCAGACTCAATTGGCTATT
This sequence comes from Sphaerodactylus townsendi, assembly GCF_021028975.2. NCBI lineage: Eukaryota > Metazoa > Chordata > Lepidosauria > Squamata > Sphaerodactylidae > Sphaerodactylus > Sphaerodactylus townsendi. Next base: position 45,473,474 of record NC_059437.1, read on the forward strand.
ATTGGCAGACAAGCTTTTTTTAAAAAAAGAAACCCTTTGTATACAAAAAGAATTACACAAGATTCTTAAAGATGGTATAAAAGTGTTTGGCATTAACAGCCCAGTTAAAAGGATCTTCACTGATCAATAGTAGAAGTATGAAAGAGCACCATTGTTAGAAGCTAGAGAAGGTTTTGATCTGGATTCAAACTCTTTGTTGTTTAGATGCAAAGACACCCCCAGTTAGAATCCAAAGAGAGCAATTGGCCTTCAGTTCTCTTGGCCAGCTCAGCCTCTCTCTTATTGGTCATCGTGACCTTCTTTTGATTCAAATTGCCTCTGCTTTCTTAAAGGCCCAGAAGTAACCCCAGTAGAATGACTGAGATGGCAAAGGGTGGGGAACGGGTTGTATCTGCTTGTGTCTGTACTATACAAATTTCTAAATAGCTTCTGGCACCGGTCTTTCCCTGAATTGATGCAAAAAGAAAATGCTTTCCAGCCACAAACTTTACTTACATAGTTTTGGCAACCTATTTTCTGCACAACAATATATAGATATAGGTATATATTTATATATGTAATTCATGTCAAATTTTATTTTCTTTATACTCCAGAAGATACAAAGCTCTTGATGCTTACTTTTTTTAAAAAGGATTTTTAAATTTTTTTACAAAAAAGTTAGATGTTTAACTAATACAGTAAATTTTTTTGTTTCATTTTTATCTCCCCACCTCCCCGCCCTTATCATTTTAAATTATAAAGGAAACAGCAGGCACTAAAAAAAAAAAAAATTATCCAAAATTAAATTTACTGGATTCAAAAACATGTGCTTTCCAGTCACATCATAAGTGAATGTGGCAACCAACCAATTTTAGTGGAAGAGAAACAGAGGGCAAGAGAAAGAGTTGGCAAATGTTGTGAATGAGTTTTTTTTACAAAAAAAATCAGAACCCTCCTGTCATTTCTTGTCTATACCAGACCAAATCCTAAATTAACGTGGTTAAAGCACAAAGAATCACTGTATACTGTATAGAGGGAAGAAAAGGGATATGGTTAAATCCACCAATGGCCAAAGTCTTCTACCAAGACTCATGTGACAAAGAAACTCTGGAGAAGATTTTGCTCATAAGTGGGAAATCGTCATTTCTCAATTGTGAATTACAGACTAAAGAATCCACACCTGTGACTTGAAGAAAAAAAACATGTTACAATTCCCTTTGAAACACATTTTGTTAATATTCTAGTCAAAACCATAGAAGCAGTCCAGCAGTGGGTGATTATTTGAACATCAAAAATAAAATCTGAAGCGTGCAGTTGCATTCCAATCACATCCCCTTAAAACAAGGACACTTCCACGTTGTTCAAATGTTATGGCAAACAGAACCTGCCCCAAGGCACTGGAAGTTCAGTTGCCATGGACTGAACACTGACATGCTGAAAATTAAGAAGGGAGGGAAGGACTCCCCCTCTTTCTAACACATCATGAATGTCAGAATCAAGGAAAAGTCAATCTGCTCCAGACTTGTCTGAGGTTTCTGAATGAGGACAGCAAAAAAACCATGGATGAACCATTTATATGTTTGGAAGTACAAAAAACAAGAGCCATTACAGAAGTCAAAAAGGCAGAAGAATTGTACACCAGGTTGCAGTGACGGTAGAGAGAGCACAGTGTTATATTGCTCCCGTCAGTTTCGACTACCACATTCCGAGCCATTCAACCAAGATTTTCCCCCCCTTTCTTCTTTCAACAAATCCCAACAAACAACTCAACACTTCCACTCTTCCCAAAGAATAAAACCTCAATGATTAGGGCACAAAAAATAATCGGAATTGCTATTTTTTTTTAAAAAAAAATTCACAGTTCAAAAATAAGAAAAGGAAGAAAAAAGTGCTATTTCTCATGACTACCGAGGATATACTTTTGAATGTTTTTGCAGTTTCTCCTTCGCTCGCCTTTTGATTTCCTTCCCCATCTCGTGACCTTCATTTCGTACTTGGCACCATCCACTTAGAAGAGTCAGCTAAGAACCTAATCTGTTAGACGTAAGCATGGATTTTGATTCTGCCTTCTCCGGTGGGAAGGGGCTGTCAGCCAGGAATGTAACAGCCCGGCTTGTAAGGCAGGTTGCTCAAGGCCTGCCTGATGGAGACCACCCGGCCCCCCACGCACCCCACGGAATCCGCAGCCTGTTTGGTTCCACCGATGCAAAAAACAAATGCAAGGCCCTCTGAATCCGAATGGCAGTGATGAGTAATGAGATCCTGTGTGTTGATTTCTTCTTTTAGTTGAGGAAATAATAATTATAAAACAAGCGGCTGGACTTTAGCCCTGAAAAAAAGGAAAGTCAGAACCAATTAATACAGAGAAGGGATTTGGGGGGGTGGGGGGATTTGTAACTGTGCAGTCCATGCTGACTTCCCCTCCTTTAATAGGGGTGATCACCACAAATTGCCTCTTTCCGAACTCCCCAAAGGACACACACACACACACACACACCCGCCAAGAGTTGTGTGCACCTTCTAGTTCTCTGGCTCCAAAGCTCCAGCAATGATCATGCACGTACTCTCTCGTACTACTTCTGGTGTGGTTTGAGCTCTATGTGAATTGAGAGCATCCCCTGCTGCTTAAGCAGACGTTCTGAGGTGCGTGCTTGGTTTGTGCAGGGATGCCAGCGCATCACTTCTTCTAGGACTGTCACACCCTCGCCAGCCATCTTTCGACCATGGGATACCCCTGAAGCAGCATTCAGAACCTCTTTAAACATCAGGAGAGCAAGACTGGAGTCCGGGTTGTACCATAAAGGCCAACAAAGCTTCCAGTGTGTGAGCTTCTGAGAATGGAAGAAGTAGGAACGGAGATCCCTGACCCCTCTATTCCAGCCAGAAGGTCAGAAAGGGGCTGCAAAGATTTATTAGTCACCATTCTTCCTTATGGAAGTCAAGGCAGCTTACAAAAACAAAGTAAAACAGATCAAATGAAATATGTTAAAACCATAAAACCAAAATGTAAAATCACGATTTAGGACTGTTACTAAACTTAATCAAATTCAGTCCTAAACCAAAATGTATTCAACTGTCTCCTAAAGATCCAAAGTGTGGGGGGCCAGGTATGCCTCCCTGGAACAGTCGGGGTATCAAGGTGCAATGCAAAATGTCATCCGTTTGATCTGAGAAGGGGGGAAATGCTTAGGGAGAGGGAAACCACCATTTGCAGGGAGAGAAGAAATCCCATGTCCCTATTTAGTCCGGGCATGTGTGTGGGCCCATTGCTCTGAATTTGTAGAGTTCAGCAATCTAAAGCTCAGTTGTAATCTTCCCTTGAAACTTTTCTTTGAGGACTTGAGCTTGTTTGGAGGTTCTAGCAGGGGAGCGCAGCTATCGTATACCCTTGACCGAAGAACGGTACACTCCTTCTATCTGGGATGGTCATCCTCTTCCACCGAGCGCACAGCTTCGGGAGGGATGCACATGGAGCGGTGAGGGAGATAGGGGACACCCGCCTAGCCAGCCAGATCAGCCGAATCAACCCTGGCGATCAATGGGGTGACAGATGTGGCAGCCAGATCGCCCTCACATCCTCTTTGAGGACTTCTGTTCTTAGATCAGCAATGGACTACCCTGGGCCCTTTCTGCACAGCAAATTTAAAGAAGGTTGCAGGCAGGATACATGAACCATCCTCGCCCCGGGCTGTTCGCATGGCTGGTCGTCCTGTGGACAACCAGTGCATCGGCCAGGGCAGGCGCCTTTGCACTGAGGCATGTCTTGTTTTTTTTACTTACCTCCCACCAATGTGCAGCTATGCAGGCAGGCATACATGAACCCCCAGAGACTTGCTGACGCCTCATGTCCCCAGAAGTGCCTGTGTGGCTCCGTAGATGGGAGCCGGGAGGTAAACGAAAAGGGGAAAACGCAGCCACATAATGCACCACTTGCCAGGCAGTTTTGCTTGGCTGCGGCTGCGAGGCGCATTAAAACAAAAGAATTGCAGATAGTGCAATTCTTGAAAAACCCAGGGGGGGAGGGCAGAGCAGACTCACGTTAGGAGCGGAATCTGTGCGAAGTACCCCCCCAACACAGGTTTTATCCCACCCTTAACCCGTGTTAATTGACCCATGCAGAAAGGGCCCTGGAAGGTTAAAATGTTCTCCAGTGCATCCTGACCCCCTTCTTTGCAATCCCCCTCCCACCTTCTGACTGGGTTGTAAGGGCTCAGTGACCTCCATTCCCACGTGAAACTGATGAAGGAAGGCTTTGAAAAGAGGCCAGAAAGCTCCTCCAGGTCCCCAAAGGAGAGGCAAACAGACTAAAAATGAAGCAAGTAAATAAGATATGAAAGTGAGATATGAAAAAAATAGTGAGGGGAGTCCAAGTATGAAACTACAGGGCCTCACATATGAATTTCTCTGATATATTTCAAGGCACACTCTCCAGCCACTCATACTGGTTATCAGGTGAGAATTTAAAATCAGAATAATCAGAATGGTTAAAATTGCACAGGTGCCTTGGTGTGCTACTCAACGGGGAAGGAGACGTGCATTTTAAAAATGTCCACCACTGTGGAAGAGAGTTTTAAACTGCTGTTAATTTTGGTTTAATTATTCCTCAGCAGGACTGCCTCTTTGAAAGTTTATTTTTAAAAATTAATTCACGTGTGCCCAGAGATAGATAGATAGATAGATAGATAGATAGATAGATAGATAGATAGATAGATAGATAGATAGATAGATAGATAGAGAGAGAGAGAGAGAGAGAGAGAGAGAGAGAGAGAGAGAGAGAGAAATCTGATGGTCCAAGGCATGCATTATTAATTCCGATCACACCTTGAACAGTCAGCTGATTTAGAACTTTCAATAAGAAGCAAAACTTTTTGAGAGAGCGGGAGCAAATGTGTGATTTGAGAAAAAGGGGGAATTGGGCCATCAATCAAAAGGAAAAGGAAAGAAAATACCCACAGAGCAGTAGTTTGGCGCTGCAATGGCCATGGACGTTTCCCACAGCTGCTTACCAGCACATTTGAGATCACAGCACACGTGCAGCCGGCCTGGCTTAGGGGCCAAAGCATGAATCTGACTTTAGAAACCTATGTTCAAATCCTCATGCGAGAAGGAAGTGGTTCTATCAAAGTGAGGCAGGATGACAGTGATCGAACGCAGCCAGTCCTAAGTGGGAAGTCAACTGGGGACTAGAGTGGACATGGGCCACGGATTGGCAGAAGTGGGAAGTGCCACTCAAGTGCCACTTAGATTCCAGGTGAAACCAGCCCCTTTTCGATTTTTCCTTGAAAATAAAAATCATAGGAGGATGCTTTCATTGGCTTGTAGTAACACCCTGCCATCTGCTGTCTTAGAGGCAAATTCAAGAAAATCCCCTATGAACAGAGGCTCTGTGGTTGCTCCCTGGAAGAAGTGGATTTGCTTGAACACAAGTGCCCCTGATATGATAAGCTTAGAGAAGAAACCCTGGGGCCTAACTTGACTGAATGGGTTGGAAAAGATAACAACAGGAAACTGAACAATTTGCTGTTGGGTAAGGACCAAAGGATTTCCAGTAATGTAGCTCGGTTTTGTGTTTTAATAAATAAATACAGGAAAGCAAGTGGATAAGAGACCATCAGTTCTTTTAGATGAATGTTCAAATAAGTTCTATTTTATATTTTAACTTTTTACCTCTTTGTTTGTAAAAGTTTGGCATTCGGCCTTCTATGAATTATTTTATTACTGGTTGTTAACCATAAATAAAGATTCATTCATTCACTCAAATATGGAGGAAATAAAAAAGGAATAAGACATGGCTCAGGATCAGAAACAGGGGTTGGGAGCAAAGCTTGAAGTGTCAGTCCACGATTGGACAGGCAAACCGCTGCATGGGGCAAGTTTACCTGCAGGGTTGGTGGGTCTGAAGATTGATCCTGTTCCCTGACTTACCTCCTGCTGCTTGGATTACTACCTGCTTGGGCTGCCCTTGCTAACAGGCTGCAGTGGTGTTATGCACAGACGACAAAGTTTCAATATTCAAGAACTGTTAGGGCTGTCAGGATGCAGTGCTTAGAATGAACACAGCCCTGACAGCCCTAACAGTTTCCATCCTCTAATGCACAGGTGTCAAACTCGCAGCCCTCCAGATGTTATGGACTACAGTTCCCATCATCCCCCGCCAGCATGATGCTGGCAGGGGATGAGGGGAACTGTAGTCCATAACATCTGGAGGCCATGAGTTTGACACCTGTGCGTAATGGATCAGAGCTATGGCAGGGTCATTCCTAAGGAAAGCACTGTAGCTCTGCTAAGAGGCTTCTCAAGGGGGATATGTTAGCAGTTGGAGAATATGTTATCCTCCAAAAGTAAGATTGGCTACTGATCTTATACTCTTTTTTTGGAGAATCATGACAAGATTAACAGATCCCCCCTGAAAGAATTTTGGGAAATTTAACTGAAAAATAAAATATATCTTTGCTTTATTTTGCTCCAACAGCTCTGGCCTTATTTTTTATCTCTAGTTTGGCCCTGAGCCAAGGTTCCCATTTTGGCTGCTGTTCAAGGTTCCCACAATGGCTGCTGTTCAGCTATTGTTGTCCAGCCATTGGCAACGCCATCCAGCTCAGAGTTACTCCAGTCCAAAATCACTGACTTCAAGTGGAGTAACTCTGCAACTGGATTGTACTGGCCATGCATTTCCATCTAACACAGAGAGTGCCGGGCGGGGAGAGTGTCTTTGTTTTTCTTAATGAAGAGTGAGGAGAGATAAATTTGACTCCTCCATGTACTTTACCTCATGGTACTCCAAGGATGAAAGCTTTTTTCCCTCTATAATCCCAGCAGTTATTCTGGCTAGTGGGGTTGCCAGCGCCATGTTAGGAAACATCTGGAGATTCGTGTGGTGGAGCCTGAGGATGGCAGGATTTGGGGAGTGGACGGACATCAGTGGGTATAATGCCATGGGGGCCATGCCAGCAGGGGCTGATGGGAATTGTAGTCCATGAACATCCAAAGCACCAGAGTTAGATACCTCTGATATACATTAAACAACATACACATACGAGCCATTTTCTTAAATTGTCTGCTTCAGCCTGTAAAGGAACTAGGTAGCTAGAGAGAGCACGCAGTGATGCAGGTCATGCACAAAAAGTTAATCACAAGCACCAATTACCACAAAAAGAACCTACCATGCATGCAAATTAGACCCAGGAGTCAACAGGCTGGGGTTTAGGGTCACGGGCATCCACCAGAGTCACCGAAGCCCTGTTACTCCTGTTAAGGGTTTTCCTATTTGTGTCATTCTGCAGCAAACAGGGTGAGGCGTTAAAAAGGCAAAACAGAGCCGATTAATCCAACAGACAAACAAACAAACTCGGCAGTTCAAAAGGGTTGCAGGGAAGCATTAGTGCAGATTGAGAGAGGGAGACAGAGAGATTCAGCAACGGCGCCGGCGAGCGTCAACCCAATCCAACTGTGGCTAATGAAAAAGTGAGGCTCGCTATAGCGGAGTCAAGGGATTGCAAACCACTTGGAAATCAACACACACTTCACTTTTTGATTTGGGGTACGGTGTATGCCTTCAGAGCAGGGGGACCATTGTTGCTTTTCCTGTAGTACTTGTTGCTACCTTGTCTAGAGAGCAAACCATAAATGTGATCTGAGCCTATTACCTGGGAGGGCCAATATATATATGAATATATGTGTGTGTGTGTGTGTGTGTGTGTGTGTGTGTGTGTGTGTGTGTGTGTGTGTGTGTGTATATATACACACACACACACACACACACACACACCTCCCATAGGAAATACTGTCAGCTTAGGCAGATATTGAGCATTATATGTCCTGAGCTCTCATATTCTGAGTTACACAACATTAATTTGAGATGACACGTGTCTCTCATTCCCACCCCACCCCCACAACAGAATTAAGTGCCAGTTTTGGCAACTGATGACATTTTTTTCTAAGTTTTGTGGCAAGATCTAATAATCAGAATTAGTACAATCCATTTTCTTTCCTGCTTGTACCTCTGGGTTTTACCATCCTCCCGCTCCGCCCTCCTTTGCATCTCCCCCATCAAACTACTATCAGAATTCAAATTCTTGGTTTTCTCATGTTTTCCTCCATGAGCCAACTTTAGTGTAGGCTGGGGTAAAAATTGTGGGTAACAAGAAACGTATTCACACTCTAATGAACTGAGTGGTAGCGTCTCTAATAATACCAACCAAATAATGTGCTAAATAAACTCAATTTTATAAATGCCAAACCTCATTGGTGATGCAACTTAGCATTATGCCTTATATAAATAACCTTATAAATTTCTACATTCCAAGTCCATATATACTTTACCACAAATAAATCTGAGAGAACAGTCAGTAATGTAACATGTAGAAAAATCTTCAAAAGCTTGCATATAAGTCTTAGAAAGTCCTCCGTCCTTTTTATAAGAGGCTCTTGATGCAAAAATAATCTTTTCCGAGTAGCACCAGCACACAATAAATTTACCACCGGAGCATAAGTCTTTGCAAAGGTACTCAATCCTTGTGGGGTAAAAATTGTACCATTAATTGTCTGACTTCCCTCAAAAACCTGTTCAGATAAGTGCTGCTATATGGGTGTGAATGTGCTGGGGAGATCCACTAATTTATTTACTGTATATACTCGCGTATAAGCCCACTTTTTCAGCACAGTTTTTGTGCCAAAAAAGCTCTCCTTGGCTTATACGCGGCCACCGCCACCCCCCTCATTCCCCTCATTCCCCTCACTCACTCACTCACTCACTCACTCACTCACTCACTCACTCACTCACTCACTCACTCACTCACTCACTCACTCACTCACTCACTCACTCACTCACTCACTCACTCACTCACTCACTCACTCTCACCCACCCACCCACCCACCCACTGATCTTTTCCTTTCTTAAGATTGCTTAAGCAATCTTTGGAGCATTGCACTTTTAAGAGAATGATAGAGACACCCTGTCTGAGCGGCAGCTTCCCTGGAGCCACGCCTTCAGAGCTGGCCGGGGAAAGGAAAAGGTGAGTGGCTTAGGGAAAGGATGGGCGGCGGTGGGCAGGAGCCTGCTGGCCCCCACATAGGCTTGTGCCCAGCGTCTGGGGTTGCTGCTGTGGGGATCCGGGAGGCGGCAGGGGGAGCAATCAGGGTTGCTTCCTTGCTTCCTTGCAAGCAAGGAAATGCCAAATAGAGCAGTCGTCTGCTTTTTTGGTTTCCTTGCTTGCAAGCAAGGAAACTCCAAAAGCAGGTGAATGCTCTGTCCACCGTTTCTTTGCTTGCAAGCAAGGAAACACCAGAGCAGCCAAGGGGATCCAAGGGGAGCAAAGGCTGCTGTGGGGATCCAGGAGGCGGCAGGGGGTGGGAGTGATCCGGTGGGGAGCGGGCGCCCCGACTCTTCCCTGCCCCCACCTACTTTGGAGTTACCACCCTCAACTTATACGTGAGTCAATAAGTTTTCCCAGGTTTTGGTGGTAAAATTAGGTGCCTCGGCTTATACACGGGTCGGCTTATACACGAGTATATACGGTATCTGTTATCCTGGTGCCATTCTCGTCCCAGTTCTCTCTGCAGTTCGCTAGTCTGTCATCCAAACAGTGCTCAGCAGATTTGTGTCTTGCTCCCCCAAAATAAAATTGCAAACAGCAATGAACTACTAACCAAGCTTTTCGCTTCATGCACACATACTGGAAAACTGTAAAGAGCTGTAAATTCTCACGACTGACACCATGAAAAAACCCCATAAGGGCAATCTCACAGTAGAGTTTTTTTGGGGATTGGATTTATATCCCCCTTTTGTCTCCTGCACAATCTTACAATCTCCTTGCCCTTCCCCCCTCACAACAAACACCCTGTGAGGTGGGTGGGGCTGAGAGAACTCCGTAGAGGTGTGACTAGCCTAAGTTCACCCATCTGGCATGTGTTGGAGTGCGCAGGTTAATCTAGTTCCCCAGTTAAACCTCCACAGCTCAAGTGGCAGAGCGGGGAATCAAACCCGGTTCTCCAGATTAGAGTACACCTGCTCTTAACCACTACGTCACTGCTGCTCTCATGAGGCTTCATGTTAACTCCCGTGCAAAAACATCTGCCACTTGAGTATAGTGTTAAGATTTGAAGAGGTCCCAATCGTTGCGGTAAAATGGTAGGGAGGGCTCCTCATTGTTGCCAGAATCAGATGCTCCACATATTGAAATGCCCAGCATTTCAGAAACATGGGCTGTCCCCACTCAAGGAATTTTCCACACATGGAAAATACAAAGCAAGTCTCATGGAGTAAAGAAGAACCTTCACATGGTATGTTCATTCCAAGTATGATTCCTGGCATTCCTGGGGCTTTCATCTGTAGAAAAAAACAGCCAACCTGTTTTCCTCCAGTTTCAGGGGAATATTTGGAACAGCTGCAGGACACTCTTTCAGTTGCCACAAGAGGAAAGGGAGAGGAGCTTGATTTTTTTTTCTATTTGGTTTTGTTTTATTGCTGTGAACTGCAGCAAGAAGTTCTGGCAAGGAGACACACACATTTTTCCAAACAAACAATAATCCTGAGAATCCAGGATTTGAAACGCAGAGTCTCACCCGTTCCTGCCACCTCTGGATGGACAGTTTACTTTTTTTTAATGGTAGCTCCTGGAAGACTGAATCCAGCCCACTCCTGATCTATAGCAGAATGTCTGTGCAGGTGCAGTCACACACTTTATAACAAGAAAATGCCGGGATGAAAAGGGACTGAGGTCGAATCCCCACTACCGTCTTAGCCAGGTTTCAGAACACAAACTAACCAGGTTTGAGATCGTTTGTGTTCTGAAACCTGGCTAAGAGGTAGTGGGGATTCGACCGGAGAGATCATCCCTCAAACCTGGTTAGTTTGTGTTCTGAAACCTGGCTAAGACGGTAGTGGGGATTCGACCTGAAAGGAACCACCACCACTTCCAGTCAAGCAAACATAAGTTCCTCGAGAGATGCCCTCAACCACTGTTTCTAGGGGTGGGGGTGGGGATCCCCTACTTCCTGCCTCTATTGCTCATAGCCGCTTGGGAGGGAAACCGCAGCATCAGCTGTGGTACCATGTCACTTCCAGTAAAAAACAAATGTGGCACAGGGTAGCTCTAGGAATCGCTGGAAACTATGGGTTTTACCATACACTTTCCAAATGTTCCTAGAGTTACCCATTTCAGCTCTGGGGTTTTCTTTTTTAACAAGAAGTGACATATCCATGCCCACATCCCTTCTGCCCTACTTCCACCTACGAAGCAGGCCTGGCATTGTCAGGGGTCAGGGTCATCAGGCATTGACCAACGCCCATGCCCCAGCAACTGGCTCCCTATCAGCTTCTAGAGTTCCCTGGGTCTGCTTCTTATTTTTCTCGCTCTTTCTGATTGTTTGCTGGCCTCTCAGAAGGAGTGAAAGAGCCAGAGGGCACAGGAGAGAAGGGGGAGTGGGAGTTGCCCCTCATTGTACCCTCTCTCTCTTGGTGAAACTAAGCAAGAGAAGACAAATGTGGGTTATGATAAGGAAGAAATGGGCCTACAGAAAGAAAAGTCACAGAGAGGCGGAGCATTCATGGGGATATGTGGGGTCACATGCCCCCGGGCGCACGGCAGCTGGTTGCGTGGGGGCCCCCCGGAGAATTGCCCCCATGCCCCTCCCCTCGGGCTCACCCCGCTCCACCGGGTTGTTTCTGCAGGAGCAGTCTGGCTGGGCAGGGCCGAGAGGCGCCCAGCAGCAGCCCAGCCAGGCTACGGTAAGTGGGGCGCGGGGGCGGTGGGCGGCCAAAGCAGGTGTTGCCCCGGGTGCCATCCCCCCCACGCCTCTGCAGAGAGGGCATCCCATGCAACAAACCCCTAAAAACTTCAGGAGGCCCTTCTGCAAAAAGCTGCTGAGGTTCCCACACCCCTTTCCTGGACCAAAATTGCTGACAATTAAATCCCATTGAGAGATATTAAGTCCATGTTTACGAGACAAGTTCATTCAGGATGCTCTGGGCAGATGGTTTTGAACAACATCTTCCTTGCAGGGCCAGCCACGTGGGCCACTGAAATCTCGTCACCCGCTGCCTGAGCCATAATCCTCACCCCGGCATTTGACTGCACTGGCCCAGTCAAATTCCATGAGTCAAGCTGAGCAAGGGGGCAAGAGGGCAGTGTGTCTCACGGTCACGGCAAAAGCTGGAAGATTCTTCAGCGCAGGCCTGGCTAAATACAGCATCCAGCTTATTGGATTTGTCGCCGAAGGGATCACGAGACAATGGATTACATTAACAAGGCAGGCAGATAAAGTCTCTGACAAGGAGTGAGGCTCAAACAATCCTTTCATGGCCAAGACAAAGGGAGGAAAAATAATCCGCTTGGGGCCCCGAGTAAAAGCAGTGGCTAATAAACTGCAAGGGCAGAAGGGGTGATTGAAAGGACAGGAAATCCAGGTTTCGGAGAGGACAGAAAAAGCAGCAGAGAAAGGGATTCCTCCAGGTGGAAACTGAAAAGTGCCCAAAGCCGCCAGCCAAAAAAGTACCATTTCTTAATGCAGGACTATTTGAACTAAGGGTAAGCCAATGGATTCGGCGTATTGGGTTGCATGGATTGCAGCCTACGTAAGTGGGGCTTCCGAACAGTAGCTTCCGAACAGACCAAAGGGCAAAGAGGGACTGGCACGATGCCACATACGTTGTGACAACCACACTGCTGACTGCCAGTGTTATGGGCAGGGACATCAGAAGAGAAAGGTGCTCTCCTGTACACGTGTCTGATTACGTATCATGGATCACAGCAGAATCTGTGAGAAGCTGCCATGTATATATGCCACCAGTCATTTGTCTTGTGTTGGAGAACAAGCAAGTTGAAAGAGACCTGTTATAGGTGGGGCACCAGTTGCACAAAGTATTTGTATGTTTGTTTTGTTCAGGGTTCTAACCAAAGGAGACAAAGGCTGCTTTCACACACACTGGATAATGCACTTCAGCATCCAGTTGCAAGCAACTGCTGAAGTGCATTGAAAATGCAGTGAAATTGCATTATCCAATGTGTGTGAAAGCATCTAGAGAGAGAAAGGGATGGAGAGAGACAAAGAGAAGAAAAGAGGGGCAAAATGAAGAAAAATAATCTGAAAACAATAGGGAAGGGAAGTAAAATAGAAGTACATTTCAGACACAATGGGCACTTCCGCACGTGCAGAATAATGCACTTTCAATCCACTTTCACAATTGTTTGCAAGTGGATTTTGCTATTTCATACAGTAAAATGTAGCTGCAAAGTACATTGAAAGTGGATTGAAAGTGTATTATTCTGCATGTGCGAAAGTGCCCAATGTGAAACGATGATTAGTTAACTGTGTGGCTCCAGGATCGGGCTCACAGACCATTATTCAAACCCCGGTTTGTCTCAACCAACACTGGCTGCATTGCCTTCATTCTTTCCACTGTGTATTCCACAAATACCTAGCTGGTATTCCAGCATTCAAGGCAGTACCAGTTTATTAAGCCAACAGTCCGTTGTCTAAACACAGTTAAGATCCACCGTGATTAATAAACCAACTTCAGACCTTGGCTTTAGATCCTGGTTTGACCTATCTGAACTAGTCATAGCTGGGCTTGCCTGCTGATTATCACACTAACTGTAGTTACTTTAATTAAATCACGGTTTCATACGAGAGGTGAACTGAGCCTGATTAAGGAAGGAAAACATGGAGTGAAGGAAAGACAAGGGCACCTCTGATGGAGTTAACAAGCGGTTGCTTGGAGCTCAAGGAGTTGAAAAGACTGAAGACTACAGCTCTGGAATCCTGGCTATGTTGTAGCACAACTTTTGTGGCCGTGTTGCAAATATGGGAGCGTGTATAAATGATGGATATGTAGGGCATAGTATGCGCTGCACATAGTTCTGCACAGACAGTTCCACATGTTCCACTCCTTCTCACCACATGGGAGCAAAGGTGCTTGAAGTGACTATTCTCAGCACGAAGTCTCCTGAACAGCTATAGACCTGGGGGGTGCAGTTGGTTTCTAGTAGGCACTGAAAGCAACAGAACAACAGCAGCTAAATGACACATGCCTTTGCATACAAACGGCTGTTAGGAACTTCAACACCGCAAGGCAACTCCTGGAATGAATGGCAGACCTCTGGTCATGGGCACCAGGTCCTCAAGGCCAGCCATGTTCCCCAGATCCACACAAGGAAGGGGGAAATGAATTCCAGCAGGACTCAGAGGCTCCTTCCGCACATGCAGAATAATGCACTTTCAAACTGCTTTCAGTGCTCTTTGAAGCTGTGCGGAATAGCAAACAGCTTGTGAAAGTGGTTTGAAAACGCATTATTTTGCGTGTGCGGAAGGGGCCAGAGTGAGCAGAAGATACAAAGGGTTGCTCTGGATCTCTAAGGAGGAGTTGGTGGGAGAGTAGCCAAAGTGGCAGGGATCAATCAAGATGGTCTTCTTAAGGTCAAAGGACTACGAAGGGAAAATAGAGGCTCCTTGAGAGAAAATCTGTGTTTTAGGCACCTCTCAGGAGCCCTTGTGGTCCCCCTTGGAAGAAAAACCCAGGCATCCCTGTTCTCTCACAGACTCTGACCAGGAGAAGACTGCACAGATGGATACAACAGTATTGCTCAGAATTCATTCCTGAAGTAAATCACTACATCTGCTTTTTATATTGGGGTACCAACTTGTTAGGAAGTTCCAGTTCCTAATTGGAGGGGCTGGGATGAGGTTAAGTGAACACATTTGATCCCTGAGGCTGGAACGGGACAGAAAATAACACTCCAGCAAACCAAAAACAAGAGTGACACGAGGTGACAGGCAGATGGTTTCTGAAGGAGTCATGACTTCGACCATTCAAGCAACTGGCCGAGGATGTTCCAAGAGAGGTCTCTCAGCCTCCTTATATAGGCTTGGCAAAGAATACCGAAAACTCCTGCCTTACAAATCTCCAGCATTGCTACAGTCAAAGGCAAACTGGGATACCAAGTTAAGGAAACACATTTCCCTCCACTAGATTCCCTCCAAATCTGCTTCTTCCCAAATGGGTGATGACGCACACCTGCCCTGTTTACCACACACCCCGAGTCATGCCCTTCAACGGTAGTAACAACACAAGAGAAAATACCCACTCAGGAGGACACTGCTTACTTTTAAAGGTTCTTTCTCTGATGCATCTCCCATATGGTCATTGGCTTTGTACTTCCGCTCTTTTTCCCGGTGATCAATGGTGGAGTAGCCATCTGTGAAGAAATGACACGTGACCCATGAGGGAAGATGCTGCATCAACAACATGGCAGCACAAATGTGTGTTTGTTCTACTTCGCCAGTCAGAGTAGAGACAAAGCTCCCCCCCCCCCAAAAAAACCCCTAGCCATACTTGCTTCCGCCACAAAGGGGAATATAGGTATTTCCCCCAGTTGTAATGTTTTCCCTCAAAGCCCCAAAAGCAGTGCCTGGCAGCCCACTGAAGCAAGAGTCACATTTCTCGCTTCCAGCATGGGCCTTATTTGCTTCCTGAGGTGACAGAAAGGGATATATCACTTCAGGTGGGAAAAGTCACATTTATAATCCTCCCTCATCAAAAACACTCCCTGCAAAACCCCCCGAGAAGATTAGATGGAAAGATTCTAGTTTAACTGTTTTCATGCTGTTGTAATTTTCATCTTACAAAGGATTATAAATATAGGGGAACATTCAATGCGCTTCAGTCTGACACATTATAGTTTATTCTACTGCCTGAATGCTCTGCCCACCTCATTACTCCTCTAGCTTGAGGAATGGTACAGGCCTCGGTCTGTTGCAGCCAAACCAACAAAAAGTCCTGCGGCACTTTCAAGATGAACCAGTGCATTGTGGCATAAACTTTCATGGGCCAGAGCCTACACTGGTACATCAAAATTCATCCCGTTATCTGATGTGATGTTCATGCACCACACCACGGAGTATCCTGGAGTTCCAGAGGGGTCTTCTTATCCAAGGAATTGTCCAAGGGTAAATCTGCTTAGCTTCTGTGATTGAACTAAGCGCAGCAGCTTCAGACCAGTTTCTGGATGGAGAGGGAGGGAGAGGGGGGGAAAGAACCTCAGTCCCATCTCGGGAAATAATGTACTGCCTCCAAGATCCAGAAAGCTTGTCAGAATCTTGTTATCCTTTGGATTGAGGATTAATGCCCGCTTTGGAGGAAGACCATTCTCCGCTAACCACAACGAACACCAAAAAAGACGGTGAAGGAGATGAGTCTGTTAATGGAATATGTCCCCTTTAACAGAATTGAGGGGCCTAGGGGTCAGGCTGAAGCCACTCTGCTTCTTCTCATGAACACAGGGTGTCCTTCTTTGTTACACCACTAAGGACCAGTCTCAGGGCTGGGTCACTGAACAAGTCGACCCACAAAAATGTTTTGGGGACCCACAATTTGAAAATGGAGGCCACATGGCAGGTGGCAGCGTACTTGATTTGTGCCTACTATGTGCCTTCCAGATTTGGCCTGCTGCTGTTCTACCTAGGTCAAGTCAAGGCATACATTGTCTCTTTGAACAATGCCACCTGGCCTGTTTGAGGTGGCAAACTTCTTCCAGCTGGCCCCGTCCATATTTTCAGCTCTGCTCCTTTGGGAGGAGTTTCTTCATTTCTTTGCACCTGCAATCCTCCTTTGGAGTTAGACTTTGAGGTAGCTACCCCTTTACTGCCCCTTGTTGAATTTTATTCATATATTTACTTTGCTAATATCCTGCCTTACTCCCAGTGCGGACCCAAAGAGGCTTATATTGCTCTCCTTGCCTCTACTTTATCTTAACTTTTCTGTGAGGCAGGTGAGGCTGAAATTGTGTGACAGGCCCAAGGTCAGCCATGGCAATGTGGGGATTCAACCCCGGGCCTTGCACATCCTAGTCCAGTGATGGCGAACCTTTTAGAGACTGAGTGCCAGGGGTGGAGCAAGGGGAAACCGTGTCTGGGGCACGTGTGCACCCTGCGCCTCTGCCACACACCCCGTCTGCTCCCACCCTGCCCTGGAACGCCCCAAAACACCCCGTACACCCCTGGAACGCACTTGCCATGCCCTTGCAGGGGCACGCGCCCAGTGTGTTGTGCACCCCTCGCCCCCTCGATGCTATGCCACTGCCAAGTGCCCAAACTGGGGTGATGGCGCATGTGCCCACAAAGAGGGCTCTGAGTGCCACCTCTGGCACACGTGCCATAGGTTCGCCACCACTGTCCTAGTCTGATACTCTAACAACTACACCACATGGCACCAGGGTTCATTTTCTTGATAAGGAATGCCTTCCAAGAATATGGTCTCCCCCAATCTGGGAAGCTTCTAGTTCTCTCCTCCCAAATAGGTTAGTATTCGCAAGAGAATTCTCTCCCCGTGGACATCTGGGGATCTATTTCAAAATATCTTCATTGCTGCAATCGGGCTTCTCCTTTTCCTAGGGCTGCTTCTTTGTTCCCCCTTTTCATCCATGGATTTATGATGTTGTATTTATTATGTAACACTCTCCAGCCTTCTTTATCTGATGGTCTGGTGTTCAAACAGCTCCTGCTGTTTGCATCTGCTCTTTTTTGGAATATACCCCCCACCCCAGAATCCTTTCTTAGACCCTCAAAATGCACCAAGCAATGGTGAACATTTTACTCTGCATACATAAGCAATGTCTTCCAGCCATGGAATGTCTGGTCTACAGCCTTTCACTGTCGGATACGTTAATACACAGCTACCCTGGAGTGTGACCTCATTTGAAGCTATTTTCTTCCTACTGGGAGTATGTACATTTCAGTCTTTCCTCAAGCAAAGCATATATTGACAGCTTATTCACACTGGCTCGGACATTTGACATGTGCATGAAGAATATGAGGCAATAAATTAACCAGGGGAGGGGGCTATTTTTACTGTTTCAGCTTTCCAGAGAAGCTAGTCTTGGTTTGGGAAAGCTATCTAACCTATTTTTTTTCACAGCTAACCAAATTGGATATAGTCCTTTTGGGTCGATAGTAATTCCAGGAGCAATGAGACAATATCTTGAGGCCTGTTTTTGCAGCCACAGGCTTGCAAATTTAGTGTGCCGAGACAATCCACAATCTGGGAGTTATTTGCCACACAGCTAGTTTGTCTCTGAATCAAAACTACTTAGAAATCTACAACATCAGATTCTGGGAATGAATTTCTTTAATTCAGTTTTCCCTTTATATGCAAAACTTTGCTATTGCTATCTGGAAGAAGAATTAGACACCAGCCTAACAAAACCTTTTCTGTGATTTCTGCTCATACATTATACAGTTTTCCAGAGAATGGAAATGGGATACAGGTTCTTGCCACATGTGTGCATGGATGCCACCCTAGTTAACATGCAGTATATGAAGTAGTTCTCACATTTTCCAAAAACACCTGGAAACTTGCAACTGGGTTGCATGACCTAAGGCAGGGATGCCGAACCTTTTTGAGACCGAGTGCCCAAATTGCAACTCAAAACCCACTTATTTATTGCCAAGTGCCAACACGCCAATGTAACCCGAATACTGAGGTTTCATTTTAGAAAAAACGGTTGACTTCGAGGCATGTGTTACTCGGGAGTAAGCTTGGTGGTAGTCGGTGGCTTTGCTTTGAAGCAACTGTGCAATTCTTCCAATGGGTGAATCACTGCTTCCCCAAAACTAGGTCTTAGGTTTAATGCTAATATTCGAGCCCAGCAGCCCAGGCCAGCCTAGATGGGGGGGGGGGCACTCTGGGCGTGCCCACAGAGAGGGCTCTGAGTGCCACCTCTGGCACCTGTGCCATAGATTCACTACCACTGACCTAGGGAGAAAAGTGACCCCTCTGAGTGTGCTGAAAGCCAGCACAGTAGGGAAGGGTTCTAATCCAAACCTTCTTGAAGTGCTAATTTTCTACATGTTGGTAGGTCTGCTTGTTTGTTTAAGGGGGAGAGGAATTCGAAAATGTAATGGCTTTCTGTAAAAGGGAGAAAAGGTGCCACTGTCATGACTCACGGTTAAAGACTCATGCTGCCCTGACACACAGGTACCAGTGTGTGCATCAAAACTATTGATCTTTTGAAAAGAAAAGTTCTGCTTAAATGTCAGCTTAGCCGCTTGAAAGAGCTTCTCTCCGAGAAAAAGCTCAACTCCTTTGTGAGTGACAGGGAGCACAATTGAGAAAGACAGGGGAGGTTTGATCCATCGCTGCATTTACCTGGACCTAGTTCATCCATAGGAATCATGTCACAACTTCCAGATTTCTCGTTATCTGCAAAAGAGAAGGATTGAAACCATTCTGGGTGAAAAGCAAGCCAGACCTGAGATTAATCATCATCCTGGTAGAAAGAGCGGGAAATGACTCACTGAAGCACAAATATAGGAGGCTCTGGTGACTCTAAAATTAAATCTTCAAAGATCTGCCTCCGGTTCTGATATCTGCCTGACTTATCTTGGAGATCAGTTCCAGATGCCCTTCTCCTCCATGTGTTCCAATTTTCAGAAAATAGGAGTGGGATGACCAGGAGAAGGCCTTTTCAGTGGTGGCCACATTGGTCGAGTACCCTTCCCATATGGAACTACAAAACATTGTACTGTTGTGCACATCTAATTAAAGCCTTTCTCATGTTGTTGGCCAGTGAGCCCAGGTGGCCAACAACATTCCAATTAGTTCTGACACTGATGGGAATGAGAAGAATCCATATAGAAGAGTTTGGGCTTATACCCCTCTATTCTCTCCTGTAAGGGGACTCAAGGTGGCTTCCTTTCCCTTCATCTCCCCACAACAGACACCTTGTGAGGTAGGTGAGGCTGAGAGAGTTCTGAAAGATGCATTGTCAAAGGCTTTCACGGCCAGAATCACTGGGGCGCTGTTTGGTTTCCGGGCTGTATGGCCGTGTTCTAGCAGCATTCTCTCCTGACGTTTCGTCAGGAGAGAATGCTGCTAGAACACGGCCATACAGCCCGGAAACCACACAGCACCCAGTTCTGAAAGAACTGTGACTAGCCCAAGGTCACCCAGCAGGAGTGTAGGAGTGTGGAAACACATCTGATTCACCGCCTCCGCCACTCAGGTGGAGGAGCGGGGAATCAAACCTAGTTCTCCAACTGTGGTCCAACATGGCTACCCTCTAAAACTGGTTTCACTTGTGAGTCACTGCTGATTATTTTATTTTAGAAAAGTATAAACAGCCATATTCAAATACATAAACGTACCGATCCAGAATTGGGCGGGGGGGCTGAATGACAACTGGAGGCAGCACAGGGAGACAAGCAGGTGCCACTGAGCTCTGTGGAACCCAATCGGCTTCTGCCCATCGCTTCCACAGTTGCGTTGGCCTAACCTGTAGCCCAATGTAACTGGGGGCATTCCCAGAGCATTCCAGGGACATTCCCACCAGACTTTGGCCCCAGGAAGACAAGCAGTGGGGACAACAGACTCACACCAGCCTTTCGGAGGGCTTCCAGGGGGCCAGGGATTCTCCACCTTCTTCGCCCCCCCCCCCCGCCCCCCGGCATCGTCTGGAAGCCCCCTGGAGGTGGCCGGATGGCACAGCAGCAGAACTGTTGCCAGCCCTTTCCAGGAACTGGATTGGGCTGTGAAGAGTGTGAGGAGGGAAAGCTTTTTCGAAATGGGACTCCTGCTTGGGATCTGAGCTATTGCCATCACTGGGGATGGAATGCCCCTTTTCAGAGCACAATGAGCTGCCGACGCGCAAGCTGTTTCAAGTAGTCAGCCTCCTCCCTAGAAGAGCGCACAACATTTCGAGACTGGGAAATGCTCTTTGCAGAACTGCAGAGCGGCTTGAGGAGATGCTTGTCTGACTGGCACAGACCTTGGCTTTTATCCACGAGAGGCAGAGTGCTGTCATCGTAGCCAGACCTGCAGGAGGTGCCTTTGGATCCCTTCGGAGTAGCAGATGCCGACTGGAACAGGAAAAAAAACCCCCACCAGAGTCAGCACTTTGCCGAGAACAGCATAGAGAGCAAAATGCATTTTTAAAAGTTATCTGAAACCCGTAGTTCTGCAAAGACCAGCGAGTGTCCTATTTCCTATTTTTAGAGCAATGAGACTCAGCAATAAAACAGACCTAACGAAACGTCCTCTTCTCCATCGCTATGGGGGTTTTCCTGTGGTTTGAGAAGTGGGAGAATTCCTGCCACAAGAACCAATAGTTTCATATGGAGTTTTTGAAATAAAAGCAACTGCACACAGGACAATTTCTCACCACAAGGAATGACACACCTGCGCCCAGGAATGCTCCAGAGCCAGGTTATGTGCCACTCTCCCATGCCCCTCAGAGCACCATTTTATCTCGCATTTTTCAATATCCTTGTGTAAATAAAAGATCTTTGTGTAAATAAAAGCAACCACCACCACCCACCTGGTTCTGGACCAAAGCTCTGAAACCTCGCAGTAGGCAAAGTCCTGAATTAAGGAAGTCAGAATTTCCTATCCTGTTTTTTGCCATCAAGTTGCAGCTGACTTACAGCAACCCCATAGAGTTTTCATGGCAACAAATGAACAGAAATGGTTAGCCATTGACTGCCTCAGTATAGCGACCCTGAATTTCCTTAGTGGTCTTCCATTGAAATTCTAACCGGGGCAACCCTGCTTAGCTCCTGAAAACTGACCAAATTGGGCTAGCCTCTCCTTTCCCCAGAGCTTAATTTGAATAAGATCTCTCTAGAGCAGTGGTTCTCAACCTTCCTAATGCCGCGACCCTTTAATGCAGTTCCTCATGTTGTGGTGACCCCCAACCATAACATTTATCCATTTTACAGATGGAGAACACTGATGCAGAGAATCTTAGGCAACCCTTGTGAAAGGGTCGTTCGACCCCCAAAGGGGTCCCGACCCCATATTGAGAACCACTGCTCTAGAGGGCTTTGCCCTAGAATATGTGCCCTGGAAATCAAACCATGCCTTGAAGTATGCGCAGAATGCTTCTGCCTAATTTCTGAGTGCATGCAGAAGATGCATGCTCACCCAACAGACAGTATTGAGTATGCAGAGTTTTCAATTCAGGAAGCTTGCCTTCCTGGCACATTTGAGCTCAGGTATTATTCACAAAGCCCTGCCTATCTCCTGCTCCTGGCCCATTTTTCCTTCCTGTCCCCTATCCGTGAAATGTATGTCCTGAGCAGGTATGTGGTGCCACTTCTCTCGACAGGCTTTCAGATCCATCCTCAGGCAGTCTTTCGCTTATCCCCTCATTCCTGGCTGTAACAAAGCTTCAGTTAAGTGTAATTGCATTTGCCCATGTTAATCTCTTGCTCCCTGCTTCCCAGACTTCTCTCCATTTTGCTTGGTAACTCCCTTCAAAGTAGGGACCTGTCCATTGATAAGGCTGTAATGGCCATCAAATTATAACCTGCCTTCTTAGACCTTACTAGGTCCATAGAATTTCCTTCAGCCATCTCCCACAGCATTGTAGAAGGAACACAAGAGTAGAATATTTTTTCTCTGCATGGCATCAGAGTTTCCTTGGTGCAGAACTGGTATTGTATGTGTGTGAGCACAATGGAAGGACTCTGGATTAGAACCCATAGATCTGTTGTGCAAGCAGAAATTCTTTCCTCTAGGAGAAGGAGCCTTCCTCAGCAAAACACTCTTTATGCCAGCAGAAGAGATCTGCGAGATCCAATCCTCTATCTTTACATAAGCACTGTTAACATCACAGAGGCCCAAATAATAATGTGAGCCGCCACTGGCTGGTATGGCACTTCTCAGTTAGAAAACGCTGCGTTTCCTATACCTGGAAATGGGATTTGGTCCAGCCGTCCTTCTGCAAAACACCCCGTAACTCTTTGTAGCTCCAGGTCATCTGAAGAACGTGAGAGGCTGCCTTGGTTTCTCGGGAAGATTGGCTGATGCGATTTGGACGGGGCAGAAAAGAAAAGATCAAAAGGCAAAGGATACATAAGACTTTCATCAATTTAACTTGTTTTAACACAAAAGTCTTCAAGAATATCTGAATGTTGGGTGGAAAGTGCCATCAAGTCGCAATCAACAAGGTCAATCCATAAGGTTTTCACGCCAAAAGACGCTTGCCTCTGCACAGCGACCCTGGATGTCCTTGGTCGTCTTCCATCCAAATACTAAGCAAGGGCTGACCCTACTTAGTTTTCAAGATCTGAAGAGATTGGCCAAGACTGGACATCCAGTCGGGGCAAGCCAGGGTATGCAGGGTCAAATTAGTACCAGTGTTTTCCAGAAGCAGAAGGGGGCAAAGAATGTTTAAACCACACATGTTTATTTAGAACCAAAGGGACAGCATAAAAGAAAAACAAAAACAAATTAAATTCAAAGCTAAACAGCTGACCCAGCAGAATATCATTACACCCAGAAGGAGCCAGTATACAGTCTACTTTTGACTTTCAGGAACTGGGCTTGAAAGAACCGGGCTAAAATTCCGAGGTACATGCAGGGAGAGTTACCTGCCCTTAGTTTTAACATGGAGGAACATCAGTAATGCAATACCATGCTTACATTGTGAAGGCTGGGAAGCACTATACCATGTGAGTTTGCTGATTATGTAGGTTGACTCTATGTTGATACTGGAGCAGCTGGACATCCAGACTTTTGGTTGGTTCAGAAAGGGCAGCTTCTCCCTAGAGCTGCTGTGGCCTAAAGGAGAGCTGTTTGAGATATTGCTCCAAATTGGCCACCATTTTGATTATTTTTGCTAACAGCCTTATCGTAAAACATAACGGTTGCAAAGGGAGGACAAGCATCTCCCCTTTTGCCAATAAATGTCTGATTTTTCTTAAAGGATGATGCCTGATGAATGCGTGTGTGATGTTGAGGAATAGTGCAGGCCATAAGGGAATCTGTCCCGAGATGATGGATAGTTTTTATTCTATCGATCTTATCTCTGAAGTTAACCCGACCTCTTAAAGAGGCTGATTTATGACATGTTTTTATGGCATGCGCTTTGGGGAGTGTCAGCAGCAGAGCTCAAAGGAGCAGAGGAACATGTACCACTGTAAAGGTCTGAGAGTATGGCCAGAGGATACCTGTTACAGCAACCTGGCTGAAGCAAAACAGGCAGGGACCTCACCAGTGGCTGAATGGGGGGACTGCTTGGGATTTACATGAGTCACCTCAGATTCCATGAAGGGAGGAATGCAGGGTGGTGATAGAAGGTGCCATCAAGTTGCAGCCAACTTATGGTGACCTGATAAGGTTTTCACGGCCAGAGAGAAACAGAGGTGTGGGTTTTCCAGGTAGTATGGCCATGTCCCCATAGCATTTTCTCCTAACGCTTCGCCTGCATCTGTGGTTGGCATCTTCTGAGGATGCAGATGCAGGCGAAACATCAGGAGAAAATGCTACTGGAACATGGCCATACAACCCAGAAAACCCATAACACTCTAGTGATTCCGGCTGTGAAAGCCTTTGACAATACAGAAATAGAGGAGGTTTGCCATTGCTTGCCTCTGCATATGTAGTGTTCTCTTTCCCTTTGGAAAGCACAACACCAAGTTACTTGACCTTGTGCTTTTAGAAGGGAAAGCAAACACTGCATATGGTCCTCGAAGTTACAACCCCCGATGAAGCTTATGCAAAGTGCATAGGAGCGTATAGACAATAAATATTTTCCCTCAAGCGCCATTGGTTTTTCCCCCTTCATTTTGTCTGGTGTCTCATTTTTGCCACTGCGTAGCGACCCTGGACTTCCTTGGTGGTCTTCCATCCAGGTACCAACCAGGGCTGACCTTGCTTTGCTTCCAAGTTCTGATGAGACTGGGCTAGCCTGGGCCATCAAGGTAAGGGTGAAATAGAGAGTATGACACAATCAGTGGAATTAATCATTAATAGTACAATAAAAGGTTGCTGCCCACTAAGTTCCACTTGGCTTTTCTTTTGCTGAACACGAGAAGCACTAAAAGCTCACCTTGATTTGCTGATGGCGACCAGCTTCTGAATGCCTTGCGTCTGGATCAGGGACCTGGCATTTTCGGAACTGTCAGTGATGATTTCATGGATGGTATTGAGAACAGCCACCACTGTGTCTTCCTCCAGGTTTTTAGATGACCTTTGCTGCCTGCTAGGCAAATTTCGGACCAGCTCCCCCATGGCGTAACTACCTGGAGAATGAAGAGTGCGCTTATCAGTCCAATCTGGTCATTCTGTGAGCTAGAGCACAGGCTTGGTTTGCAGAAGATCCAGGTCCAATCCTCAGGATAGTTATTTAAATGATCCCAGGTGGCAGGGCTTAGAAAACATCCACCAGAAACATTTGAGAGCTACTAACAGAGAAGATAGGGGTGTAGTGAGGGAGGGGACATGAGGTGGCTTCAGCCCTGGGCGCCATCTCAATTTGTAACGTGGGGGGCACATTTTACAGCCACCCTCTTTCCCCTTCCTCCTTTGGAGAAGGATGTCAGGGCCAGAGTGCACAAGCCCAGATTACCTCCTCCTCCTCTGGGAGGGCAGGGAAGAACGTCAAGGGAGCCAAAGAAAACAACCCCAGGCTACCCCCTCCCTCTCCTTGGGTCTGGGAAAGGCACCAGACCAGAGTGCACAAGCACCAGCCACTCCCTCCTCCTTCTTGGGGTGGGGAAGGGAGGCCAACTCCCTTCAGAAGCGTTGATTCTCCAAAGCTGATACTCCCAAAATCTTGATGGTCTCTAAGGTACTACTGGACTCGAACCTAGCTCTTTTATGTCTCTTTTGATGATCGTAAAAACAAGATGGTTTTCTACATGAATGGAGCAGTCACATGATGAAACAAACATGGCCGCCGCCACTGCTACACCACGTTTGGGGCTAAGACCGTTCCTTATGTCTTATGCCGGTTTTGAAATACCTCTCCCATGTATATGGTACCAAGCTGAGATATCATGTTAAGATGCTTTTATTTTCCCACTTGCCTGATGAATGACTAGCACTGCTGTGTCTTGCCATTTCGTGGTCTTTGTTGTATTTTGACGTGACTACTTTCACTGAATGACTAATTTTTATTTCGACACGACATATAGTCTCGTCTTTTTAACGACGTTTTTACATTTAAATTTTTTAACATACAATAGGGCGCTCTTTTTGTTTTGTTTTTCTTTGCCTGCCTTCAAATGAGCCTAAAATGTCCTAAATCTCAAATGCACAAATATGAAAGGCGACAAGCTTCAGGAGTGAGCGGCCGTAGAAAAGATGTCACCGTGTTTTGAAAGCATCAAAGAACTAATCTGTAAGTGAGAGCAGATCCTGAAGAAGGACACTTTATGGGCATCAGGAAGAGTTTACATCCTTTGTGGCAGATTTCACAGCCATTATATATTACATTTTAAGGCCCTTGTCAAGCACACACCAAGGAGTTGTTACTAAGGCCAAACATTAATGCTAATGCATGCATACAGAGTTTCCTCAAGGCAGCCTTGGGAGAGTTCTACAGGGCTGCAAAAACGCTGGCTTGCACTGCTCTGTTTCCCCCTGAACAAAGACCGATAAAGAGCATTACAGATGCCTACAGGAACCTAAGACCCTAATACTCCAAAGGTACAATACCACTATTTAGCAGTATAAAGCTCTCAGATGGTTGGTTTTCAGTTTTGATCCTTGTGGACACTAAGGCCAACCTTTTGTACATGGAAGGAGGGCTTGTGGAGATAATGTCCTCTTCTAAAAGTAGGGTGTAATGCATTCCCAATCGATATGTTTTCAGATGGGTCTGGTCCTAAACCTGGGATTGGAGGGATGCCAGGCAAGGACTCAGCTGTAGAGTTGGGAGGAACTATAAATAAAACAACGCAGACCAGCAAGGAAGACTCTTGACAGCAATAGGTCAGGGTGGCATGTGGTACTACCTGACCGTTACCAGCTTACAGGTTGGAATTGCCCAATAAACAAGGGATTTTCTACTGTTGCTTTCGATGAACCGTTTCTGCCTTTGCCTAACCTCTGCTTTATTTCTAACGATACCTTCTCTCGTCAGCTTGCAAGATCTACCACTTCCTTTAAAAGGGACACAAAATTATCGGGGCCGTTCATGACTGATGAACCTGGGACATTCTGCAGGCAAAGCAAACGCTCTGCGACTCGGTCGTGGGTTCTCCCTATGAAGCTTTTTCATTTCAGTGCCAATGGTGTCAATCGGTCCCCGGCATGCTGCTGTCCTTCATTCGAAAGACCTGCCGGTTTGCTTTGACAGATGCTTAGAAAGTACCTATGAGGTCTTTATTGCGACGATCCATGGACAGATTCCGCAGAGCGATGGACACTGCCCTCACCACTTTGTCCGAATCTGACTGGAGGAGCTCCACAAGGACAGGCAGGCCCCTCTCTTTCCGTACCGTTGCCCGGATATACGTGGACCACTGACAAGGAAGAGAGAAAAGCACCCGTTTAGAGGGCATCCAAGTGAAAGGTTAATATTTCAAGATCATGACCATTAGAAAATCTGCAACAGACCAGACACATAGCTCTTGGATGACAAAATCCCACCCCATCCCAGACTATGGAGGTGATTGTCTTTCCTCCTAAAATTCCCCTGTGTTACAATAGAGCATCTCCACACACAGTCCCTGCCTAACCAGGGTGTCTCTGCAGTGTGGAGAGACGAGGTCTTCCCCAGGGTTCAAGGAAGTAGTCGTCCTGGCTAGGAACACAGCTGGCTGCATCAGCAAGGCCACTGGCTGTCTAGCTCCATCTTGGGCTTCATCTTGCAATAAGGGTGAATGGGCGAGAGAAGACCTTAGGAAGGGGCCATGCCTGGGAGTAGACTTGGGACCCTGGTTGCGATAATGGACAAATGGGCTTCCTGGCAGAATTGTGGCTGTTAAACTCAGGGGTTCGCGATGGAAAGGGATTTATGCAATTAAACCAGCATCTCAGCCAATCCTTGGTCTTGGGTTGTGATAGTTGAGGCTGGTGGAAGATGGGTTATCTTGATGGAGAAGCACTTCCTGGTGTAGCAATTTGAGAGCCAGATCAAGGAAAGAGGGAAAAGAAAACGGGAGATGGGAAAATTAGTTCACTCAAGCTCCTGGGAGTTGGAGGAGAAATCTGGGTAGGTGAATAGAAGAAATCTTTAAACGTCTCCTTTTCTCCCCCGTCCCCCCCAAGACTTCTTGTGGCTTCTCCTCCCCACTTGGAACGTCACTCGAACAGGACAGATGTCACTCACTGTCCAGTTTCCAGCGCTGAGGTTCTGCAAAGCCCCCGCGGCTGCTTCGAGAGTATTGAAATTTTGACTTTCTGTGAGGATTGAGAGGTAAAGCCTCACCACCTCTGGCTGGTAGAGCAACTGGAACCCTAAAAGGGGAAGGAAGGTACAAATCACAATTAGACCGGCCATCTTAACTGTCTCTATTGACCAGGGATGGTCCACATTTTCTGGTACCTGTCTCTTGGAAAAACCACTACTTCCCTTTTGTTCTGCAGAAAGATGATGGGGGGGGGGGGTGCCTTTGTAATAATGTTGCTAATGTGTTCCCATGTGCTATAGAGGAAAGAAGTGATTTCTTTAAATTAACCCCCCCTCAGAAAAAGCCCCCCCCATGAATAAAAACATAGAATGTTCAGTTATGAATGACACAAAGACAACTGAAGTGCTATGCAGAGATAAGACAACTCATGTCCTTATTTTCATCTGTAAAATGTTGGAGGGCAAGGGCGAGTCAAATGCACCATATTCTGCCTGCTACCCTTTAGGACTTCTGACCAATTAGAAAACAGGCAGAAAACAGGCATTCCCTTGGATCTCTGAAAACAGTAACAGCTAGAAACACAGGCTCATTCTGCACATGCAGAATAATGCACTTTCAAACTGCTTTCAGTGCTCTTTGAAGCTGTGCAGAATAGCAAAATCCACTTGCAAACAGTTGTGAAAGTGGTTTGAAAACACATTATTTTGCGTGTGCGGAAGGGGCCACACTTAGAAAGAAATGAAATCTAGCAATCTGGGCTATCTGAGCAAATGCACTAAACAGATATTGCTGTCGAGGCAATATCCAGGTTTTTCTGGCAGGACGGCGAACGTACCAGTCCAGTTTTAAAATGAGGGCTCCTTCAGAGTATTGGCCAGCTCATCTTCCTTGTTCTCCGCTTATTTAGAACGCTTTTTGTCCTCTCTACCTAGATCTACTACCGCTTTATTCTTGCGCACATTATTCTCGCTCTTTGTAACAGATATTTCCTTCAGTTTTGCCTATTATCCAGCATTTTCAAACACAGTTCTTTTCTTTTTGGCACATCAGTCCTTTCTCTGAGCTTCTCTTTCAATCCATGCGTTTGAAACACAATACAAAAACCTCCTAGCATTTTGAAATTCTGTTGCTATTGTTGGCCTCTTGGCTGTTTCCAGATAGATCAGCTGAGCTTTCCCCTGCCTGGAAAGTTAATTTTTTCTTCTTTTATTCAACTCGCTGATAAAGCACCAACTTTATGGAAATGAAATATCCAAATGAGGTGCATTTTTTAAAAAAAAATCTGTAAGAGGAGGGTATTGTTTCCATCTGTTTACCAGGACCTACTAGGAACTTTTTTTTTTCTTGTGGTTTCCAGGTGGAATTACAACTGATCGCCAGACTACAGAGATCCGTTCCCCTGGAGAAAATGGTGTGTGATAAACATTCCAGGAATCTAAAATTAGATAGAAATATCTGAAGGAATCTTTTTTGTTTTATGCTCATACAGGAGATTGGCCAGAGGCATACCGGCATAAAATGGTGCCCGGGGCAAGATCTCATTTTTCTGCCCCCCCCCCCACCCCCCACACACCCAGTCCTGCTTACGGCAGCCTGGCTCCCTATGCTCGGCTGGGAGCCCGGGAGCCTGGACTGGGCGGGGAGCGGCGCTTGAGTCCCCACCGGCCTCCTGCAAACTTTCCCTGCTCCTGGGACTGACCCAGCGGCCTTCATGCCCACCTCTTCCCACCTCTAGCGCTGCACAACATCAGGTGACCAGTGCAGGTGGCGCCCTGGTTCTTCACCCCACATAAGAACATAAGTACATAAGAACTAGCCTGCTGGATCAGACCAGAGTCCATCTAGTCCAGCACTCTGCTACTCGCAGTGGCCCACCAGGTGCCTTTGGGAGCTCACATGCAGGATGCGAAAGCAATGGCCTTCTGCTGCTGCTGCTCCCGAGCACCTGCTCTACTAAGGCATTTGCAATCTGAGATCAAGGAGGATCAAAATCCACCTCCTAGCATGTAGAGGGGCATCCTTTGTGGTCTCCAATGGGAGTAACATTATCAGCAGCATCCTGGATCAAAACCACAGGACAGTTGGGATGGCAACACAGGACTTGCCCCATGAACCAGTCAGTCCAAACCAGTCAGTCTCCCTGGTGCTTGGATACATGGTTGTGGCCCCCATGGCCCACTGTGTCATTTCAGGATTTCTAATATTGACCAATGAGCTCTTCTTGTGCACTCCTGTGTGCCATGAACAGGGGCACAGAAAAGAGCTCATGATGTACAGCTCTTCAACTGTAGAATGCCTTTCAAGTTTATCAGGATGAGCGCTCAGTGCATCTCAGTGTAAGATCTGCTTTACATAGTCATCCCTTGGGGATAGCAGACCTTGGAGATAGCCTGCTCATATGAATTAGCCATCATAATTCACTTAATATAGACAGCACTTTCATATCCAACTCAATTCAAACCCAACTCTAAAGGAGAGGATATGAGGAGGGAAATGTGAATGGTGTGTGATAAACACTCCAGGACTCCAAAACTAGATAGATCTGAAGGCATCTTTTTTCTTTTTATGCTCATACAGGAGATGGGCAGTTTCTGGCTGACTCTTTTTCTATCTCTGGGTGTGCCAATGCTGATGGGTTGTTGTTGTTTCTTGCAAACACCAGAGTACATCCTCTGCAAAACTCAAAAGCCCAGGCATTGTCTCTCCGTCCCCCACGTCCTAATCAATCCAGCTGCCCCATTTGCAGAAGGGATTCTGATTTAATTATTGCCATGTTCTTCCAGCTGCGCACGGCGCAGCCAAAGCCTTTCTTGGAGTACCTTGAGAAGCAGATTCCTGCAAAGTGCAGCTGTTCTGGCTCCCATTAAGCACCTGTTTCTCTTCTAACCCCATTTCCTTAATTTCGAAATCATCTTAATTATTTTTTCCTGCAGTACTCGCTGCTTTTGTGTAATATATAGCTAATTGTCTGCGCTACATTTTTAAAAAAAAAATGGAATCTGAAAGAGACAAAAAGGTCAATCAAGGCCGTTAATGAGCCAACGAGGAAAAAAAACAACCCAATCCAACAAAATGCTAATTGCTATGTTGCTTGTTCTTTTAAAAGCCACGTGCAATTAATGTCCAGACTTGGCAAGAGTTAACTTAAGAGTCATTTGACATGTTTGGTCTAATTTGTACATCTGCTCGTTTTCACTGGGGAAGAATGTTTGTGTAAATACTTTCCCGTGTTTTTCTTTTTTAAAAAGAATGATGTTTTAAAGATCTACTGATCTCTGCTACTCCCTCACGGTATCTTCTGCAGTTTTGGATGCGTGGGATGATTTGGATTCATACAGAGGCGTATCAGGGGGAAATGGTGCCCGGGGGCAACACCTGCTCCAGGCGCTCCCCCCCTCAGGGGTGGGGCTCGGGGGCAGCTCGGACGGGCACCGCAGTGGCAAGCAGGCTCCCATCTGAGCCATTTCCTGCCTCCCTGCAGGCCGCCTCCTGTCCTCCCCAGGCCTGCAAGGAGGCGGGGGGGGGGGGGCGGAGGGCGCCATGGTGGGCGGCCTAGGAGCTGGTCTGCTGCTGCGGTGCCCATCCGAGCCACCTCCGCCCCCAAGGACCTGGGGAAGGAAGGAGGCGACTTGGACAGACACCACAGCAGCAAGCCAGCTCCTTGCGGCAAGCCGGCTCTTTCTTTAGGCGCCTCCCCCGCGCCAACCAAGCTCTTCTGAGCCAGGTTGGCATGGGGGAGGTGGGGGCAGTTTTGCACATCCACCCACCATCGTGCCCAGAGTCATTTGACCCCCCCCCCCCGTCCCCATGGGCTATACACCACTGGATTCATATGAGTTTGTACATTCTGTACCTATGGAATCTCTGTTGAATTATGAGACTCAATGGAGTTCTAAAGCCATCTCTCTAAGATGGCACCGAACTCCGTAACTCAGAAAAGACATCTAGTGACTCAAGGAAAGGGCGTCAACTTAGCAAAATCCTTAGAAGAGTTATTGGGAACAGACAGGGGCAGAGCGAGGGGGAACGGTGCCCGGGGCATGCATGCACCCTGTGCCCCTGCCACGCCCCGGAACGCCCCCGCCACACCCACGCACCGGCACGCACTTGGGCCATCTCCTCCAGCCCCATTGGCGCTACACCACTGGGAACAGATCACAATTGACAGGTAGGGTTGCCAACTTTGAGTTGGAAAATTCCTGGAGATTTGAAGGACACAGACTGAGGAGTTCTGGGTTTGGGGAAAGTGCTCAGAGGGGTACAATCAGTGGTTGGATTCAGCAGGTTCGCACCACTTCAGCAGAACCGGTTGTTAAAATGGTGCTTGTAAACAACCAATTGTTAAATAAAGGAGTAGTTTTCTCCAGGGGGACTGATCACTGTAGGCTGGAGATGTAAATCCAGGAGGTGTGCACTGATTCATAGGGTTGCCATGAGTTAGAAACGATTTGACGATACTTAACACACATATAGAGCAGGAAACCCAGTGTCGGACTGGATTAATCTTTGACCTTCTCCACCAAGGCAATTTCAGATGCTTTTAGTGCTCAGCGGGAGTCTACAAATTTGTGCTGGCCTTTGGCCTCCAGCCTAAATGTGTGGCTGCTGGAGCACAACACTGGAAGCGAGGCCTCTTCCCTGTCTGGAGTCAGGGGCGGAGTCTCAGCTCTGATGTTGCCATGAGACCTTCACAGGCTTCCAACTGGCTGTGAAACTCTTTGTAACCGTAGGGATGAATCCCATTTCTCTCCACTGCTACACAAACGCCACTGAAGTCTTGACCTGTGCAAACGTACACTACAACCCAAGGGCAGGGGCTCAGAAGCGATCCTTGTGACTTTCTACCTAGGTCTGCACAGAGATGGAACACGCCCGTAGCAATGATATCTTCGGCATAGCAATCGTTGATACAGCACGCACCTCCTTCATCCTACACACCCTTAGTTATCCTTCAGAGATTTAATTTATTTATTTCAAACATGTATTAGCCACCTTTCTGTCACCATCTGCCTGGTTCTGGTCTGATCCTGCCACGTCTCCCAGGCGAGACATGGGAACCTTTCCCCCTCTTTCCTCCCTACTGTCTGCTTTTGCTGTAGTTTATCTGCTCGTTGGGCACCTGCAAGCTGTTGCCCGCCGCAGCACTGGGGAGTGTGGGCTTTTTTGACCTATGTCTCTGGACTGTGGGAGTGGAGGAGGTAACCCCTCCTCCCGGGAACTGGTGTTCAGGGGTGGTGTTGTGTGACGTGGTGGGGCATGGTGTGGGGGTATAATGGAAGGTGTTTTGGCACTTAAGCTTTAGTCCTGGCAGCAGAAGTCTAAATGTTTTCCCCTGATGCTTTTTCTTTATAAAGAAATCATTTGAACACAGAGTCACATTATTCAGCCGTTCAGGGGTACAACACCAGGAAGTTAAGAGGAACACAAGGTGGCTTACAACATAAACACCAATAAAGCACTGTTCGTAAAACACATAAATCCACTAGTTTAAAGCAATCATTTACAACTGCTGGTGGGCAGAAGAGTAGGCTGACCAGACGTCCCGCTTTTGGCGGGATAGTCCCGCCTTAAAACAATTTGTTCCGCGTCCTGCGGGTTTTTTCAAGTGTCCCGATTTTTGGAAGGCTGCCGCACTGCCTTCTGGGGCGCAAGGCAGTGCGGCAGCCTCCCACGCACGCAGCCGCAGGAGCGCACGGCCTTCTGGGGCACTCCCGTTTCCCACCCGTCACAGGGCGGGAAACGGGAGCGCCCCAGAAGGCCGTGCGCTCCTGCAGCTGCACGCCCAGCCGCCCACCTACCCCCCCCCCGTCCGTCCGTCCCGGTTTAAAAAGGTGACCATCTGGTCACCTTACAGAAGAGGCCACCTTGAATAAAGCCGCCTTCAGGTGTCTCTTTGAGGTTGGGAGTGAGGGTCTACATATCTAAGCTTTCCAATATTCAGGGCTTTATTTTGTAGGTGTTGTGTGAAAATGGGAAGGGAGGAAATGCACCCATTGGCCTTGAAGTCAGGGCTGGAGTAATCATTTCATCAAACATTCTCCAGAGAAAAGCTCCAGTCAAACTGGGTCCGCCACTGCTATTGGGGAGAGTTGAGAGATTACCAAAGTAAAGCATGTTTGTTAAAAGTATCTGTCCTACAGAAGGGTGCGTGTGTTCCTTTCTTCCCAGACAAGAAAGCAGGAGCTCAGCTTTCCACTGCAGGAAATGTAGCAGTCAGAATTGGCCAGCTGGCAGAACATCCTCTCTACTGCAGAGGATTTTGGGGGCAGGAGAGGATGCAGTGGGAGGAAGGGCTGCATAAGGCCGTGAAAATACATTAATTCTAACAATTAAAAAAGCATAAGCAGGGGGCCAAGTCCAAAATATAATTCTTAATAGGCTTCACTGCATGTTCCCTCTTTCAATTGTTTTTATATTCATTTATATTATATATATATCATCAGAGATGTACCAGGGGAAAATGAGCCCTTTGGGGGAGAGCGGTCTAGTAAATCGAATGAATGAATAAAATAATAAAATAATAAATAATAAATGGCGCCCAGAGCAGCCAGACCGGGAGCCTGCTGCGGGTCAGCCGGGCACCCCCATTTCTCTCTGGTAGATACGCCACTGTATATCATTTGTCAACAGCTTAGGAGCTCTACCTTTTCATTCTGTAGTGTGTTTGTGTTACATGCAGATGTTATTTTACAATACACATCATCCATGGTTGATCCAGTTCAGGGGTCTGCACCCTGTGGCTCTCCAGATGTTAATGGACTACAAATCCCATCAGCCCCTGCCAGCACGCCCAATTGGCCATGCTGACAGGGGCTGATGGGGATTGTAGTCCATGAACATCTGAAGAGCCGCAGGTTGCAGACCCCTGATCTAGTTCAGCATGCTGCTTCACACAGTGATCGACCAGATGTCCCCCAGACCTAAAGGTGGATATGGAGGCAGGAGCATAGCTGCAATGAGGACATCCAGGGTGGCTTATCCTGGGCAGTGCCATTGCAGTCACGTGGGGAGGCCATGATCCATAACAATTCCATGGGGATAGCTGTGTTGATCTGCTGTGGCAAAATACAACAGTGGCACCTTGAAGACTAATAATATCTATTCCAGCATGAATTTCAGCAAACCAAAGTTCGCTTACTCAGATCCTTTAATACTTTTCCTGCATGGCAGGGGGTTGGACTTGATGGCTCTTGTGATCTCTTCCATGAATCTATGTTAAGTTGGGCTCGGTAAAGGTTGCATACTCAGGATGGCCACAAGGTGGCAATCTGGGAACCCTAAATCTGACTCACTGTTCCTCTGCAAGGTCATCTAACTCAAAAGTATGCTTTGTTGAGAAAAGCAACTGTTCCCTAAGCAACTGGGGGTTGTGGGGGATGACGACACACATCAGGCTCAAAGCAGAGAATTATTTCGGTAATGCAAAACAATGCTTTTTGTAGTTCTATGAAAAGAGGGAAAGTTGGTTGATTTTGGACTCCTGCCTTGCTTCAAGTGAAGCTCTAGCAGCCCCGCTAAAGGTCATCATTTTTTGCACACCGAAAGAAGTTGCAAACTGTCACCGTTTTCGACAGGGACCGAGCACTTCCCAAAGTCATGAGTAGCAAAGAACACCACCTTTCCACTCCTTAGCCACAAAGCTCTTGATGTTGTCCTTTAAGAGCGTGGCCGGGAAGCCAGAAGCTCATTTTATAAAACCAGCACACCGCTCCATTCTATTGGTATTCTGCGCTTCAGCTCACCATATGCAAGCAACCTGAATGTCAAGACGAAACTGAAAAGGCAGACTGTGTAACAATTTATACCAAGGCACTATATACACACAATATCACAAGGAGAGTCCATTAGTTATGTTCATATACAGTCATATTATTCCCGAGCAGCATATAACCTGGACATCTAGATGGCTAATCAATAGGAGTCCCAGGATGCCAAGTCCAGTGGTTAACATCCTCCATCCTGACTTAATCCCTTAAAAAAAAATGTCAGGTGGAGAGAAGAGACGGAGGGATGCACAATAAACAAGCAAGGGTTGTCTAACTCTGGTGCCCCAGATATTCATGGACTACGATTCCCAATTGGCCATGGTGGCAGGAACTGATGGGAATCATAGTCTATGAACATCTGGGGCGCCAGTTGGACACCCCTGTTTTAGACCGTAAGTCAAAAACTTCTCCTTTTACTTTTTCTTTTCCAAGATGGATGGGTGAAAGGAAGGAAGCTTTGCACTCTTCCTAAAAGTTTGACAATGTTGCCACGCAGGAACTTAACTAGCACTGGGCTCCAAAGCCCTTGGAATGGCTAAAATGAGCAATTCATGCAAATTGCTTTCATCCTTAATGGTTCCCCAGGGCTCCTCTCTAACCTTGGAGTCTTTCAGGTACACAGTACGGTGAATGTTAATCGGGGCTCGTGCTAGTGTTCCCAACGCCTGTGAGTGTGATTACTTGACAACAGGGAGAGATTATTTCATTCCAGAGCTAGAGAGAGAAGGTGAGGATGGCC